>NC_082674.1:53993500-54316500 GCF_025265405.1 Mesoplodon densirostris
ATGTTCAAGCCTTTGTGCGGATGTATGTTTTCATTTATCTTGGGCTAATTCCCAGGCTTTGAGTGTAAATTCCTAGGTAGGCATATGGCTTAACTTTTTAAGAAGCTGCCAAACTGTTTTCCAAAATGGCTGTACCATTTTGCATTCCCACCAGCACTGTATGAGAGTCCCAGTTTTTCTATATCCTCTCTGGCTTTTGGTATGGTTAGCCTTTTGTATGTTAAACATTCCAGTGGACATATAGGCATATCACTGTGGTTTTAATTTGCATTTCCCTAATGATTAATGATTTTGAAAATCTTTTCATGTGCTTATTTCCCATCTAAATATCTTCTTTGGCGAAATGTCTGTTCATATCTTTTGTCCATATTTTTGTAAGTGTGTTCTTATTGAGCATTAAGAGTTCTTTATGTATTCTGTCTACAAGGCCTTTATCCGATATGTGATTTGCAAATATTTTCTCCCGGTCTGTGGCTTGTCTTTTCATTCTCTTCACAGTGTCTTTCGAAAAGTAGTTCTTAATTTGATGAAGTATAATTTATCAAAATTTTAAAATGGATAACCCTTTTGGTTGTGACATCTAAGGAATCTTTGCCTAACCCAAAGTCACCAAGATTTTTTTCTGTTTTTACTTATAAAAGTTTCACAGTTTTAGGTTTTGTATTTTGGTCCATGATTCAATTTGAGTTAATGTTTTTATATGATAAGAGATGTGAAGTTCATTTGTTTTTGCATAAAATATCCCATTGTTCCAACACAATTTGTTAAAAATAAAAACAAAAAACACTATACTTTCTTCACTGAATTGCTTTGTTGAAAATCTATGGACCATATATGTGTAGAACTATTTCTGAATTCTCTATTCTATTCCATTGAACTACTTGGCTATTTTGACACCAATATCTTTAAGTCTTTAAGTCATGTAGTGTAAGTCCTCCAACTTTGTTCTTTTTTTTTTCAAAATTGTTTTGGCTATTCTAGATTCTCTGCGTTTCCATACGAATTTTGGAATCAACCTGTCAATTTCTAAAAAAAAAATGCCTGCTAAGGTTTTGATTGAGGTTGCATTTGAATGTATAGAACAATTTAGAGAGAAATGACATCTTTAAAATATCAAGTCTTCAATCACTTGGGTGTTTAAAAAATACTGATGCCTGGCTACTCCAGACCAACTGAATCAAAATCTCTGGGCATGGGATATGGGTATCATTATTTTCTGAGAAATTTCTCAGGTGATTTTAATGTGCAGCCAGGTTGGTAAATAGTGAGCCCTGGCATCTCTCTTAGTGGGGTTCTGCCCGTTTAATGCTCCCAAAGGGGAATAAGCCAAGGAATAACACAAGGAATGACTGAAGGAACTAGTGATGCTGAGCTTTACAGAAAAACTTTCAAGGATACATGGACTTGAAGGGCTACCATGTAGGTGAGGAATTAGATTGTTTCTAATCCAAGAGACAGAAACTTTAGAGAGTCAGATGTCATTGCAGCCCAAGAAGGTGCTTTCTAACAGTCAGTGATGTCCTCAGAAACAATGGTCTTTCTGGGAAAGGAGACTGCTGCAGTCCTATAGGCTGGATAACTGTTTGGTGGGACAGCATTTGCCATGCCCCTACTACTTACTAACAGAAAAGCTGCAGAGGTTTTTCAGCATCAGAAGAGTTCTTGGAAGAATGGTTTTGCTAACCACTGTGAGTTCCTGATTCTATGAAATATTTCTTTAATAATTTTCATGAATTTTTCATGAAATGGCTATTAGTGTAGTCTTTGTTATAAGTTATATCTCAAAGTTGGTGGGGAAAAAGTAAAATATGTTACTTACAGGTAACTAGTTCTGTGTAAGGGATTAGAATACACAGGGGCATATAGCATTATATGGGAGAGACAGTAGAAATGGTAATAATAGAGCAATCTTACTGAGAAAAGAAAGCTCAGAATGATGAAACTTCTGAGGAATGAATCTACCCTGTTGACTGCAAGAGCAGGGCAATGATATTGTGCTGTAAAATTTATATGGAGATAAAGTAGCCACTAAAATATTTGACAGATTCAAAAATATAATTAGTTTTTTTTAGTGCACATGGAATGGTGACAATAACTGATCATATTTTGGGCTATAGAGTCTAAAAACATTCAAATGATTGATACTATATAGAGCATGTTCTCTGATTACAGTGGAATTAAGCTAGGAAATCAATAATAAAAAATAATTAGAAAATTGCTAAGTATTTGGAAATTAAGTAATACACTTCGAAATAACCTATGGTTCTAAGAAGAAACCACATTAGATATCGGAAACTGTTTTGAACTAAAAGGAATATTTTGTTTCATATTATGAAAACACAACATATTAAAACTAAGGTGCAACTTAATTTGTGCTCAGAGTCATATTTTTAGCCGTAAATGTATATATTAGAAAAGAAGAAAGTCCGAAAATCATTTTAAGAAGTTAGGAAAATAATACCAACTTAAACCTAAAGGAAGTGTTAGAGTGAGTCATATGAAATTATCTGTATTCAACAATTTTTTACCTTTACAAACAGCAATTTCACTTTGTTCAACCTTATAGAAGGAAGGAAACAATAGAAAGCAGAACTTAAGTTATAATGGAACAGGAAGCAAAGTTATAACAGTGAGAATCAAAACTAAAGTTGGTTCTTTATGAAGACTAATACAGAGGTTCTAGAAATATAGTCTCAGGACTATTGGATGTCCCTGAGTCCAAGGAGTCCACAGGTCAAAAAGGTCAAAATTATTTACCTCCTCGCTCTCCCACTCCTCCTCCTCCTCCTCATCATCATACATTATTTTCCTTTTTCATCCTCATTATCTCACAAGTACATAGTAAAGTTTTCCAGTGGTTACATGACACATAGTATTGCAACAGACTGAAAGTAAAAGTAGATAAGAGAATCCAGCTGTCTTCTATTAAATCTGATACTAAAAGAAATTTGAAATCTGAAACAATGTCATTCTTGTCAATCAATTTTTGTTTTAAAAAATATTGCTATTTTTGGGCTTCCCTGGTGGCGCAGTGGTTGAGAGTCCGCCTGCCGATGCAGGGGACACGGGCTCATGCCCCTGTCTGGGAAGATCCCACATGCCTAAAAAGGGACACTTGCCAACTTATTATTTTTTTAATTTTTATTTTATTTTTTTGGCTGAGTTGGGTCTTCATTGCTGCATGTGGGCTTTCTCTAGTTGCGGCAAGTGGGGGTTACTCTTTGTTGTGGTGTGCAGGCTTCTTATTGCGGTGGCTTCTCTTGTTGTGAAGCACAGGCTCTAGGCGCGTGGGCTTCAGTAGTTGCAACACACAGGCTCAGTAGTTGTGGCATGTGGGCCCTAGAGTGCGTGGGCTTCAGTAGTTGCAGCGTATGGGCTCAGTAGTTGCAGCACGTGGGCCCTAGGGCGTGCAGACTTCAATAGTTGTGGCACGTGGGCTCAGTAATTGTGGCATGTGGGCTCAGTAGCTGTGGCTCGCGGGCTGTAGTGCACATGGCCAACTTATTTAATGAGACAAACATAATTTGGTGCTAAAACCTCATGGGGATGATACAAGAAAGGAACATCACAGGTTCTCTTTCATGACAGATGCAAAATTCCTAAACAAAGTATTAGCAAATTTAATCCAGTGATTCATAATAGGATAATACCTCACAGCCAATAGGATAATACATCACAACCAAGTTGAGTTTATTCCAAGAATGCAATGTTGGGACTTCCCTGGTGGCACAGTTGTTAAGAATCTGCCTGCCAATGCAGGGGACACAGGTTTGATCCCTGGTCTGGGAGGACCCCACATATCACGGAGCAAATAAGCCCACATGTCACAACTACTGAGCCTGCATGCCACAACTACTGAAGCCTGCGTGTCACAACTACTGAAGCCCGTGCAACTAGAGCCCGTGCTCAGCAACAAGAGAAGCCACCGCAATGAGAAGACCACGCACCATGATGAAGAGTAGCCCCCACTCGATGCAACTAGAGAAAGCCTGTGCACAGCAAAGAAGACCCAATTCAGCCAAAAAAAAGAAAAAAAAGAATGCAATGTTGGTTTAATATTGATATTTTAAAATCAATCAATGTAATTCATGACATTAATGGAAAAAAGGATATCCATTATATGGTCAATTCAATTTATGCAGAAAAAGCATCAACAATTTAAAAAATCCAACAATTACTCATGATATAAAGATAAAACAACAACCTCTTAACAAATTAGGTATAGAAGGGAACTTCATTAACTTGATAAATGATAGTTACAAAATACCTACTGTAAACATCATACTTAATTTGAGATATGGAAAGCTTTTCCCTGAGATTGAGAATGTGGCAAGTATGCCCACTGTCACCTCTGTTATTCATTATTTTCCTGAAGCCAGAGCAGCAAGCCAAGAAAAAACATAAAATAGGCATAAATATTAGAATGAAGAAAAAATGATAAGACTATCATATTATTCAAAGATAATATGATGCATATTTATAAAATCCAAAAGAATCTTCAGAGAAACCATTAGCATTGCATTTCTTTATATAATTTCACCCCTGCACATGTATCCAATAAAATGTGTACATGTGTGCACCAAAAGACATTTACAATGTTTACAGCAGCATTATTTGCAATATTCAGAAACTAGAAACAATCCAAATGCCCATCAACAGTAAAATGGAAAAATAAATTGAGATATATTCATACTATGGAATACTATGTGGCAACAAAAAGACACAAACCAATGACAGATGCAACAACATGCATTATGTTAAATGAAAGAAGCCAGAAGCATATGTTGTATGGTAACATTTATATGACACTCAGAAAAGGCAAAACTAATTTATTGGGTTAAAAGCCAGAGGAGTAACTCCATTTAGAAAGGAGGAAGAGAAACTAGGAAGGGTACAAGGTGGGGATTTCTTAGGTGCTAGTAGTGCTTTATTTCTTGATCTAAATGGAGATGACATAGATACATTCATTGAGTAAAATATTTATCAAGAATTTTGAGCACTTAAGAATTCTGTACTTTTCGGACTTTCCTGGTGGCATAGTGGTTAAGAATCCGCCTGCTAATGCAGGGGACACGGGTTCGAGCCCTGGTCCGGGATGATCCCACATGCTGTAGAGCAACTAAGCCTGTGTGCCACAACTACTGAGCCTGCGCTCTACAGCCAATGAGCCACAACTACTGAGCCCGTGTGCAACACCTATTGAAGCCCGTGCACCTAGAGCTGGTGCTCCGCAACAAGACAAGCCACTGCAATGACAAACTCGTGTACAGCAACAAAGAGTAGCCCCAGCTCACTGCAACTAGAGAAAGCCCACGCACAGCAAAGAAGACCCAAGATAGCCAAAAATAACTAAATAAATAAATTTATTTTTAAAAAAAGAATTTTGTACTTTTCTGTATATATATTATACTTCAATAAAATAATTCATAAAGGTATTTGTACAAGATATTGAAGAAGAGAGATCTTTTCACATGTACAGGCAAATGAATGATGACTAAGAAGGCTTAGAGAAATTCCAGGCCTGATGCAAAAATATTTTTGAGATAAATCAAACTGTGCCAAAAGAGTGATCAAAATATAATTATACAATTCAACTCAACATTATTATGAAAGAGAAAAAACTTAAAAAATCATATCATTTTGTTTTAGTGTTAGAAACTTTGACTGAAATGTAACCATTGTTGAAGGATAAATTGGGAGATTGGGGTTGACATATACACACTACTATATATAAAATAAATAACTAATAAGGACCTATTGTATAGCACAGGGAATTCTACTCAATACACTTTAATGACTTATATGGGAAAAGAATCTAAAAAAGAGTGGATATATGTATGTGTATAACTGATTCACTTTGCTGTACAGCAGAAACTAACACAACATTGTAAATCAACTATACTCCAATAAAAATTTTTTAAAATGTGAACATAGTTTAGGAGACCTTCAAGATGGCGGAAGAGTAAGACGTGGAAACCACCTTCCTCCCCACAAATACATCAGAAATACATCTACACGTGGAACAACTCCTACAGAACACCTACTGAACACTGGCAGAAAACCTCAGACCTCCCAAAAGGCAAGAAACTCCCCACGTACCTGGGTAGGGCAAAAGAAAAAAGAAAAAACAGAGACAAAAGAATAGGGACAGGACCTGCACCAGTGGGAGGGAGCTGTGAAAGAGGAAAGGTTTCCACACACTAGGAAGCCCCTTCGCGGGCGGAGACTGCAGGTGGCGGAGGGGGGAGCTTCAGAGCCACAGAGGAGAGTGCAGCAACAGGGATGTGGAAGGCAAAGAGGAGCGATTCCCGCACAGAGGATTGGTGCCGACCAGCACTCACCAGCCCGAGAGGCTTGTCTGCTCACCTGCCAGGACGGGTGGGGGCTGGGAGCTGAGGCTCGGGCTTCGGAGGTCGGATCCCAGGGGGAGGACTGGGGGTGGCTGCGTGAACACAGTCTGAAGGGGGCTGGTGCACCACAGCTAGCCAGGAGGGAGTCCGGGAAAAAGTCTGGACCTGCCTAAGAGGCAAGAGAGCATTGTTTCCTGGTGCGGAAGGAGAGGGGATTAAGAGCGCTGCTTAAAGGAGCTCCAGAGACGGGCACGAGCCACGGCTATCAGCTCGGACACCAGAGACGGGAATGAAATGCTAAGGCTGCTGCTGCCACCACCAAGAAGCCTGTGTGCAAGCACAGGTCACTGTCCACCCCTCCTCTCACAGGAGCCTGTGCAGCCCGCCACTGCCAGGGTCCTGTGATCCGGGGACAACTTTCCCAGGAGAACACATGGCACGCCTCAGGCTGTTGCAACATCACGCCAGCCTCTGCCTCTGCAGGCTCGCCCCGCGTCTGTACCCCTCCCTCCCCCCAGCCTGAATGAGCCAGAGCCCCCTAATCAGCTGCTACTTTAACCCCATCTTGTCTGGGCAGGGAACAGACGCCCTCAGGCGACCTACACACAGAGGAGGGGCCAAATCCAAAGCTGAACCCCAGGAGCTGTGTGAAAAAAGAAGAGACAGGGAAATTTCTCCCAGTAGCCTCAGGAGCAGCGGATTAAATCCCGACCACCATCTTGATGTATCCTGCATCTGTGGAATACCTGAATAGACGACAAATTATCCCAAAATTGAGGTGGTGGACTTTGGGAGCAATGATATATACATTTTTTTCCTTTTTCTCTTTTTGTGAGTGTGTATGTGTATGCTTCTTTGTGTGATTTTGTCTGTATAACTTTGCTTTTACGAATTGTCCTAGGGGTCTGTCTCTCCATTTTTTTTTTTTTGTATAGTTTTTAGCGCTTGTTATCATTGGTGGATTTGTTTTTTGGTTTCGTTGCTCTCTTCTTTCTTTTTTCTTTTTAAAATTTCTTTTATTTTTAATAATTATTTTTTATTTTAATAACTTTATTTATTTATTTGTTTGTTTATTTATTTATCTTTCTTTCTTCTTTTCTCCCTTTTCTTCTGAGGCGTGTGGCTGACAGGGTCTTGGTGGTGTGGCAAGGTGTCAAGCCTGTGCCTCTGAGGTGGGAGAGCAAAGTTCAGGACATTGGTGCACCAGAGACCTCCCGGCTCAACGTAATATCAAATGGTGAAAGCTCTCCCCGAGATCTCCATCTCAACACTAAGACCCAGCTCCACTCAACGACCAGCAAGCTACACTGCTGGACACCCTATGCCAAACAACTAGCAAGACAGGAACACAACCCCACCCATTAGCAGACAGGCTGCCTAAAATCATAATAAGGTCACAGACACCCCAAAACACACCACCGGATGCGGTCCTACCCACAAGAAAGATAAGATCCAGCCTCATCCACCAGAACACAGGCACTAGTCCCCTCCACCAGGAAACCTACACAACCCACTGAAACAACCTTAGCCACTGGGGACAGACACCAAAAACAACGGGAACTAAGAACCTGCAGCCTACGAAAAGGAGACCCCAAACACAGTAAGTTAAGCAAAATGAGAAGACAGAAAAACACACAGCAAATGAAGGAGCAAGGTAAAAACCCACCAGACCAAACAAAGGAAGAGGAAATAGGCAGTCTACCTGAAAAAGAATTCAGAGTAATGATAGTAAAGATGATCCAAAATCTTGGAATTAGAACGGAGAAAATACAAGAAACGTTTAACAAGGACCTAGAAGAACTAAAGAGCAAAAAAACAGTGATGAACAGCACAATAAATGAAATTAAAAATTCTCTAGAAGGAATCAATAGCAGAATAACTGAGGCAGAAGAACAGATAAGTGAGGTGGAAGATAAAATAGTCGAAATAACTACTGCAGAGCAGAATAAAGAAAAAAGAATGAAAAGAATAGAGGACAGTCTCAGAGACCTCTGGGACAACATTAAACACACCAACATTCGAATTATAGGGGTCCCAGAAGGAGAAGAGAAAAAGAAAGGGACTGAGAAAATATTTGAAGAGATTATAGTTGAAAACTTCCCTAATATGGGAAAGGATATAGTTAATCAAGTCCAGGAAGTGCAGAGTCCCATACAGGATAAATCCAAGGAGAAACACGCCAAGACACATATTAATCAAAGTATCAAAAATTAAATACAAAGAAAAAATATTAAAAGTAGCAAGGGAAAAACAACAAAAAACACACAAGGAAATCCCCATAAGGTTAACAGCTGTTCTTTCAGCAGAAACTCTGTAAGCCAAAAGGGAGGGCAGGACATATTTAAAATGATGAAAGGGAAAAAGCTACAACAAAGATTACTCTACCCAGCAAGGATCTCATTCAGATTCAATGGAGAAATTAAAAACTTTACAGACAAGAAAAAGCTAAGAGAATTCAGCACCACCAAAACGAGCTTTAAACAAATGCCAAAGGAACTTCTCTAGGCAGGAAACACAAGAGAAGAAAAAGACCTACAATAACAAACGCAAAACAATTAAGAAAATGGTAATAGGAATATACATATTGGTAATTACCTTAAATGTAAATGGATTAAATGCTCCAACCAAAAGACATAGACTGGCTGAATAGATACAAAAACAAGACCCATATATATGCTGTCTACAAGAGACCTACTTTAGACTTAGGGACACATACAGACTGAAAGTGAGGGGATGGAAAAAGATATTCCATGCAAATGGAAATCAAAAGAAAGCTGGAGTAGCAATTCTCATATCAGACAAAATAGATTTTAAAATAAAGACTATTACAAGAGATAAAGAAGGACACTACATAATGATCAAGGGATCAATCCAAGAAGATATAATGATCGTAAATATTTATGCACCCAAAATAGGAGCACCTCAATATATAAGGCAAATGCTAACAGCCATAAAAGGGGATATCGACAGTAACACAGTCATTGCAGGTGACTTTAACATCCCACTTTCACCAATGGACAGATCATCCAAAATGAAAATAAATAAGGAAACACAAGCTTTAAATAATACATTAAACAAGATGGACTTTATTGATATTTAGAGGACATTCCATCCCAAAACAAAAGAATACACTTTCTTCTCAAGTGCTCATGGAACATTCTCCAGGATAGACCATATCTTGGGTCACAAATCAAGTCTTGGTAAATTTAAGAAAATTGAAATCGTATCAAATATCTTTTTCAACCACAACACTATAAGATTAGATATCAGTTACAGGAAAAAATCTGTAAAAAATACAAACACATAGAGGCTAAACAATACACTATTTAATAACCAAGAGATCACTGAAAAAATCAAACAGGAAATAAAAACATACCTAGAAACAAATGACAATGAAAACACAATGACCCAAAACCTATGGGATGCAGCAAAAGCAGTTCTAAGAGTGAAGTTTATAGCAACACAGTCCTACCTCAAGAAACAAGAAACAACTCAAATAAACAACCTAACCTTACACCTAAAGCAATTAGAGAAAGAAGAACAAAAAAACACCAAAGTTAGCAGAAGGAAAGAAATCAAAAAGATCAGATCAGAAATAAATGAAAAAGAAATAAAGGAAACAATAGCAAAGTCAATAAAACTAAAAGCTGGTTCTTTGAGAAGATAAACAAAATTGATAAACCATTAGCCAGACTCATCAAGAAAAAAAGGGAGCAGACTGAAATTAATAGAATTAGAAATGAAAAAGGAGAAGTAACAACTGACACTGCAGAAATAGAAAAGATCACGAGATTACTACAAGCAACTATATGCCAATAAAATGGACAACCTGGAAGAAATGGACAAATTCTTAGAAGAACACAATCTTCTGAGACTGAACCAGGAAGAAATAGACAATATAAACAGAGCAATCACAAGCACTGAAATTGAGACTGTGACTAAAATCTTCCAACAAACAAAAGCCCAGGGCCAGATGGCTTCACAGGTGAATTCTATCAAACATTTAGAGAAGAGCTAACACCTATCTTTCTCAAACTCTTCCAAAATATAGCAGAGGGAGGAACACTCCCAAACTCATTCTATGAGGCCACCATCACCCTGATACCAAAACCAGACAAAGATGTCACAAAGAAAGAAAGCTAGAGGCCAATATCACTGATGAACAAAAATGCAAAAATCCTCAACAAAATACTAGCAAACAGAATCCAACAGCACATTACAAGGATCATACACCATGATCAAGTGGGGTTTATCCCAGGAATGCAAGGATTCTTCAATATATACAAATCAATCAATGTGATACACCATATTAACAAATTGAAGGAGAAAAACCATATGATCATCTCAATAGATATATAAAAAGCTTTTGACAAAATTCAACACCCATTTATGATAAAAACACTCCAGAAAGTAGGCATAGAGGGAACTTACCTCAACATAATAAAGGCCATATATGACAAACCCACAGCCAACATTGTCCTCAATGGTGAAAAACTGAAACCATTTCCACTAAGATCAGGAAGAAGACAAGGTTGCCCACTCTCACCACTATTATTCAACATAGTTTTGGAAGTTTTAGCCACAGCAATCAGAGAACAAAAAGAAATAAAAAGAATCCAAATCAGAAAAAAACAAGTAAAGCTGTCACTGTTTGCAGATAACATGCTACTATACATAGAGAATCCTAAAGACTCTGTGAGAAAACTATTAGAGCTAATCAATGAATTTGGTAAAGTAGCAGGATACAAAATTAATGCACAGAAATCTCTTGCATTCCTATACACTAATGATGAAAAATCTGAAAGAGAAATTAAGGAAACACTCCCATTTACCATTGCAACAAAAGGAATAAAATACCTAGGAATAAACCTACCTAAGGAGACAAAAGACCTGTATGCAGAAAAGTATAAGACACTGATGAAAGAAATTAAAGATGATTCAAACAGATGAAGAGATATACCATGCTCTTGGATTGGAAGAATTAACATTGTAAAAATGACTATACTACCCAAAGCAATCTACAGCTTCAATGCAATCCCTATCAAACTACCACTGGCATTCTTCACAGAACTAGAACAAAAAATTTCACAATTTGTATGGAAGCACAAAAGACCCCAAAAAGCCAAAGCAATCTTGAGAAAGAAAAACAGAGCTGGAGGAATCAGGCTCTCAGACTTCAGACTATACTACAAAGCTACAGTAATCAAGACAGTATGGTACTGGCACAAAAACAGAAATATAGATCAATATAGATATAGATCAATGGAACAGGATAGAAAGCCTAGAGATAACCCTATGCACCTATGGTCTCCTTATTTTTGATAAAGGAGGCAAGAATATATAATGGAGAAAAGACAGCGTCTTCAATAAGTGGTGCTGGGAAAACTGGACAACTACATGTAAAAGAATGAAATTAGAACTCCCTAACACCATACACAAAAATAAACTCAAAATGGATTAAAGACCTAAATGTAAGGTCAGATACTATCAAACTCTTAGAGGAAAACATAGGCAGAACACTCTGACATAAATCACAGCAAGATCCTTTTTCACCCATCTCCTAAAGAAATGGAAATAAAAACAAAAATAAACAAATGGGACCTAATGAAACTCAAAAGCTTTTGCACAGCAAAGGAAACCATAAACAAGAAGAAAAAACAACCCTCAGAATGGGAGAAAATATTTGCAAATGAAGCAACTGACAAAGGATTAATCTCCAAAATATACAAGCAGCTCATGCAGCTCAATATCAAAAAAACCCAAAAACCCAATCCAAAAATGGGCAGAAGACCTAAATAGACATTTCTCCAAAGAAGATATACAGATTGCCAACAAACACATGAAAGACTGCTCAACATCATTAATCATTAGAGAAATGCAAATCAAAACTACAATGAGATATCATCTCACACCAGTCAGAACGGCCATCATCAAAAAATCTACAAACAATAAATGCTGGAGGGGGTGTGGAGGAAAGGGAACCCTCTTGCACTGCTGGTGGAAATGTAAATTGATACAGCCACTACGGAGAACAGTATGGAGGTTCCTTAAAAAACTAAAAATAGAACTATCATATGACCCAGCGTTCCCACTACTGGGCATATACCCTGAGAAAACCATAATTCAAAAAGAGTCATGTACCACAATGTTCATTGCAGCTCTATTTACAATAGCCAGGACATGGAAGCAACCTAAGTGTCCATCGACAGATGAACAGATAAAGAAGATGTGGCACAGGGCTTCGCTGGTGGCACAGTGGTTGAGAGTCCGCCTGCCGATGCAGGGGACATGGGTTCGTGCCCTGGTCCGGGAAGATCCCACATGCCGTGGAGCCGTTGGGCCTGTGAGCCATGGCTGCGGAGCCTGTGCGTCCAGAGCCTGTGCTCCGCAACGGGAGGGGCCGCGATGGTGAGAGGCCCGCGTACCGTAAAAAAAAAAAAAAAAAAAAAAAAGATGTGGCACATATATACAATGGAATATTACTCAGCCATAAAAAGAAATGAAATTGAGTTATTTGTAGTGAGGTGGATGGACCTAGAGTCTGTCATACAGAGTGATGTAAGTCAGAAGGAGAAAAACAAATACCATATGCTAACACCCATACATGGGATCTAAAAAAAAGAAAAAAAATGGTTCTGAAGAACCTCGGGGCAGGACAGGAATAAAGTCCCAGACCTACTAGAGAATGGACTTGAAGACACGGGGAGGGGGAAGGGTAAGCTGGGACAAAGTGAGAGTGGCATGGACATATATACACTACCAACTGTAAAATCGATAGCTAGTGGGAAGCAGCCACATAGCACAGGGAGATCAGCTCAGTGCTTTGTGACCACCTAGAGGGATGGGATAGGGGGTGGGAGGGAGGGAGATGCAAGAGGGAAGAGATATGGGGATATATGTATATGTATAGCTGATTCACTTTGTTATAAAGCAGAAACTAACACACCACTGTAAAGCAATTATACTCCAATAAAGATGTTAAAAAAAATAAAAGAGTGCAAATTAAAACCATATTAGAATGTCTAAAATTTTAAAACTGACAATACCAGGTATTGGTGAGGATGTGGAGTAACTGGAACTCTTATACACTGCTTTTGGGAATGTAAAACATTACAGCCATTTTGGAAGACAGTTTGGCAATTTCTTAAAGTGTTAAACATACATTTACCATATCAAAGGCGTATAGCAATACAAAGACTTGTAGTTGAATGTTCACAGTAGTTTTATTAGTAAAAGTCAAAACCAGAAAACCGGGTAAATGAATAGACAAATTATGACACTTCAATAAAATGGAGTATCACTTCATAATAAAAGAACTAACCTACTGATACACACTACATTATGAATGAATCTCAAAATAATTATGTTGAGTAAAAGAAGCCAGACAAAAAATGGGTACCTGCTTTGTACCCTTTTATGATTCCATTTATATAAAATTCTAATCAACACAAACTAGTCTATAGTGACAGAGGCAGATGGGTGGTTGCCTAGAGATGGAGGGAGTAAGTAGGCGTGAAGGGGAGGAATTACAAATGGGCATAAGGAAACTTGGGGGGTGATAGAGACATTCATTATCTTGACTATGGTGATGATTTCATGGATGTATACATATGTCAAAACCTATCAAATTATATACTCTAAGTACAATTTATTGTATGCAATTATACCTCAATAAGATTATTTTTAAAAACTGTACAAATGGTTCTGATGAGGAGCTAAGATTGAGAGCCATTGGTCTTCAGGATAAAAAGTGAACTCCTAGTATGCCATTTAATGCCTTCACAATCTTTCTACCCTACTTCCTTCAACTCTACCCAGTCCATCCTGTGCTACTTACACCTTTTGAGTATGCCTTCTCCTTCATGTCTCTGAGCCTTTGGACATGGTGTTTCCTCTGCTTGTAGGTCATCTTCCCTTCTCCACTTGTTGAATTTCTGCCTATTCTTCAAAAGTCAGTTAAAATGTCCCTACTTCTGGGATATCCTCCAAACTCTCCTTACCTGTCCTTAATCCCTGTGTCCTATGATGCTCCTGTTACTCTGTATTTAAGTACCACTATTTTCAAACTTACAGTGCAATAATTCTACATTTTCTGTACACTTTAGGATATGTAACCAGCCTGAGCAGCATTTCTCAGTTTTTTAAAAATCTGTGTTCTCTTCTGATAAACATCAGGACTTTAACCCTCAAAGCCATCCTTAATTCTGAGGCTCTTTGCACCTCCTGCATATTACTACCAGTCCCAAATTATTGTTCAAGCTTTACTTTCTGTTGCTCATCTTATGAAATAATATATTTTTGTTTTCCAAATAAAAAATGATATTGTCATAGTGAATATACTTTTTTCAAGTTATACACGTTTTCCCTTCCCTCCCGCTACCCTGGAGGTTCTGACATACATTCCTCTCTCTTCCACTCAACAAACATCACACTAAGGAAGAGGAATATATCTTTTCCTTCTTTGAATCCCAATGTTGGACACACAGTAAATCTCACTGAAGGTTTGTAAAATCTAATTGAATTGAACCTATCCTATAAGGGGTAGAGAGAGACTATTAGGATACATAATAGTAAAATTCATAAGAAGGTTCAGGACTAAGTGACAAAATACATACAGGTAAATCATTAGGATCAAGCAGGCATCCTCCCAAGAATTTGGAAGACCACTAGAAACTATGAAAATACTAGAACTGTTTTCCAAAATGTGTAACCTGTTGTATAAATGAACACTACATTATGGTAGGATGAATTGCTGTGGCCTCCAACCATAAAACATATTTTTGAAAACAAACAAACAAACAAAAAACATGTTTTGGAGGAGACTCAGGGAATAATAGATGTTAGAATCTCACTTCCATTCCTGTAGTAAAAGGTAGGCTCTTAGAGTGCTTAGGTAATAATATTTTTTTTTAAGTTGGGAAGAAGCCAAAATAAAGTTTCTGAGAAATAAGGCATATGCTTGTCCTGGCATATTCTGATTTTGCAGGAGCCTCAGAGGCAACACACTGCAGCTGTGCTTAAGCGGGCCTGTTCAGCCCCTGTCTGTCAGGGAGGGGCATCCATACCTCCTGCCTGAGGATAAACCACCATCTCTCTGCAAGTGTGTATTTCCTTGGGGCGGCAGAGAATGGGCCTTGATGTTGATTGAGTTCCTTGTGAGGAATAAACAGTAAATGCTTTCCATTCTTCAGTGCAAAAACAGGAGGCAGTTTTACAAGAGCGTCTTTCAAATCACTTTCTCAGATGGACAGAAAACACTGTTGAAAAAACTTTATTCAGCTTCAACTTCTAATCCACTGTGTGAGCATGGGACTTTAAAGCTTAGTATGGTTTCACGATAAATGAGATCAGTATGTATGAATTATCCTTTCATTTCTTTTTCCAAAATGATTCCAAGAAC
Organism: Mesoplodon densirostris; assembly: GCF_025265405.1. Lineage (NCBI taxonomy): Eukaryota > Metazoa > Chordata > Mammalia > Artiodactyla > Ziphiidae > Mesoplodon > Mesoplodon densirostris. The sequence continues at coordinate 54,009,251 of NC_082674.1, forward strand.
AAGTTCTTAGAATCAAGACACTGTCCTAATCTTCTTTAAAATTAATTAATTAATTAATTTATTTATTTATTTATTTTTGACTGTGTTGGGTCTTCGTTTCTGTGCGTGGGCTTTCTCTAGTTGCAGTGAGCGGGGGCCACTCTTCATCGCGGTGCGCGGGCCTCTCAATGTTGCGGCCTCTCCTGTTGCGGAGCACAAGCTCCAGACGTGCAGGCTCAGTAGTTGTGGCTCACGGGCCTGGCTGCTCTGCGGCATGTGGGATCCTCCCAGACCAGGGCTCAAACCCGTGTCCCCTGCATTGGCAGGCAGACTCTCAACCACCGCGCCACCAGGGAAGCCCTGTCCTAATCTTTGACATATTTTCTTAATGACTTGTTTCCTTAGTTAGGGTTCTAGGTATACAAAGATGAAAAACAACAGAGTTGCTGCCTCCATGTTGTTCACAATCTTTCCCACAACTACCTATAATACTCCCATAGCTGTTTTTTGGTGCCAAACAATCTAGGGAACTTTGTCTTTTATTCTTATTTCCAGCCCCATGCCCTGCACTCAGGTTTTCAGTTATGCACAGCTGTTTGCTTCTGTCTTGCAAAAGTTGAAAATGTGTTCTGTCAGAGTGACTGGCAGTCAATGATCTTTCCAATCCTGGGTACAGTACCTGGCTCATAGGGGGCCTGGCTCAACACATTTATGTTTAATATATGAATATTCCGTCTCTCTACCCTGTGAGAAACTTCCAATCACCATTAAAAAAAAAAGCTAGTGGAAAGTGTTCTCTTGTGGGTCATGGGAGACTATATTGGCCAGAATACAATCTGGAAAGGACAGAAGGATATTCTGCTCTGCTCTTCGCCAGGATACCCTGCTAAACATTATTATCCTCAATTATAGAGAAGTAGATATTTTTCCTGTTACACGTTTTTCCTTCTCCCAAGGACATATTTGCCTAATCAGAAGTAGGGACTGAAGTGTAACAAATGAAAGGCAACTTCAGGAGAATCACAGTGTTTTAATCAGCCCACAAGGTCTAATTCAAGACACCTGCTGCTTTGTGTAACAATAGCAATCTTCTCAGGACAACACATCTTTCTTTGTTTCCTAGCACTTATGGCTAATATATGCACAGGGAGAACAACATTTATTATGGTAACTAACTTCAGGCAGAATAGAAGTGATAAAGAAAATAAATATGTAGTTAGACTCCAGTATAATGGAGTTTTTTAGGCTCTATAAAAAGAACAAAATAAAACAAAACAAAAACCAAACAACGTGTGGTACCTGAAAACTAGGCCAAGTAGTCATCTTACATTTTTTCCTCCACAAAGAAAACCACTTCAGAAAAAGATGGGATTGCTACTCACAGCTGGAATTGAGCCAATAATGAAAAATTGAAGAATCAGGTCTGTTACAGAATTAGTTTGAAAAAAGTTTATTGCTCTTTAAGCTGTTCAGCTTACTTAGTGCTATTTGCCCCCTGTATTATTATTTCAAAGCTACACCCCTGAGGAACACGGTAAGAGCCTACTGTTTCTTTCCTACATCATTTCCATGCTTAAAGTGACAAGTTGGTATTTGCTGGGCATATTCACTATCACACATGCCTGTCCATGCTGCATATGTCACACAGGCCAAAGATGTGCACCCAGAAATGTTGGAATGGGACAGATGTGGGGTGACTTGGGAAGACAAAGAGAAGGAAGGGATAGAAAGGTACATTTAACTGCCTACTATATGCCAGGTACTCGGCAAGATACTTTATCTCATTAGCCAAAAGCTGGCCAATCTCCTCTTCCTTCCCACCCAAGATTTTCCATTTAATAGGGGTAGTGTTACTACTAATGGCATCATGCTGCAAGTATCACCATGCCAATTAATTCCAGGCATGCCCAAGTGGTGGAGAGAAGATAACACAATGTCCAAGGGGATGGTACCTTTAACTTTCCCCTGTAGCAGTAGAAACCCTCTTGTTGTTTATTTCATTCATTTTTAAAAAAAAATTTTTGCCCGCACCCTGGGGCATGCGGGATCTTAGTTCCCTGACCAGGGATTGAACCCACACCCCCTGCAATGGAAGCACGGGGTCTTATTTGCTGGACTGCCAGGGAAGTCCCTACTTCATTCATTTTTGAAAGGTACTCTGGTGGTAGTCTGTCATTTCACTCACTCATTCATTCAGCATTATTACTGAGTGCTCACTCTAGGCACTGCACAATTACTATGGTAGGTTCTAGGAAAACAGCAGTAAGTAAGACAGTCTCTGTCCTCAAGAAACAAACATAGCCTTCTTGGGAGGCAGACAGACATGTAAACAACAGGAACAAAACAATCTGTGGGGAAAGTGTAACAGTAGACGTAGGTATAAGATAAAACAGGGGAATGGAGGAGGGAGCAACTGCTCCACTTGGCGGAACTAGGGAAACTTCTTGGGACCAGTGGCAGGTCCCTGACATGAATTATGGTTCTGGTAAGTGAAACTGCCATTACCCATATCCTGTTGAGGAGACACTCCAAGTCGGCCCCGGGATCCTGCCCTTCCTCCCCCAGCCACAGTTCTTGGGACTAAAGGTGGGCACTGTAGGGGAGGAAAAAACTCTTCCTCTACCCTCTTGTTTAGTCTCTGGGCCCCGCAAATTAAACTGACAATAGACAAATTAACAGGAGGAAAAACCCAGAGTTTATTTATGTGTGTAACACTCACACACATGGGAATTCTCCGTGATGAGGAACTCAGAGGGGTAGTTAGAATTTGGGGCTTATATACTTCCTTAATAGGCAAAGGGGAGAGGGGAAAAAACAAATTATTTTTTTGAAAGGTAAATGGGTTTTTAGGAGAAAAAATAGGAGATAAGAGAGTTTGTGATGTTTGTCTATAGGAGTATGAATGGTCTTTCCTGCTCCTAGAGAGCCACAAAATTCCCTTGGAGATGGTTTAATCCATATTCTCCCTCATGGGAGTAGATCCACCCTTAAGAGGAATTTATGGCGGCCTTATTTCCCAGAAATTGCTGCTTGTATTAAGACAAGGGAAGCTCCAAGAAGATTCCCCCCACCCCTGCATTTGTCTAATCTCAAATACCTTCAGCTCAAAATAATCTTTATACCAAAGTAGCATATTTTTAAGATGGCATACCTTGATCCACTTGAGCAGTGAACCCAAAGCAGTCAATAATCTACACGCTACCTATGGCATGATGCGTGTGTATGTGTGAGTGTGTGTGCATGCACACACGCACGTGAGCAAAAAGATGACTGGAGAATGCAGAGAGAATTGGGTAGTTAGCCCACAAAGCTCTTTCTTGCTCTCTTCTGGATATTAATTCATCCTTCAAGGCTGAAGTGAGGAAGTGTCAAGGCAGAGTGGGTTGTCACCAAGGTGCTCTGAGCAACCAGGGGTCAGCAGCAAGGTCCCAGGAAAGGATCTCCGAAGCAAGTAGAAAGGCACTCAAAGAAAGATGGAGGTTTTCCAAAGACAAACTTTGGTTCAAGATTAAATAATGTCTTAGATCAGTTGGTATATGAAATTCCTTTTGACAATAATGAAATGTACCTGCATTTGACAGCAGAATTTGGGCATAAGAAAATGTGAGTTCAAAAAAGTTCTGATTCTTTCTATAATACTAATTGTATAGATTGAAAATGTAAGTGACAAACATGTGAAAGATGACTCTTGAAAGATGACTTTTTAAAACTCTGAACTTTTGAAAAAAAATCTATCTTTTTAAAAAATATGCAGCTTCTAGAGGGAAGCCCAGAAAAAGATCTTGCTGCAATAAAGGAAGACAGTGAAGTAACAAGTAACTCAAAATTTAGACCCATTTAACTCAACATAAATGTTATTAGCAAACTGAAATATTTTAAGATTCTTGTATTCTTATAAACTGAAAATCACGAGCCATGAATACAACCACATCTCAGTACCTGAATTAAATCTCAGTACTGAAATTGTACAAGGAACTGATGTGTTTAGGACATAGGCTTTAAAATAAGCAAACCTATGTGTGAATCGTGACGCTTTGGATGGGTTTCTTCACCCCCTGAAAGCCTCAGTTTCTTAATATAGACCATGAACATAATTATGCTACCTCACAAAGTTGTAAAGATGAAAGGAGACAACATATAAAAAGATTTTGGCTGTGCTTAGCATATGAGGTTCAATAAGTGCTAATTATTGTGAAGTAAATGAAACTATCCCCTTTAAACATTTAAAAATAGTTCTTAAAAATCTATTTCTCCATCAGATTTGCTCTTCAATTTCACTGAGTTGGGGTTTTTCTCATTCATAAGAAGAATATTTAAATATATTCTTATTTTTCCTATTCAAAGTTAGCAAAAAATGTGTTTCTTAGACACAGAGGAGAGAATTTCTCTCTTTTCCCTCACAGGTTCTTTCTTGTACCAGAGGAATTATTTCCTCCTTCCTCCTTTTCTCCCCCTCTGCTTTTTGTACACACCTAGGCTGACTACTTGGCTTGAGTCCACATTCATTGCCTCCCTCTCACTTGTGTGGAGAGCTAAGCTCATTCATTATTGAAGAAGGGTAGAGGGCCATTTTTTAGTCAATATTTCGAAAGGCTACTAAACTGGCATTTAAATTAAGAATCCATAAATATTACATTATATACATTTACTCTTCTATTTTAATATTTATAAAGTTCTTAATGCAAAATGCAGAGAATTTTTTTCTTAGAGTGCTATATTTTAGGAAAGGTTTATCATATTCCTCTGTTCTCCTTTTTTTTTTTAAGCTTAAAGTTAGGCATCTTCCAGATGCAAGCACGCTTCAACTTAACTGGCGCAAAAAAAACATGGTTTCTTCTTTGATTCATTTCCTTTCTCCTAATTTGAACCTTACAGGTTTTAATTTAGGTCACAGGGAGAAACTTGAACTGTTTAACACTGGGGTTTTTTTTTAGTGGAGGGAGTTGAGTTTTATACGATTGTGTAGCAAGCCAAAGTCATTTAAAAAATACATCAAGACAGAATTATCATGGTAACAATATATACATTTTGATTAGGAAAAACAGAGTACACATTTGGTAGCACAGCTTCATGTTCTGAAAGCAAGATTAATCACACTGACCTGGCTTTAGCTACATGTTTTTTTAAAAGGTATATGTTTTCCACAGACAAATCCTTTATTCTAAATTTTTATGTTCCCATTTCATTTTTTTCTCTATGTGATAATCAGTTAAGCAGAAAATGAATATTTGAATTAAAAAATTCAGTCCCATTATGGACTGTATTTAGGTTGATGGCTCTATACAGTTTTGAAGAAGGCACCTATGTAAGCATTTTAATCCAAACCTTCAGGAAAATTTAAGCCAGGAATTTTAATGGCTAGGATTTGCTCATGACATGGCTGGTGCCACATATATGTGTTGAGTACAGCCTCATTAGACCCTGATCTGCATCCTCTCTTCTATGAAAATGGTGAACTTTAACATGTCAGCCCCTCACTTTGTTTTCAATAAGGTGAGAAACAAGACTGTCACTGATCAGCCACTTCAATGACCACATCTAAGACACTGAATTGTGTTTCATCAAGTAATACAGACATGACATAAAGCATGATCAGAGGAAACAGTATGAAAAAAAATCCAAATTGCATGCACTGATGTTATGACTTACAATATGAAAAAGCATGATTCATACTCTCAAGAGATATAAAACTGTACAAATGTGAGCACATAAGCACAGGGAATTTTATCTTTTGGTACTTGATATATTTCAAGTGCCTAGAACAATTTCTGGCACATAATAAGTGCTCAATATGTGTGTCAAATGAGTGAACGATCAACACAATATAAATGAAGAAAGGGCATAATTTCTAGTAGATTCTTATGTTTCTTGATTCACGATTACTCTAGCTCTCTCCTATGAGTACATCTGCAGTGACTTTTTAAGAAATTACACGAGCTAGTGTATCCTGGGATCTTAAGGAAAATCAACACAGAACAGGTAAATTTAAATGAGGGAAAGAAAATATGATACCCATGATCTTACAGAAAGAGATACTAGGAACTGAAAGGGAAATTTTAGAATAGAGTGCCTGAGATGGGGCCCCAAGGGCAAGGGTGACTTCAGGAACAGAGGCAGGCATCCAAGACAAACATTACCTACTTTGTAATATTGCTCAGGGTCACCTGGATTCTCACACCACTAGCAAAGTGTGTTTAAGTAAGTAGAGTAGAAAAATAGAATGAGAATTCTTCTACCTATTCCTTTTGGTAAAACAACTGGACAAAAAAAAGATGAAAAACGTGTTGATTGGAGAGGATTTGACCAAAATAATTTTGACTGATTTTAAAAGATCATCTTAATAAAGGGCACTGAAATTGTGAAAATCAAAGGTGTGACTTATTTTCATTTGCTGCTACAGAACAGACTTCTTTAAAAGATATATTTATAACAAGAATACATCAGAGCAGCATTACCTAAAATTGGACGTAAACTTGAGGGCTGGCCATGATCCAACTTCTGTCAATTAAAATGATGGTAAATAAAGTAATTCCAGACTATGGAATCAAAATACTAAGTCAATATGATTAGTACACTTGGGGGCCAATATCATTAGCTCTTTCTCTTTTAACCTTAGATAGAACTCATAATATCTAGCATGTCTGCAGATGTTTGTTGCAACACTTTATAACCAGAATAATTACACAGCCCTTCCAGACACATGTACAAACAAGTCGGACCATGATGTTCCAGTACAGGCAAGTATTACAAAAAGCAAAAATGAGCAATACATCATTAATGGGTATGACTCGCAGGACATTAGCCAATGCACTTTCCAATAAGAAGTCTGATCAACACACGTCATGGGAAACAGGAGAATTTTCTCAGTAAAATTTCCAACTTATACTTTTACACTTCAGAGAAACATATGGTTCTGTACTTAACAGACTTAGCAGTAGTGGGAGGCCTGTGAAAACTGCTTGCAGCCACAAATTGGACTACATCTTCAGGGTTTCTCCCGGAGCTCTCTTAAGGACTCCCTTTTTTTCTAATGCTAAATACAGATATAGTCCTATTTTATTCACTTGTGTCATTATTCATTAGGATCAGCGTGAATATTATCAGAAGGACATTTCTATTTTTACCAAGAGAAACAAACTGCACAGTTCAGTTGTGTAACTAATTTTTTAAAAAAAGAATAGAAATACCCTGCTTTCTGTTATTACTTTTTGTTATACTAATTCTGCAAATGGTTTTCAAAAATGATAATTACGGTATATACAAATTTTACCTGCCTTGGCTACCCTCACATTTTCAAATCTCATTTCTTTCTTTGCCTATCCAGCCATATGCCTTCTGCTCCTGACATTGCCAGATTTCAGTATCACACACATCTGTCTGTAGAGTGTGCCTGTAATTCTGGCCACTCAGATCCTAAACACAGATCTTCAGACAAGAACCACCACAACAAATAGACAAATAAAGCAAAGACAAAAAAAATAACAAAATAAAAACAAAGAACACAGGGTGGAGGTGGGGGAGAAAGGATGTGGTGGGAAAGAAGTGCCAATCTGGGTATGATACAGGAGCCCAGCTGTTGGCATTGGGACACTGTGTCCCGTTAGGGTTGATGCAAGGACAAATCACAGAATATGGAAGCTTATATCCTTGTCTGTATTATCTCATGCATCCCTCTATCCCCAGAAAAAAAAAATGGGACAGGACTGTTTCACAGTTTTTTCTCTACTGACAGCAGTAAATTCTCTGTGAAGCTAATGAAGTCTAAGCTTTGGGACCCTTTACTTATACAGGCCTAGGAGGGCTCTAGCAACGTGCTCACATGGTCAAATACTTTTGCAAACTTTGTAAAGTAAGGTATTCTACCTGCAATTACAACCAAAGTAAAAGTACCCCCACCAGAGCTTCTCATACTTTCTCTTATGGTATAGTGCTGGAGTAGCTGCAAGTAGATTCAACTAAGGGAAAGGTGAATTGGAAATACATATGGCTGGGTTTAATGGGAATGTTCACGTGGTTTCTAGTCACTTCTGAGTACAGTTAAGATTTTGCTAGCCATCTCAATGTAGGAGTGGCTCTCAGGAATATCCCTAACTCATCCATGACATCATGGCCCTAAGGTGTGTCATGGCCCTAAGGTGAAGGGGCCAGAGGTTGTATCATGATGTGAACAGGTCCCAAAGTGGTCAGCACAGAGGTATACAGGTAGTGGAGGTGAAACGAGATTTGAAATATATGAAAACAGAAGCTAGTCTGGGGGAATTCTTCTAGTCATTAAATGTGTATAATTACAAGTGGAGGATTTAATTCTAATCAATGTTAAACAAAATAGAAGTTCTCTTCTGTACAAATGAACTTGACAATGTCACTTGTATACTTATTATTATTTTTTTAACATCTTTAATGGAGTATAATTGCTTTACAATGGTGTGTTAGTTTCTGCTTTATAATAAAGTGAATCAGCTATACATATACATATATCCCCAGATCTCTTCCCTCTTGCAACTCCCTCCCTCCCACCCTCCCTATCCCACCCCTCTAGGTGGTGACAAAGCACCTAGCTGATCTCCCTGTGCTCTGCAGCTGCTTCCCACTAGCTATCGGTTTTACATTTGGTAGTGTATATATGTCCATGCCACTCTCTCACTTTGTCCCAGCTTACCCTTCCCCCTCCCCGTGTCCTCAAGTCCATTCTCTAGTAGGTCTGTGTCTACACTATACACTTTCTCCCATTTTAATGAGAATCAAGTGAAATAGAATTTATCATTATCCCTGTGTTCATGGGGAAGAAACCTGTAGCAGTATTACAAGCTGCTATGCAGTATTTTTTTTTTGATGTGGACTATTTTTAAAGTCTTTATTGAATTTGTTACAATATTGCTTCTGTTTGTTGTTTTGGTTTTTTGGCTGCAAGGCATGTCGGATCTTAGCTCCCTGACCAGGGATCGAACTCATACCCCCTGCAATGGAAGGTGAAGTCTTAACCACTGGACTGTCAGGGAAGTCCCACAAACTGCTATGTAGTATTTTATGTATCTCAAAGTATTAGCACATAAATACACTGACAAAAGGTTTAAATTGTTTGCTGATTTGACATAAAATACTGAATCAATAAAGATATTATAAAACTCATAAGATGGGGGGAAATATTTGCAAGTGATATGGCCGACAAGGGGTTAATATCCAACATATACAAACAGCTCATATAACTCAACATCAAAAAAACAAACAACTCAATTAAAAAATGGACAGAAGAACTGGATAGACATTTTTCCAAAGAGGAAATGCATATCGCCAACAGGCACATGAAAAGATGCTCAACAATGCTATCATTAGGGAAATGCAAATCAAAACCACAATGAGATATCACCTCACACCTGTCAGAGTGACTATCATCAAAAAGAACACAAATAGGGGCTTCCCTGGTGACGCAGTGGTTGAGAGTCCGCCTGCCGATGCAGGGGACACGGGTTCGTGCCCCAGTCTGGGAGGATCCCACATGCTGCGGAGCAGCTGGGCCCGTGAGCCATGGCCACTGAGCCTGCACGTCCGGAGCCTGTGCTCCACAACGGGAGAGGCCACAACAGTGAGAGGCCCGCGTACTGCAAAAAAAAAAAAAAAAAATCGGGACTTCCCTGGTGGTGCAGTGGTTAAGAATCTGCCTGCCAATGTAGAGGACACAGGTTCGAGCCCTGGTCCAGGAAGATCCCACATGCCACGGAGCAACTAAGCCCACGTGGCCTGCACTCTAGAGCCCACAAGCCACAACTACTGAGCCTGCATGCCACAACTACTGAGCCTGCATGCCACAACTACTGAAGCCCGTGCGTCTAGAGCCTGTGCTCCACAACAAGAGAAGTCACTGCAATGAGAAGGCCGCACACTGCAATGAAGACCCAACGCAGCTAAAAAACAAATTTAAAATTTTTTTTAAAAACTTAAAAAAAAAGTCAATACAGATTATAATTAAGGACTCTTTCTTTTTTTAAGTTCAGAAAGGATCAAGTTAGAAATTAGTTTTCTCTTCCTAAACACTGATTTAGCAACTGTTTGACAGAAATTCTCATCTAGGAAGCTGCTCAGCACATTTTTTTCCCTTGACTCATTGCCTGACTCTCCAGGGAGATAGGTTGTGCCGATATCTCTCATATCATTGCTCAATTCATGGGTCTAGGGTGGAAAATATACTAAAAGATTCACCATATTTTAAGTGGGACTTAAGAATTAGCCTTGTTGTCATAGACTTGGTATCTGGTGATCCCTGGGTGGCCATATGTTAGTCCCTAACCCTGTCAACTTGGTTACATTTCAATCTCTGGGCTTCAATTCCCCCCCTTAGTATTCTAATTCCTTGCTGGGATGGAGCCTTACACTGAGACCCAGTCCACTTGTCTGGAGAGCTGATTTATCTCTGGATCTGGATTCCTGAAAATCTGAATCCTATTTCCTATACTTCCAGCTTCTGATTAGTATTCTTTTCTTAAGGTGATGATAACTCTAAGCCATGGGAATGATGCCTGCTTATCTTGGAACAGTGCTTACAGTCTGTATATCTGCTTGGAATAACTGTGAGATTGGCACCCTCTCATCCTTAGGTATTAGGGAGGATCTCCATAATGTGTTGCATGGAGAAAAAAAGCAGAGTTCTGGAACCTGACAGACTTGAGGTTGATCCCAGCTCTCTTACTTAATTTTAGATAAATTACTGAACTTCTCTAAGCCTATTTCCTCATCCATTAAAATGAGGATAGTGATTCCCACTCACATGACAACTGTGAAAATTAAACGAGATAAAAAATGTAAAGCATCTACTACAGTGCTTGCATGTAAAAGCTTTTTAACAAATGATAGCTATTTTAATTACGAGCAAATGTAAGAAAAAGTAAATTCATTCAGCCCAAAAATGCTTATTAAGTGCCTATTAACTGCCAAATATTTTATTAAGTTCTGGAGGGAGGTAAAAAGGCGAAGGTGACATGGTCTTCTAATGGGGAAAAAGAATAAACATCCTCAACAGAATATGTTGTAGGTAGTGCAACGGCAGACATCAGCCCAGGGAGACATGTGCATTCCTAGGAGGGTCATCTAAACTGGAAGTGATGCTCCTGGATGAGCATCCTAAAGAAAAGAGCTGATTAGGAGGAAAGGAGGATGAAAGGTGCTCCTGGCAGAAGCATGGAAGAGTTTGGTGATTTGGGAAACTGCAAATAGTTCATCAGTATAGTTGGAATATGGACTGGGAGTAGGGAGATGAGTCAGAGAAGGAAATAGAAAGGTAAGTAGGGGTCTCTCCTGATGGCCCTTGTGGCTGAACTAAGGAGTTTGGGATCCAACGTGAGGGCTGTGAGTGGCTGCTGATGAGCTTGAAGCGGAGGAGCAACATGATCAGATTTAAGTTTTAGAAAAATCACTCCAAAGCACTTCCAATGCCCTGGACTTAAATAACGCTGAAAACAAAGGCAGAACCACCATAGTAGAAGCCCATGTGCTACTCAAGAAGTACGCTCCCCACTTCTTAATTCTGTAACGTAAATGTCATGCTAAAATAATCCCAACGGTGCTGGGATAATGAAAAAAACATTTTAAACATAAAATGTCTTTTACTGTGGGCTTCTTGACTTCTTAAAAAACAAAATTATACATCTTCAAAGATGATGAAAATGAAATTCTGGAATCCCTACACATGCTCCACATCTATGGTCTTAACACTGCATGCACCCCTAGTAATCACAGGTCTGACTGAAAATGACTTAATAAATAAAAATTTTATTTAATGTAAAATGCTTCGTCCTCCCGGGATTAGAGCTATGTTTACACTGAACTCTATAAATGTTACTGACAATTTAAATTTTAAAATCTTAAAATTCTCAATTTTGTAAAATACTTAGTTCTTCCTCACATATATGTCACATTGCCATTTTTAGGATGCTGACAGGAAATTTAATCTTTGAGAAATGATAAAAGAATTTAATGAACTGAATTATAATTAAAGGTATCTGCTGTATCATATATACAATGAAATATTAGATTAAAATGTCAGATATTGGTTATTGAAGCCTCTATTTCTTATGTGGTCAAACTGTCCAGACACATCATATAGAAAAGACATGCTCTAGCCAGAGCCCTGCTCTGAATTGCCCTGTTTCATGCTTGTACTTTGCCATTTATCTTTTGTCCCTTAATTTTTTTTTTTTCTTTTTTTTTCAGGGACCAGTGGAGGTGACGATGCTTTTAATTCTCCCTAGAGAGGCAACCCCGGGCACTGAGGCTTGGCCAGGGCGGCAAAGTGCCAGAGGGGCAAAGTGCCAGGGTGTGCAGCCCAACCCCTTGGGAGGTGGCCTTGAGGGCAGAGTTCCTGTGGGCTGCTGGAGGCAGCCAGTCTTGGGTGGGCCTCAGTAGCCATCTTCGGCCCAGGTAACCTCGTAGTCAGGGTACCTGGCTTTGATCTTCTCAGTGGAGTGCTGGGTGTGACCATGTAACCCATGGTGTAGCCGTACATGTGGATCTTCTTGCCCTGGCTCTGGTGGGAGATGCACCCACCCCCCAGGCACTCGAAGTCATAGCCCTTCTGCATCTCGCCTGATAACTTGTCTGTAGATGTCGGAGTGGTACTCCGCCCACTTGTAGCCGCCCACGATCTCTTTGCTCTCCCTGGCCAGGACCCCGGAGGGCAGCACCACATGGACTGGAATCAGCACATACTTGAAGACGCTGTCGCAGTCGATGTCTACGTCAGGGATTTGGGCGAGGTTCGCCGCTGCCATGTTCCCGGAGTGTGCTCGCCCCTGTGGCCCGCGGCCCTTCCTCACACGACCCGGGGTATCCCTTAATGTTGGCTTCCACTTGTGTGGTAGACACTGAGGTAATCTCTTCAACGTCTATCCCACCTCCTGACACCGTGCATCAGCCATTTGGTTTAAGGAACTAGACATGTGAGGCAGGCCCTGATAAGTCTGCCTCAATCAATACAATCTGATCCTTTTTTGCCTATAATTGGTCTAGGACCTAGTGCTTAAAACAATCAGCACATGGCATTCCTTTAGAAACAGAGTGGTTTAGGAATAGGCACATGACTGTTCCTAGGCCAATAAGACATGCTAAGAAGATTGTCTGGAGGCTTCTAGGAAAAGTTTCCTCGCTTATAAGTGAGTCACTAGAAGAGATGGCTTTTTTTTTTAAACAAAGAAGCATGTAGCTTTAATTGTTACTACCACCCTATGACTATGAGAAAACCACTTTAGGATAGAACTGATGTTATCCTGGGTCCTTGATGATGTTGTTGAACTGAGTTTTAACCATACCTGAAGTCCAGTCTACCTCTGGACTTCCAGTTGTCCGAACCAGTAAATTTTCCTACTGTTTAAGCCACCACTTTCAGTTGGGTTTCTGTTATTTGCAGCTGAATGTATTCTAAAAGATGCAATTCTCTACCACTTTTGCCTACCACCTTTGCTTCTAACCTGATGTACCCATTGGCTATCTTTCTTAGCGTTAACCATCAGCACTCTTCTATCTAGACATTTATAGTGAACATTTTAGTTGTCTACCCAATACCTGGGCCTAGCTTCTTCCACTGGACATTATGTAGGATAGGTTGTATGAACCTGGTGCAGCCACGGGAGAAGCTAGCCTGAGACCAAAGTTGAATCAGCTTAAAATGACAAAACAGAAAAATGGAAAAAACCCGAGGCCTTGATAATGTCACTTAACTGATGGAACACTATTTTCAGCCTTCTTATTATCTGAATAACAAATATTCTCACTGTTTAAGATAATCTGAGTTGGGGTATTCTGTTGTTTGAATTTGAAAACAACTGAAGTATTGTAGTAGTGTCTAATATTAGGGAAAACGGTAGTAAGAATGAGAATGTCAGTAATGTCTTATGGTTTTCACTAAAAACGTATAACAAAGACGGAAGCTTAAGCTGGGAACAGAGAAGGACGTGGGAGGCAGTAGTAGGAGATAAACTTAGGTGCCAAAGTTGCTCCTATAGACGTCCTGCTGAATAACTTACACTGGACAAAGGCACCTAGTGTTTTGTCAAATATAGGTTTACAGAAGGGGCTTCTCTATCTACATTCATTGTTTTCAATTACACTGGCAACATAGGTCATCAAAATGTGAACTAGGGGAATGGGCAGATCTCAGAGAGATGTCTGTGGCTAGACGACTGAAGTGCTCAGACCCAAAGACTATGTCTAGTTGGGCTCTCTGACAGTATTTACTGATTTGTGGAATTAGCCAAAAGAAATCAGGATCCACTAAGTCTCTTAGGGAATTGACTATCAAAGAAATTCTAAGCCTGGCCAATCCACAGCAATGAGCAATTCTGTGATAGTTCAATTCCTTAGGCACCCTCCCAGCACCCCAAACTCACATTAACAAAAAGTGCTAAACTATCTAATACCTGTTTCAAATGTGGCCACAGAAGACAATGAACAAGGAAGATGTTCCCAAAAGAACAGAACTAAGGGCAATGGAAGGCAATGGGTTATCCTGAAAAACAGAATCAGAGACTACCATATTGGCTGACCAAGGGACTCATCACTACTAGGGTGGGCAGTCCTCTCTTCTTTCTAATAGGATATGATATGGGCTATGGGCCAATATCCACTGAATGTCATTTCCATTCTCCCCTTTCCAAATAAGAGTTTCAATTATATTTATCTTGTTCCTTCTCTATTATTTCATATTGAAAATGTTTGAGGTGGAAAACTTTAAGCCATGGGTTCACAAGGAGCCATGTCCAGACCTGAGAGAGAGCTCTTGGCCTCGGTGCTGGATGTGGTTGCTGGCTGAGACTTTGGGATGTCTCCCACTGGAGAGATAATGCATGTGTCTCACGTAGGCATGGACATTATTTTCGATTGTATGTGGGAAAAAGGAGGTACAAAGTTTGACTTATGTGATAGTGTTGGTTGTCTACTCCATATCCGTTTTCCCTTCTTATTGAAAGAGCCCTACTTTTGTTCAGGTATCCACCCCTTTCTACATGTCCATGTGCATCAGGAGACATTGGTCTCATGCCCATTCCCATGAGGTAAATCCTGACTAGTCTAGGCCAGTCATGATTTTTCTGTTCTCCTTGCTGGTAACTGTTTTAGACATGGGTGTACTGAGCAATGACATATGAGGAAAAGTTTGCTAGAAGACTTCTGGTAAATATTTTCCTACTTTTAAAAAAAATACACAAGGAAATCACAGCTTCCCTCTGTGCCCTTTATTTTATCATGTCAGGCTACAATGTACGGGCCTGCTGCAGCCATCTGGTAACCATTAGCAGAGCTTTTTGCTATGTACAAAGCTGACATGCTTAGGCAAGGAAAACAATGGAAAGAAACAGGGTCCTTCAGACACTGAATTAAATAGTCTTATAGACTGTCTACCTCAGGATTTCCTGTCATGTATAATAGTAAATATTCTTATGGCTTAAGTCTATTTAAACTGAGGATGTCTTTTACTCACAGTTCAAAGCATCCTCACTGATATATCTCTGTTTCACCCTTTGAGTGCTGTTTTCACCTGATTAATATTTCATAATGCAAACTTCCCTAGAGGCACCTTATTGAAGGTAGAGACTGGACCCTGACCTAGATACTATATTCCAGTGTATTTTTTGGAGCATGAACACATTTAGTCAGTTATGCCATA
Organism: Mesoplodon densirostris; assembly: GCF_025265405.1. Lineage (NCBI taxonomy): Eukaryota > Metazoa > Chordata > Mammalia > Artiodactyla > Ziphiidae > Mesoplodon > Mesoplodon densirostris. The sequence continues at coordinate 54,024,879 of NC_082674.1, forward strand.
CAAATACTAATTCAGACCCTAGTCTTTCAGTGTTTCTTATGAATTGAATTGAGACCCCCTAAAATTTATATGTTGAAGTTCTAACTCCTAGTCCCTCAGAATGCCTTATTTGGAGATAGGGCCTTTACAGAGCTAATCAAGTTAAAATGAAGTCATTAGGGTGGGTCCTAATCCATTGTGACCGGAGCACTTAGAAGAAGAGGATATTTGGACACAGACACAGAGAGATAGAAAATAATGTGAAGAGACATAGAGAACAGAGTCAATCTACAAGCCAAGGAGAGGAATATATCCTTCCCTCACAGACTGCAGAAGGAACCAACTCTGCCAATACCTTGATCTCAGACTTCTAGCCTATGGAACTGTGAGACAATACATTTCTCTTGTTTAAGCCACTCAGTTTGTGGTACTTTGTTACAGCAGCCCTAGCAAACTAATACAGTCTCTGTGTCATTTTTCCTAGGAACGAGGAAGAAGTTTTTCTTTCTTAACAAATGCTAGTCACTCAGTTACATATAAAATTTAATTTGACAAGCATTTATTGAGTAACTACTATGTCCCAGGACTTGTTAAGTGATAGGTTCACAGAGATAAGTACTCACTTCCTGTTCTCAAAGAGCTCAGTAAAGTAGCTGTGTGTTCACATTTAAACTAATTAAGAGAAGAGTTATGCTCAAACACTTTAGAAGAAACTATTTATAATTCAACAAGTCATAAGCCAATGCAGATCATTCTTATGTGTACATTAAAGCAGATTTCTCTCATTAATGTTCATGATAAATAAATGTTATATTCATGAGAGGAATAAAATTGTATTAATTATTTCATAATTAATTCGGATTGAATTATATAATCAGTCTTCATTGGTGAAGCTTTACCCAAATTATTTGCAATGAATAATTTTTTAAAAGTTGATCAAGACTATCAATAAAGTTCCTAGGATGTGGAGATTATAAAGGAAGAGGGGTAGTAAAAAAATATTAAAAATGTGGTCCTGTCCTCACTTATATAATCTAATAGAATACCAAGGCAATGAAAAAATATATAATTATACCTACAAAGTAATATATAGGGAAAAGAAAATCTAAATGAAGAAAGAAAGCTAGCATAAGGAAGGGACTAGCTAGCACTAGTCTTTCTATGTAGAAAACTTTTGTAACTTTTTATAAAAGGAGTTTTAAAGGAGAGGAAAATTCATACAGCCATCATTGGTCATTGTTCTATTTCTCTTCCCTGCTTAGAGCCAGAAATTAGGTCCACATTTACTTTGCCAAGGAAACACCAGGCTCCTCTGGTTACTGAGACTTAACAGCCAGTCTCTGCTCCCTGCCAACTCGCCTTGGGGCAAAATGTGGCGAGCTATAAAATTCTTTTAGTCCAGTCAATTCCAGACACTTTTTCAGAAAAGAAAGTGCAAGTGTTACCAAAGAAATAAGTGGTCATAGGACAATAAGGTATTAAATTTTATTTAAAATCATTCTATCCTGAACTGTTCTAAGTTTGTCTACATATTATAACCTATTAACTACTTGCAGGAAGCCATAATTCTTTAACAACTGAATTTTTTTAAGAAACCAAATTGATAAGTAAATAACATATTTAACCTTAGATGAGTATGCTGTTTTTGATGCTTTTAGGTAAAGTTAAGGTTCTTTGTAAAAAAACAAAAAAAGATAAATATTAAAAATACCATTTTAATGTTCAAATGTTTCTTTTATTCCAAAAGAAATTTATGGTTAGGAGAATTAAGCAAGAATAAATATCTTTATTTTAGCTTGAAATTAGACTGTATCTATCATAATTAGATGTTGAATTGAACTCTAAGGTATCTTTCTTCTGACCAAACAGGGTAATAATTCTATACTTAATATCTCTAAAAGGTTATATTTTTCACTTGAAATGATACCAACCTTAGAATTACTTATTTTGAATTTTGGAAGGTCATCAGTGTTCTAGATCTAAGATCTATCCATGATCTGAAGTGTTTTAGAAGTGAACACATGTGTACTTCTTACTTTTGCTTAATTACCACACCTACCAAGAATATTTCACACTTAGAGTCTACCAATGCAAATAACAGTTTTCTGTTTCTGGAATTTTCCTATTATGTAAATCAATTGCATTCTGAAGAGCCATTTTGGTCCAAGTGAACAGAGATGTCCAAGAAATTTAGCCTGTGAGGAAATTAATTAAGAAAGCTTGTCAGGGCCTCCCTGGTGGCGCAGTGGTTAAGAGTCCGCCTGCCAATGCAGGGGACACGGGTTCGTGCCCCGGTCTGGGAGGATCCCATATGCCGCGGAGCGGCTGGGCCCGTGAGCCATGGCCGCTGGGCCTGCGCATCCGGAGCCTGTGCTCCGCAACGGGAGAGGCCACAACAGTGAGAGGCCCGCATACCGCAAAAAGAAAAAAAAAAAAAAAAGAAAGCTTGTCAATATCTTATTAGTTGTTGATTTTACGAGGAGAAACTGAAAATCTCTCTCCTTTTGGATATGCCAAGGAAGCCTGTAATCACATTGCTTCTGATAGCCTTCTTGTGACTAAGATTCTGGTGTCCAAGATGGCATCTGATCTCACCTCCTTCCAAAGGCACACCAAAATTATAAAAATTGCAGAGCAACTTTTTTTTTTTTTTTGCGGTACGCGGGCCTCTCACTGTCGTGGCCTCTCCCGTTGCGGAGCACAGGCTCCGGACGTGCAGGCTCAGTGGCCACGGCTCACAGGCCCAGCCACCCCGCAGCATGTGGGATCCTCCCGGCCCGGGGCACGAACCCGCGTCCCCTGCATCGGCAGGCGGACTCTCAACCACTGCACCACCAGGGAAGCCCCAGAGCAACTATTGATGAGAAAGACCTGAAGATGAGCAGAAAACATCTTCTATAATTAAAGATATAAAGAAGAAACCACACTGAGATAAGTAGGAAGGGTGGAGATGTGGTATAAAGACCCAGAGCCCTGGGGTAGGCAACCCACAAATGGGAGGATAATTACAACTGTGGAGGTTGTCCCCAAAGAACGAGGGGACTGAGCCTCATATTGGGCTCTCCAGCCCAGGGGTCCTGCACTGGGAAGATGAACCCCTAGAACATTGGCTTTGAAAGGCCATCAGGGCTTATTTCAGGAGAGCCAGAGGGCTATAGAAAAGAAATTCTATTCTTAAAGGGTGCACACAAAATCTCACATGCTCCAAGACCCAGGGCAGAAGCAGTCATTTGAAAGGATCCTGGGTCAGACCCACTTGCTGATCTTGGAGAGGCTCTCAGAGAGGCAGAAGGCAACCGGAGCTCACCCTGGGGATACAGACACTGCTGGAAGCCATTTTGGGGAGCTGGTTCTACCACATGGAAACTGGTGCTGGCAAGTGCCATTTTGGAATCCTCCCTCTAGCCTATTAGCCTCGGGACTCTGCCCTGCCCCCACCCACCAGCAGGCTGGCTTCCTTAGGACCTCTTAAGCCCCTAGATGCCCTGTATTGCCAGTACTAGATCCAGGATCAGCCTCACCCACCATCTCAGGGACCCCTGGGAACTGCAGCCAGTGACCTCAGGTCCTGGTTCCACCTACCAGTGGGCCAACAGCAGCTCCAGGACCCCTGCGGCCCTGCAGCTAGAGATGTCAGAACCCAGCTCTGCCCATCAGTGGGCCAGCACTAGGCCCAGGATCTGAACCTGTCTACCAGTAAGAGGGCACTAGCCCTGGGATGCCCTGGGCCCCAGCCCTGCCCACCAGAGGTCACACCAGCTCCAGGACCAATGCAGCCCTGCAACCTACAGTGTCAGGAGCCCACCCACCAGCAGGCTGGTGCCAACCCTGGGACCCATGGGCCCCAGGACCACCCATTAGTGGGCCAACACCAACACCTGGACCCCTAGAGTCCTGCAGCCAGAGACCCCAGGACTAGCTGCACCCACCAGTGAGCCAGTACTAGCCCTGGGATTCCCTGAGCCCCAGCCCTGCCCACCAGCAGGCTGACAACTAGACAGCTTAGGTCCCTCAGCCAACTGCTCTGGGATCTAGCCCCACTCACCAGCAGGCCAGCACCACCTTTGGGACACCCCAGAACCTGCAGCCAGTAAAGTCAGGAACTGGCCCTGCCCCCAGTAAGCTGACACTAGATCAGGCACTGCAAGCCCCACAGCCAGCCACCCTGGGACCTGGCTCTGCCCACTAGAAGGCCAGCACTAGCCCTGGGATCCCCAGGAGCTCTACACCCAGCAGCCTTGGGACCCTGCCCTGTCCACCAGCAGCTGGCAGCCTCCACATAAGGCAGGGCCTGGAAACCAACTGAACTGGGGGCCATCCAGGCCTACCAGACTGCCCACAATAGTCAGCCTGCTACAACAGAAGGGCTCACTCAACCCACACTGGGGGCACCCCTAGGGCATATATCTCTGGTGACCAGAGGGCAGTGTACTGCTGGGACACATAGAATGTCTCCTACAAAAGATCACTTCACCAAGATTGGGAAACATAACTAACCTACCAAAAACACAGAAATAAAAACAGTGGGTTAGGCAAAATGAGGCTACAGAGAAATATGTTCCAAACAAAGGAACAAGATAAAACCCCAGAAGAACTAAGTGAAGTGGAGATAGGCAATCTACCTGATAAAGAGATCAAGGTAATGATCATAAAGATGCTCTAAGATCTTGGTAGAAGAATGGATGAACACAGTAAGAACTTTAACAAGAGTTAGAAAATATAGAAAAGAATGAAACAGAGCTGAAGAATAAAATAACTGAAATAAAAAATACAATAGAAGGAATCAACATTAGATAATACAGAAGAACAAATCAGCAAGCTGGAAGACAGAATGATGGAAATCACTCAAACTGAACAGAAAAAAGAAAACAATTTTTTAAAATGAGCATAGTTTAAGATACCTGTAGGACAACATCAAGTGTACTAACATTTGCATTATAAAGGACCCAGAAGAAGAAGAGAGAGAGAAAGCGGCAGAGAACATACCTGAAAACATAATAGCTGAAAACTTCCCTAACCTGGGAAAGGAAACAGACATCCAGGTCCAGGAATCACAGTGTCCCAAGCAGGATCAACCAAAGAGGAAGATGCCAGGGCACACTGTAATTAAAATGGCAAAAATTAAAGATAAAGAGAGAATCTTAAAAGCAGCAAGGGAAAAGCAACAAGTTACGTATAAGGAACTCCCATAAGGCCATCAGCTGACTTTTCAGCAGAAACCCTGCAGGAGGCCAGAAGGGAATGGCATAATATGTTTAAAGTGATGAAAGGGAAAAACGTACAACCAAACTACTCTACCCAGCAAGGCTTTCTTTCAGATTTGAAGGAAAGATCAAAAGTTTTATAGACAAGCAAAAGCTAAAAGAGTTCAGCAACACCAAACCAGCTGTACAAGAATGTTAAAGGGACTTCTTTAAGGCAAAAAAAAGGTCACAACTAGAATTATGAAAATTATGAAAGGAAAAATCTCATTGGTAAAGGTAATTATACTGTAAATGTAGTAACATGACCACTTATAAAGCAAGTAGAAAGTTTAAAAGATAAAAGTAGTAAAATCTTCTATATCTACAATAAGCAGTTAAGGGTATGTAAAACAAAAAGTTGTAAAATATGGTGTCAAAAACAGTAAATGTGGGTGGGGGGTGGTGAGCAAAAATGCAGGGTTGTTAAAATAAGTTTGAACTTAAGAGATCAGCAACCTAAAATAATCATATATATACTATTTTTTATATATGCATATAAAATTACCATATATATATTACTATATATAAACCTCATGGTAATTACAAACCAAAAATCTATAATAGATACACACATACAAAAGAGAAAGAAATCCAAACATAACATTAAAGTTAGTCATTAAATCACAAGGGAAGAGAAGAAAGGAACAGAAATGAACTACAAAAATAATTCTCAATTAACAAAATAGCAATAAGTACCTACATATCAATAATTACTTTAAATGTAAATGAACTAAATGCTCCAATCAAAAGACACAGAGTGGCTGAATGTATACAAAAACAAGACCCATATATACATTACCTACAAGAGACTCACTTCAGATCTACAGATGCACACAGACTAAAAGTAGGGGTATGGAAAAAGGTATTCCATGCAAATAGACAAAAAAAGAAAGCCAGAGTAGTAATAAGTATATCAGACAAAATAGACTTTAAAACAAAGACTGTAGCAAGAGACAAAGAAAGACATTGCATAATGATCAAGGGATCAATCCAAGAAGAAGATATAACAATGGTAAATATATATGCACCCAACATAGGAGCACCTAAATATATAAAGCAGATATTAACAGACACAAAGGGAGAAATTGACAGTAACACAATAATAGTAGGGGACTTTAACACCCCACTTACATCAATAGATAGATCATCCAGAGAGAAAATAATAAGTAAACACTGGCCTTGAATGACACATTAGATCAGATGGACCTACGTATATGTAGAGAGCATTCCATCCAAAAGCAGCAGAATATACATTCTTTCAAGTGCACGTGGAACATTCTCCAGGATAGATCACATGCTAGGCCACAAAACAAATACCAATAACTTTAAGAAAACTGAAATTATATCAAGCATCTTTTCCAACCACAAGGTTCTGAGACTAGAAATCAACTACAAGAAAAAAAAACACAAAAACCATAAACACATGGAAGCTAAACAATACACCACTAAACAACCAATGAATTACTGAAGAAACCAAAAAAGAAAATTTAAAAAATAACCTGAAGGGGCTTCCCTGATGGCGCAGTGGTTGGGAGTCCGCCTGCCAATGCAGGGGACGCGGGTTCGTGGCCCGGTCCAGGAAGATCCCACATGCCATGGAGTGGCTGGGCCCATGAGCCATGGCTGCTGAGCCTGCGCGTCCGGAGCCTGTGCTCCGCGACGGGAGAGACCACAACAGTGAGAGGCCCGCGTACCGCAAAAAAAAAAAATCCTGAAAACAAGTGAAGACAAAAACACAATGATCCAAAATCTACAGGACACAGCAAAATCAGTTCTCAAAGGGAAGTTTACAGTGATACAAGCCTACCTCAGGAAACAGGAAAAAAAAACTCAAATAAACAACCTAACCTTTCACCTAAAGGAATTAGAAAGAGAAGAACAAACAAAACCCACACTTAGTAGAAGGAAAAAGAAATCATAAAGAGCAGAGGAAAAATAAATGAAATAGAGGCTAAAAAAATGGAAAAGATCAATGAAACTAAGCTGTTTTTTTGAAATGATAAAGTCAATAAATCTTTAGCCAGATTCATTAAGAAAAAAAGAAAGAACACTCAAATCAATAAAGTCAGAAGTGAAGAAGTTACAACCAACACCAGAGAATTACAAACAATCATAAGAGATTACTATGAACAATTATATGCCGATAAAAAGGACAAACCTAGAAGAAATGGACAAATTCATAGAAATATACAATCTCCGAAAACAGACTCAGGAAGAAATAGGAAATATTACCAGACTAATTATCAGTAATGCAATTTAGTCAGTAATTTAAAAAACTCCCAACAAACCAAAGTCCAGGACCAGATGGCCTCACAGGTGAATTCTTCCAAATATTTAGAAAAGAGTTAACACTCATACCTTTCAAAATATTCCCAAAAACTGCAGAGGAAGGAATGCTTCAAAACTCATTCTACAAAGCCAGCATCACCCTGATACCAAAATCAGACAAAGATAACACAAAAAATGAAAATTACAGGCCAATTACAGGCCAATATCACTGATGAACATAGATGCAAAAATCCTCAACCATACAATAAAAGGATCATATACCATAACCAAGCTGGATTGATTGATTACCATACACCATAATCAAGCTGGATTTACCCCAGGTATGCAAGGATGTTTCACATCTACAAATCAACTAATGTAATATACCATCTTAACAAATTGAAGCATAAAAATCATATAACCATTTCAATAGATGCAGAAAAGGCTTCTGACAAAATTCAACGTTCATTTATGATAAAATTTCTCAACAAAGTGGGTATAGAGGGAACATAACTCAATCTAATAAAATCCGTTTATGACAAGCCTACAACTAACATCATACTCATTGGTGAAAAGCTGAAAAGTATTTCCTCTACGATCAGGAACAAGACAAAGATGCTCACTCTCTCCACTTTTATTAGACTTGATATTGGAAGTCTAGCCAGAGCAATCAGACAAGAAAATGAAATAAAGGAATACAAATTGAAAAGGAAGAAATAAAACTGACACTATTTGCAGATGACGTGATAGTATATATAGAAAAATCCTAAAGAGACCACCAAAAAACTACTAGAACACACTAATGAATTTGGTAAAGTTGCAGGATACAAAATTAATATACAGAAATCTGTTGCATTTCTATACAGTAACAATGAACTAGCACAAAGAGAAATGGAGAAAGCAATCCCATTTACAACTGCATCAAAAAGAATAAAATAACTAAGAATAAATCTATCTAAGGAGGTAAAAGACCTGCACTCAGAAAACTGTAAGATACCGATGAAAGAAACTGAAGATGACACAGATAGAAAATATATCATGCTCATGGATTGAAAGAATTAATATTGTTAAAATGACCGTACTACCCAAAGCAACCTACAGATTCAGTGCAATCCTTATCAAAATAACAGTGGCAGTTTTCATAGAACTAAAACAAATAATTCTAAAATTTGTATGGAAACACTAAAGACCTCAAATCATCAAAATAATCTTGATTAAGCTGGAGGTATCATGTGCCCTGATTTCAAATTATACTACAAAGCTACCATAATCAAAGCAGTATGGTAATGGCACAAAAACAGACACTTAGATCAATGGAACAGAATAGAGAGCCCAGAACTGAACCTATCCTTGTATGGTCAATTAATACAACGAAGGAGGCAAGAATATACAATGGAGGGACTTCCCTGGCAGTCTGGCAGTTAAGACTCCACGCTTCCACTGCAGGAGGTGTGGGTTCGATCCCTGGTAGGGAACTAAGATCCCACATGTGGCGTGGTGTGGCCAAAAAGTAAAAAAAAAAAAAAAAAAAAAGAGTATACAGTGGAGAAAAAGACAGTCTATTCAGTAAATGGCGTCGGGAAAACTGGATAGCTACATGCAAAAGAATCAACTGGCCTACTCTCTCACACCATGCAGAAAAATAAATTAAAAATGGATTGAAGACTTAAATGTAAGACCTGAAGTGATGAAAGTTCTGGTAGAAAACATAGGCAATAATCTCTTTGCCATCAGTATTAGTAATTGTTTTTTGGATGTCTCCTCAGAAGTGAATCGAAAGCAAAAATAAAAAAATAAAACTACATCAAACTAAAAAGCTTCAGTATAGTGAAGGCCACTTACTGAATAAGAGACAATATTTGCAAGTGTTATATCCTATAAGTGGTTAATATCCAAAAATACACAAAGAACTCATACAATTCAACATCAAAAAAACAAACAACCCAATTAAAAAATGGGCAGAGGATCTATATAGACATTTTTCTAAAGAAGACACACAGATGGCCAACAGGCATATGAAAAGATGCTCAACATCACTAATCATCAGGGAAATGCAAATCAAAACCACAATAAGATATTCCTTGCACTTGTCAAAATGGCTATTATCAAAATACAACAAATAACAAGCATTGGTAAAGATGTGGAGAAAAGAGAACTCTCATGCACTATTGGTGGGAATGGAGATTAGTGCAGCCACTATGGAAAACAGTATGGAGGTTTCTCAAAAAATTAAAAATAGAACCACCATATGATCCAACAATTCTACTCCTGGGTAATTTATCCCAAGAAGACAAAAACATCAATTTGTAAAGATATATGCACCCCTATGTTCATTGAAGCATTATTTACAATAGCCAAGATATGGAAGCAACCTAAATACCCAACAATAGATGAATGGATAAAGAAGATGTGGTATATATATACAATGGAATATTACCCAGGCATTAAAAAAGAATGGAATCTTGCCATCTACAACAACATGGATGAACCTAGAGGGTATTATGCTAAGTGAAATAAGTCAGGCAGAGAAAGACAAATACTGTATGATTTCACTTATACGTGGAATCTAAAAAACAAAACAAGTGAATAAACATAAAACACAAACAGAGTCACAGATTCAGCGAACAAACAGGTGGTTATCAGAGGGGAGGGAGTTGCGGGGAGGAGAGAAAGAGGTGAGAGACATTAAGAGGTACAAACTTCCAGTTGTGAAATAAATATCATGCATATGAAATGTACAGAGAGGGGAATATAGTCAATAATTATGTAATATCTTTGTGTAGTGACAGATGGCATCTAGACTTACCATGGTGATCATTTTGTAACATGTAGAAATAGTGGATCAGTATGTTGTATGACAGGAAATAACATAATGTTGTAGGTCAATTATACTTCAAAAACCAACCAACCAACCAACTCATAGAAAAAGAGATCAGAATTGTGGTTACCAGAGGTGGGGGGTAGAGAGAGGGGGGGATTGGATGAAGGCAGTGGAAAGGTACAAACTTCCAGTTATAAGATAAACAAGTATTAGTGATATAATGTACAACATAATAAATATAATTAACACTGCTATATGTTATATATGAAAGTTAAGAGAGTATATCCTAAGACTTCTCATCATAAGAAGAAAATATTTTTTTTTCTATTTCTTTAATTTTGTATCAATATGAGATGTTGGATGTTCACTAAACTTACTAGTGTAATCATTTCATGATGCATATAAGTCAAATCATTATGCTATACACCTTAAACTTAAACAGTGCTATATGTCAATTACATCTCAATAAAATTGGGGAAAAAAACCCTGCAATAAAATAGGTTAAAAAAAAAGAAAAGGAGAAATAGAATTTAAAGGAAGGTAAACCATAGAAGGTTGGTGGTATCTTAGAAGCAGAATTTTAGATTTGGAAGTGACCTCAACCATTATCAAGTTATAAATGAGGTAACAGGCTCACTGAGATTCAGTGACTTGCCCAAGGTTTCAGAGACAGTGGAAGTTTAAGGAATACACCAAAGTAGCCTCAAGTCTAATCTTTCCTTGACACTAGCCCCGTGGTGCTAACCACTCCATAGTAATCTCAATGGTTTGTAGCAGCATCAGAGTCTTTTCTAAAGCGATCTAATTACGGACTGATATAGATAAGAGGTTTGCCATCTTTTTCTGTAAGGGCCAGATAGTAAATATTTTAGGCCTTGAGGACAACAACCAGTCTTTGTCTCATTTTTCTTTTTTTATTGTAACCATTTACAAAAGTAAAAATCATTATTAGCTCAAGCCCCAGTTAAAGGCTTAAGGCTAAATTTGGCCCCTGGGCCAGTAGTTTGCCAATCTTTGTTACAGGTCAGAGAGTGTTGGTCAGCACGATTTTCATTGACTCACAGCAAAATAAAAAAATAAGGTAATGTAGTGAGCTAAATTCATTCAGTTTAAAGAAATGCCCTCTGTTCTGAATTCATGTCCTTCCTCGATTTTGGGAGAGAGAAAAGCATTAAAATGTTTATGGAATAATGGAATAATGATGATATAGTTTTTGTTTACTTTGTTTTTTATGATCTCAGTTAAAAAGAAAAAAATCAGTTACCTAAGTCCCCATAATTAATAATTATATATATTATTGATACCTGAAACCCCAAAGTCTAAAAGAGTATTTGTGGATATTACTTGCTCCTAAATAAAGCATTTTAGGCTCTTAGAGTATATCCAAGTGGCATATACAACTGAATACACTTAATAATCTTAAGAAACCCCAACTGAAGTCTGGCAATTACTTCAGAGACATCTGAAAAGATCTTATGTTCCCTTTATTTGGATGACAGAATGTTACTTTGCCCAGTGAGTTATGAGTTCAGTACAGTTGCATTTCTGGTTCTTACATAATGGAAATAGCCTTTCTCAAGACCTATCTCTACTGGTATGGTGTCACATATGAAGAAAGACCATATTTTGCCCATATTTTTATCTTCCCACAGCATCAAGCACAGTCATGAGAACTATATTTTTTCTGATCGAATAAATAAGCAAAATAAAATGATCAGAAGTTTAGAAGGACGCTGGCAGGATTATGGCCCTTAGCAGATACAAATTTAGAGAAATTTGGGGGATAGTTCGGGCTGAAATATGTGTGTATTCCAGGTGGACTAACAATTTGGCATCTTTCCAAAGCAATATCTAAAAAAATATATGTTCAACACTTATCTAGAGGTAAGGCTAAGTATTTAATGGCAGAAGAGTGTATTAGTTATTGATTGCTACATAACACATTACTCAGCAGATTAAAACAACAATGTTTATTATCTGAAAATTTCTTTGGGTCAGGAATTGAGGAGAGGCTTAACTAGGTGGTTCTAGCTCAGGGTCTCTCATGACTTTGGAGTTAAGCTGTCAGTTGGGGCAGTCATCAGATAAAGGTTTGACTGGGTTGGAGGTTCTATTTCCAAGATGGCTCACTCAAAAGAGGACTCAGTTCCTCATCATGTGGGCCACTCCATAACGTTATTTGAATGTCCTCTTGACATGGCAGCTAGCTTCCTCCAGAGCAAGTGATCCAAGAGAAAGTGCAAGGAGGAAGTCACAATGTCTTTTGTTACCTAGTCTCAGAAGTCACACATTGTCACTTATGCCATAGCCTATTCATAAGAAGCAAGTCTCATAAGAAGCAAGTCACAAAGTCCAGCCAACACTCAAGGAGACGGAAGAGGGAAGACGGTAAGTACCACCTCTTCAAGGGAGGAGCATCAAAGAATTTGTATATATATCTTCAAATCACCAAAAATAACAAGGAACAAGTACACTGCCTCTCCTCTATTATTCTGAACAATTCAATTTTAATCTCAAACTTGCATACCCTATCATCACCGTTAAAGATGGTTTAGTGTTCTCAGCATGCCCTATGGGAAGGAGGATCCACCCATCAGCCCCAAGTAGTTTACCCAAATATTTCTTTTAACCCATGAATATCAAACACCATTTACACATTTTTCTCCATATAATAATATTTTCAGTGATATTTTAGTCTCACAATGAGGTTTATAGATGTCCTAAGTTAATGTCCCAAAGAACTGCCTTGCTGAACTTTAGCTCTGCCTGAAGGTAAAGAATTGTGGAAATATTGGACTGAGTTTCTTAGAGGAACATTTCCTACAAAGGATGATTTTTTAAAAATGTACAGTATAGGGCTTCCTTGGTGGTGCAGTGGTTGAGAGTCCGCCTGCTGATGCAGGGGACACGGGTTCATGTCCCGGTCCGGGAGGATCCCACATGCCACAGAGCGGCTGGGCCCGTGAGCCATGGCCACTGAGCCCGCGTGTCCAGAGCCTGTGCTCTGCAACGGGAGAGGCCACAACAGTGAGAGGCCCGCATACCGCAAACAAAAACAAACAAACAAAAATGTACAGTATACACAACTTCTCACTTAAGGATTTTGTTGCATTATACCTAGTCCTGCAAATGTATATCAGAAAATTCTCTATATTATTGTTAGCCTATACATCTTAAAAAAACAAGGAAATGTATTGTTTCTTGCACCTAAAAGAGAAGGAACAAGAGTTCTGAAAAATTCTAATTCTTAGATTTCTTTAGGACATTCTTAACCAATTATTGGAAGTAGCTTAGGACATTGTTCTGAGCATAGAGAATTTTACCCAAACTCTAACCAAATGAAACACCAGATTTCATACTTATACCTGTTCAGGAAGGTGAAGCCTTTCACATAGTCATAACACAAAAAGCTCAAGGTTTTCTCTTTGTAGTTAGATCCTTTATAGCATTTCTAGAGACCCTGACATTTCAAAGGCCCATACCTTGAAAGCTATCTATACAGGGAGTAACACAGACACTTGAGAAGAATGGTCAGAAGAGATGGTGCCTGCCCACCAGCATTTACTTTTAAAATTATTGATGTTTGCTGTTGGCAGGAACGTAAATTGGTGCAGCCACTATGGAAAACAGTATGGAGCTTCCTCAAAAAAATAAAAATAGAGTTGGCATATAATCCAGCAATGCCACTCCTGCACATATATCCAGAGAAAACTATAATTTGAAAAGACATGTGCACCCCAATGTTCACTGCAGCACTATTTACAATAGCCAAAACATGGAAACAACCTAAATGTCCATTAACAGATGAATGGATAAAGAAGATATGGTACATATATACAATGGAATACTACTCAGCCATAAAAAAGAATGGAATAATGCCATTTGCAACAACATGGATGGACCTAGAGATTATCATACTAAGGGAAGTAAGTCAGAAAGAGAAAGACAAATACCATATGATATCACTTATATGTGGAATCTAAAATATGACACAAATGAACCTATCTAAACCTATCTAAAAAACAGAAACAGACACACAGACATAGAGAACAGACTTGTGGTTGCCAAGGGGGATGGGGGATGGGGGAGGGATGGACTGGGAGTTTGGGATTAGAGATGCAAACTATCATAGAGAGAATGGATAAACAAGGTCCCACTGTATAGCATGGGGGAACTATATTCAATATCCTGTGATAAACCATAATGGAAAAGAATATGAAAAAGAACATATATATATATATATATATATATATATATATATATATATATATATACATATATATATATATATACACACACACACACACACACATATATAACTGAATCACTGATGTACAGTAGAAATTAACACATTGTAAATCAACTATACTTCAATAAAATAAATTTTAAAACTTATTGATGTTTATTATTGTCAAAAGAAACTTATCACTAAGCTTCTACATGGAATTATGTCTCATGAGATTCTAACATTTTCACTCTGACATTCATTCCTTAGCAGAGACACCAGCCCTGAGAGCAGACAAAGCTGTGTGTGACCTATGAATTTCAAACATACAAGGAAAAAGAGTTTCTGATTTAATACTGAAAAAAATAATCAATTTGGTCATCAGATTTATTGCCTGCAATAAATTTACAAATTTTTGCTTTTAAAAATAGCATGGTATATCTTTCTGGCAGCATTGGTATAGTGTAAACCAGAAAAGTATCATCTTTTCATAATATACTGTTGAGTAATATAAAACTAGAATAAACTAAAAGTTGAAAAATTTGGTTCTTTGCTGAAGTAACTTTGGGTAGTGAGTTAAATAATTTGCCAGCATTTACCATCTGCTGTAACCTCTACCTCTTTATTTTCCTGTATGTTTAAAATTATTTTTCTGGGTACTTTTTTAAAAAAATAAATTTATTTTATTCATTTATTTATTTATTTTTGGCTGTGTTGGGTCTTCGGTGCTGTGCGAGGGCTTTCTCTAGTTGTGGCGAGTGGGGGTCACTCCTCGTTGCAGTGTGTGGGCTTCTCATTGCGGCGGCTTCTCTTGTTGTGGAGCACAGGCTCTAGACGTGCGGGCTTCAGTAGTTGTGGCATGTGGGCTCAGTAGTTGTGGCGTACGGGCTCAGTTGCTCTATGGCATGTGGGATCTTCCTGCACCAGGGATTGAACCCGTGTCCCCTGCATTGGCAGGCGGACTCCCAACCACTGTGCCACCAGGCAAGTCCCCTGGGTACTTTTTAATAGCTCTTAATATAGAAATTGCTTTTCAAACATTACACTTGTTTTATTATGTTTCATTATTTTTACAAAACAGATATCTTAGTTCACTCAGGCTGCTACAACAAAATACCACAGGCTGAGATTATAAACAACAGAAATTTATTTCTCATTGTTCTGGAGGCTGAGAAGTCCAAGATCAAGGCACTGGCAGATTCTGTGTCTAATGAGATTCTGCCTCCTGGTTCATAGATGGCCATGTTTTCCCTGTGTCCTTCCTTACAAGGCAGAAGTGGGGAGGAAGCTCTCTGGGTTTTTTTTTTACAAGGGCACTAATCCCGTTCACAAGGTCTCCACCTTCATGACATAATCACCTGTGTCAAAGGTCCCAATCTCCAAATACCATAATATTGTGGATTAGGTTTCAACATATGAATTTTTTTTTTTTTTTTTTTTTTTTTTTTTTTGCGGTACGCGGGCCTCTCACCGCTGTGGCCTCTCCCGTTGCGGAGCACAGGCTCCAGACGCGCAGGCTCAGTGGCCATGGCTCACAGGCCCAGCCGCTCCGTGGCATGTGCGATCTTCCTAGACCGGGGCACGAACCCATGTCCCCTGCATCGGCAGGCGGACTCTCAACCACTGCGCCACCAGGGAAGCCCTCAACATATGAATTTTGATGGGACACAAACAGTCAGTCTACAGAAGACAATGAGGGAAAAAGTGAGTTATTTCCTAGTAGCTCACCTATTTAATATGACTGAGGAGGTTTACAGCTCAGGCTTGAGTTCTCCCTCAGTTTCACTCACCACATACTAAATTCAGTATGTACAGGTAAGGAATTTTCAGCCAGGCTTTGGGAATTTAAATTATTGAACACAAAACCACATAATTTCAGTATTTAGTTTTAGATATGTACTTATCGTTACTGACAATTAAGCGCCATGCTTTTATATTTAATTTCACATTGTTCTTTCAATCTCTTATTTTCATATCTCTTCTATCACCAGAAAACTACATGTGACAGAATGAGAAAAATTGGCACTGAAATGAGATAACTGCCTTCAGAAACAGATTTATCCTAGATGACACTGCACTTAGTAATGCAATTGTGACTGACTACAAAATTTTATATGGCTCAGTCCTCCCTTTCATACCAGAGGGTTGGTACCATGTCTTTCCAAGCACACTAAGGAGAAGTATCTTTCTCAATTCTTAGTCCAGGGTTTTGGAGGCATAGAAATGTCCTGGAGAACAAGCCAGGTACTCATATCACAACTTCATGGATGTGCCCTTATCCTTCTAACTGCAAGGTAGCCAGACCCCACCTTTGCAAAATAATGTTGGAGAATGACTTGGCAGAATTCTTGAGGGTTATGGTGGAATTGTTCTCTTCTAAGCCCTTCTTCTTCAGGCCTATCTCCTTGTCATATGTGACAAGAGCACATATAGAGTCCATGCCAGGGTATCTCTGGCTGGAAATAGGAGCAAAAGGAAAGCTAGCCAAGTCATATCAAATTTATGTGGCTTCATTCTCCTTTACAGAAAGGAAAGTGTCAAGGCCAACAATTTAGATCAAGAAGAAGATACACCTTTGACAATTTCGTTTTCTGTTGGGAACCTATACGTTCAATGAGTACACCCCCCTAATCCCATTTAGGATCACTGAATTTCAGAACTGGAAGGGATCTTAGTGACTACAGTTGGAGTTAGGCAGTTAGAGGTCAAAATAGCACCTTTATTATTGATAAGGTTGTTTGGAGAATGAGGGTTAGGACTGAGGGGCCAAATGACCTCACTAATATCCCCTGACATATCCTGCCTTACCCCACCCTCATTCCTGTCCCCAAACCAAACCTTGAACAGAACCTGAGACTGCCTCAGTCTGGTCCAGGGCTGAAAGTTTATGTGCTTATGTTCTTTTTAATAGATTAACTCCACTCAGTTATAATCTGTGGATTCATGGATGTCAGCCACTAACAAGGTGGGGTAAGAGGCCAGAGTGTTACTCTGGGGAAGTCCCTCCACATGGAAACAGAAGGAGTGGGGGAAAGCCTACCACTTTTCAGCATTTGTGAGGGGCAGACAGGAAGACTGTTAAATAAAATCTTCCATTTCATTTCAAAATAATTTGAGAACAGTCTAATAAGAATATACTGTAAATTATTAATACAAACTCTAATTTACTCTTAATAATCTATAAAAGGCTTTTACTAACCTCTGTTAAACATATTAGCAAAAATAATTAATAAAGTTTAAACCACCATATTTTTCCTCTTCTCAAAGTTTTATCATAACAATTTGCCTTACATGTCAAATTGTGAATAATTCAACAACAAACTTATTTTGAAGAAAGTAATACTGGAAATAGAACTGCTCTCTCTCTATATATATTTTTTAAATGTTTTGGCTGCATTGGGTCTTCATTGCTGCATGTGGGCTTTCTCTAGTTGCTGCAAGCGGGGGCTACTCTTCGTTGTGCCCGGGCTTCTCATTGCAGTGGCTTCTCTTGTTGTGGAGCAGGGGCTCCAGGCGCGGGCTCAGTAGTTGTGGCTCGCGGGCTCTAGAGCACAGGCTCAGTAATTGTGGCACATGGGCTTAGCTGATCCGCAGCATGTGGGATCTTCCTGGACCAGGGCTTGAACCCGTGTCCCCTGCATTGGCAGGTGGATTCTTAACCACTGTGCCACCAGGGAAGTCCCAGAACTGCTCTATATTAAAGAACTTTACAACTAAGAAGATAAGTTTTGCTTGCAATTCAATTCTAAATGATAGGACTTTCAAAATAAAATCTCAGGAAATGATATTACTCTGGACTGATGAAGTTCACAATTAGCATGTGGAAGCCATCAGTTAGAAAGCAACCAAATCAACTAAGGCAGTAACAGATCCATAAGACAGGTGTTCAATGTCCTTGTTAAATTATTACAAAGTGTGACTATATAAAATCTGAAGAAATTAGGCTTTTAGTTCTGAACATTAAGACCTTTAATTCATTCAGGGCTCATCATTTCAATAAAATGCCTCAGGTCACAAGGCTGCAAGCTTACATGTTATGATCTTTAATAGAAATGTTATTTAGAACAGGAATTTACAGAAATGAAACTGGCAGGATACTGAAAAATCATTCAAGTTGCCCAAATCATGAAAAATAGAATATTTTATTTAAGGTTTTAAAATTTTAATTCCTTCATAAGAAATATTTTTTTCTTTAAATGAAAAAATTTCATGTATAGTATACCTTATTTAGACTGTAGCCAGACTCCAAACCACTCTACAACAATGGGCTAATCAATCTAGTAAAAAGAAAAAGTAATTCTTTTAAAAAGCACTATATAAAATAGAATCAAAATACCATGGAAAACTGCAGATACAAGGTTGATTTACACTTCATTGAGCATTTTAATTAGAGGTTCTATACTTCTTTGATTTGTCCTCTTCTATTCTCTTCTGGATGACCTCATCTACTCTCATGATTTCAAATACCATCTTATATGTTAATTACCTTCAAACATGTACTCCAGCTATCACTTCTCTCCTGCTATGTTGACCTGTATTTCTTTTGCCATAGGACAACCTCTTCAAGAGGTTTACAGTTTCATAAAAAAAAAAGCCATGTAAAAAAATTATGGAAGTGTTATAAACATTAATAATATCAGTTTGTACAAGGTACTGTGAGTACAAAAGAAAGACAGGAAAAACTTCATAGAGGAAATAACATTGAAGTAGATATTTAGGGGAAGGAGCAACAGAAGGGGAGGAAGTGTCATCATAGGGAGAAACAACAATGTGAGTCAAGCTCCTGAGTAATGAATCAGCCTATAAGCTAGTTCCCTAAAACATGGGCACTGGAGTACAAGTGTGAAATGGCCAGAAACCATACAAGAGCCAAATAAGGGAGGGCCTGACTTGTCATACTTGGAAATTTAAATGTATCCCATATTTCTTACGCCTATTGTGCAGAAATAGAGAACCATTAAAGGGCTTTTTAAGCAAAGGAGAAATAGAATCATAATTAGATATAACAGGGGAAAAAAACATTTTCTATTTTAATTCCTACTGCCTTCTAAATAGCATGAGTTGAATTTGTTCTGCTGAGCCCCTGAAGAGATTTGGCTGTACACATCTATGAGCAGAAAGCTAGAAAAGCTGAACTGCTGTGCCTTCCAGAGGGAGAAGGAATTCCCGACCATAGGGAAATGGGCAGAGGTGAGATAAGCCAGCAAAATAGCCAAAGGCAGTGTCCCTATAATTTCCATAAAATACTAACTCACAGACAATTTCAGTGGTTGGTTTTTTGTTTGTTTTGGTAGAAAATAAGCTTCAAGGTCATTCCCAGAGACAGTGCCCAGTGAGCAGATAGCAAGGATAGAGAAGACTATGAAAATGTTGTGACAGACAGACTTAAGGTGGCTCCCCATGATCTTTACCTCTTGGTGTTCACATCTCTGGTGTTCATGACCCTGTGAGTGTGAGCAGGACCTGTAACTTGCTTATAATAAATATAATATAGCAAAGACTGTCACTCCCATGATCACACTATTCTGTCTTGCTAGCAATGCCTCACTCTAGAGACTCTCCTTGCTGGTTTGATGAAGTAAGTAGCCATGATGGGGAAAGTCCACATGGCAAGGAACTGTGGGTGGTCTCTAGGAGCTGAGGACAGGCTTCAGCCAACAGCCAGAACAAAGTGGGGCTTTGAGTTGTTTAACTACAAACAAATGCATTCTGCCCATAACCTGAGCAAGTTTGAAAGTAGATACTTCCCCAGTCAAGCCTTCAGTTGAGAACACAGCCCTGCCAACACTCTGTAGTCTTGTAAGACCCTAAGTAGAAGACCCAGCTAAACTGTGCCAGACTTCTGATACAGTGAAACAACAAATGCGTATTGTCTTAAGCCTCTAAAATTTGTGGTAATTTGTTATACAATAGAAAACTAATACAAATGTAACAACCCCCCTCCTCAGTCTCCCCCTTCACCAAAATGACAGGTATTTCCTAATCTGTGGCTTTAATATGAACTCTGGGTTATATAAAGTTTGGAAAAATCATTTCTAAGGTAGTTGAAAAGATGAATTAGAAGGGTGGAAAGGAAGATTAAGGCAGGAGATAATGGCAATAGCCCAGGTGAGAAATGGTGAGGGTCTGAATCAAGTCAGAAAATATAGGAATAAGAGCAGGTTTCAGGAGGAATATAATGAGACCATTTGGGACACAACGGTTCAAGGTGTCTGTAGAACCTCTAAGTGAAGACAGTAAGCTTTGGTACTAACTGTGAGAGATGCTAGTTTTGATCTGGCAAAGGTCACCTTGTCCTGGACATACCATCACAACCTGACAGTAACCTGCCTTTTCAGCCCTTACCATGTATTCTATGCTTCGTGGAGCTATCTGATGCTCCCCACATAGAACACACATATTCACATTTCCATGTCTTTGCTTATGTTGTTCCCTCTGAATGAAATGCATTTCCCAGTTGTGCATATTTATGAAAATCCAATTCACTTCTTAAAATCTAATTAAAATGTCAATATGCTTTGTTAGTATGTAAGCTTCCTCAAGGACAGAACTTTTTGTTTTGTTCACAGATATATCTCAAAACTCCAAAATGATGTCTAGCAGGTAGTAGGCACTCAATAAATACTTCTTGAGTAAATGGATGAAGGTCTTGGAATTAGCCATTCCTAATTCTCTACCCAGTCACAGAGCAAGTACCAGTGTATTCCGCATGCTTAACAAATGTTTGCTGATAAACAGTACTACCTCTCCTAATGTTTCTGAACAAATGAGGAAAAGAAAATGTGAATTTAGTAGGCGAGATAATGGGTGTATAGCTGAACTTTAGTTCTGTTGAACATTGGGGATCACTTGTTAATTCATTACTGAACATACTATATGCAAGATGTGACTAGTTACCGAAAAGTCATTCCTAACCCCTTCTCCCTTGCCTCCCTCTCATTACAGAGGTGAGGCAGACACTCATTTCCTGAGCCCCCTTTACAGCTAGAGATAGTCTTGTGACACCATTATGGTCAATGAAACGCAAGGAGAAAACCATTGGATAGATGATTTGAGAAAGGTATATCTTTTCTAGTAAAAAAAAGAGGCAAGTAGAAAGTTCTAGTAGTGTCCCCTGCTTCCTGCCTTTGAAAATGGTTCTGATGCTTGGAGCTTTTGCATCCATCTTGTGACTATGAAGAGAAGGCAAAAGGAATCACAGAGCTACCAACCTGAACCCCCTACATTAAGCTGCTAAATCAATGTCAGCAAGCACCTATTCTGGATTTCTTGTTATGTTAGACAAATAAGCCCCTCTTGCTTAAGATCTATTAGTCTGTTATTTGTAGTTGAAAATATTCCCAAACAAGTAGAGAAGGTTTAAAAGTCTGGATAATAATACAATCTGGTAAATAACACTACATAGGAAATGCCCTCAAAATGCCTAATTTGATTTTGAAATTGTGGTTTTGAAAGTAGCATCTACATATCTTTTAAAAATATGTATCATAGGGCTTCCCTGGTGGCGCAGTGGTTGAGAGTCCGCCTGCCGATGCAGGGGACGCGGGTTCGTGCCCCGGTCTGCGAAGATCCCACATGCCGTGGAGCGGCTGGGCCCGTGAGCCATGGCCGCTGAGCCTGCGCGTCCGGAGCCTCTGCTCTGCAATGGGAGAGGCCACAACAGTGAGAGGCCCACGTACCGCAAAAAAAAAAAAAAAAAAAAAAAAAAAAAAAAAAATGTATCATAAGTTACACCATCTCACGTTTGACTGTGTTGTCATAGTCTTCACTGTCTCTTCTGTTAAACCTCATCCTGTGGATAACTGTGTCAAAATGAAGAAATCATGATTTCAATAGAGTATATTTGTTTCTCTGATTTCAGAGAAAGGCCTATTAAAATTAAAATTAAAGGGACAGAATAAAGTAAAAATGGAAAATTAGGATTAGTGAAAATTCCAAGTTTATCCACCCAAAAGTTTCAAAGTAATTATACTCCAAAATAGTGGCACTGTATCTACACTTTTCAAAAAACTTAAGTAAGCTTTTTGATTTACACACATTACAAAAGACTGGGGTGGTAATGACAGAGCACATTACATAATCTTGTTCCTATCTTTAAAACCGCAAACCATTTTACAGGACCATTTTTAAGTTGTCTAATAAGTATAACGAGAACTCTATACTTTTCTCTGTTACACTTGTCAAGTTTCATCAGGGCCTGAGTAGTGTTGTTTGTTTGTTTGTTTGTTTCTGAGTAGCGTTTTAAATTGCTCTTATAAATGAATACTGTAGCCAATCACCAGTTCCTAGTATTGCTGAATAAATGAAGCAAATAGTCAATAAGAAACTACCAGTGTAAATAATAATCTGGGAGGCTTTCCAACAGATTAAAAAGGAATCATTTATTAAAACAATTTCTAAGAAATTTCATCAACAAGAACTGCTCTGCATTATTGGAACTACTCTACTATGAAGAGTAGAGTTATCAGCATCTTCCTTCTTATTTTTTATTCACAGGCACTATTTAGTCAGGAAACACTTATAAGGCTAAGAAAGCACTGAGCTGGGCCTGGAGTTGGAGGATACACAGGTGAAGAAGACAGAGTTCCTCGCCTCTAAGACGCTTTCATTGTAGAGTAGAAGCCAGACACACGGGAGAAAGCCTCCAAACCACATCCCAGTAGTTCTATTAACGATGGACCTACCAGAATCTAAGGGTAGAATATCCCAGATGGATGGCTTTGTTTGTTAAGGAACTGCATTTAAATCCATTCCAGTGGAATGGTCCATGTTAGTCAGGTCCATAATGAGATAAATGTATCAAATTTAGCCATGGTGATGGCTTTAAGCACTAATGCAAAGTATCATAACAAAACAAAGAACTGACAGAATGGTCAAGCTGTGTTTTTGTTTTAGTTTTTTACTTTAATCAAGTATTGCTGTTATTTTAAGGGGTTAACTTTAATCAGGTATTTCTGTTATTTTAAGGAGTTAAAGACAATGTTTCCTGATTTGAAACTTGTTTGTTTCTTGATAGTATCTTGAGAAACAAAAATAAATATACTTATTAGAATTCCATAGCTTGTCTCTTGGCAGTATTATGTTTTCACTTATACAACATTTTTAGATCAGGTATATGGATGCTGATCAATTCTTACAAAAGTTCCTGCCAGAGGGCTTCCCTGGTGGCGCAGTGGTTGAGAGTCCGCCTGCCGATGAAGGGGACGGGGGTTCGTGCCCCGGTCCGGGAGGATCCCACATGCCGCGGAGCGGCTGGGCCCATGAGCCATGGCTGCTGAGCCTGCGCGTCTGGAGCCTGTGCTCCGCAACGGGAGAGGCCACAACAGTGAGAGGCCTGAGTACCGCAAAAAAAAAAAAAGAAAAGTTCCTGCCAGAATTAAAAATGTCACTATGGGTAATTACCACTTAAAATGAATCACATCTTATATTAAGATAATTAGAATTGGAATTCAAAACTGTGAAGCTGAAAACATATCCACAAAAAGCCTTGTATAGGAATATTCATAGCAGCTTTATTCATAATAGCCAAAAGAAAGAAAGAAACAAAGCAACAAAGAATTCAAGTGTCTATTATTAGGTAACTAGATTAAGAAAAATGTGACATTGTGTGGGTTGAATAGTGTCTCCCAAAAAGATATGTCCACCTGGAACCTGTGAATGTGACCTTATTTGGCAAAAAGGATATTTGCAGATATAATTAAGGATCTTGAGATGAGATCATCCTCAATTAGGGTAGGCACTAAATCCAATGACACTGTCCATATAAGAGACAGAAGAGAAGAAAGACACAGAGGAAAAGGCCAGGTGAAGACAGGGGCAGAGGTTGGAGTTAGGCTGCCACAAGCCAAAGAACACCTGGGCCACCAGAAGCTGGAAGAAGCAAGGAAGGATTATCCCCTAGAGTCTTTAGAGAGAAGGAGCATGGCCCTGAAAACACCTTGATTTGGGGCTTGTGGCCTTCAGAGATGTAAGGAATAAATTTCCATTGCTTTTTTTAAACATATATATTAAAAAATTTTTTTGGTTTTTTTTTTGCCACACCGTGGGTTATGTGGGATCTTAATTCCCCGACCAGGGATCAAACCCATGCCCCACTTCAGTGGAAGCACAGAGTCCTAACCACTGGACAGCCAGGGAATTCCCTAAATTTCTGTTGTTTTAGCCCCAAAGTTTGTGGTAATTTCTTAAGACAGTCCTAGGAAACTAATAACAGGTATATTCATACCAACTGTGTTATATTCATACAATTTATTACTACTCAGAAACAAAAAAGAATGAACTACTGATACCCTCAACATGATGAATCAATCTCACAAAACTAGTTGTATGAAAGAAGCCATACAGTCAGACATACAGACACTATACAATTTTATTTATATGAAGTTCAAGAACAGGCAAGATTAATCTATGGAAATAGAAATCAGAAGTGTGGGTAAACTCTCAGGTGGGGTTGGGGATTGACTGGAAAGGGGCATGAAGGCAATTTCTGGGGGAATAGAAACGTTCTGCATCTTGATTAGGATGGTAATTACATAGGTGAATACATCTGTCAAAAGTTCATTAAAAAGTACACTTAAGCTGTTATATTTTATTCAATATAAATTATATCAATTAAAAATACTGAGAAGAAAACAAACAAATAATGAGAACTTAAATTATACACTAAGGCAGAGGTTGGTAAACTATAATCTGAGCCAAATCTGACCTGCTGCCAATACAATTTTATTGGAACGTGGCCAGGCCCAACCATTTATGCATTACCTATGGCTGCTTTCACTCTACAAAGTCAGAGTTGAGTAGTTGTGACAGACTGTAGGGCCTGCAAAGCATAACATATTTACTGTCGTGCCCTTTAAAGAAAAAGTTTGCCAACCCCTGTACTAAAATTATAGTCTATAGCTATGGAGGCCCTAACATTCTGTAATTCTAATTATACTCAATGGTATGAATTAGCAATGTTTGTTATGAAACTTGAAATGTCTTTAACCATCTAGGTGAGATTTTGAGCTAAATCTTATGATTCTTAGTGCATTAGTCCATTTTTATTTCATCTGCCATTTGTCAGAATAGTTAATAGTTCACTACTGCACTGTCCAAAGTCAGTGGATACACAGAGAAAACTGCATTTTATCCATATATGCATTAATTTATATGGCCTCACCTGTGAGGTATGCTAGGAAGTGAGGGAGTTCAGAGCATGCCACCCCCAAAATATGTTGCTCTGGCATATTAACTATTTTAAGTTAAAGGCACTTGAAAAACAACAGAAGGAAAACACTCTGACTTTTCCTTCTATTTTTTAAAAGCAGGAGATGAAATTACTATATGAATTTCTTCCTATACCAAAAGGAATGTAACATTCTTATCAAGACCTAGAAATTAAGACTGAGAGACTTCTATACAAACAGTCCTTGTTAAAATAATTATCTACCTTTAGCCCCCCACATAGTCATTTTTCCGTATTTGCCTCTCTTTGTTCACTAATATAAAAGCAAGTAGGTTTTGCCATTTCTTTGGGTCTTCATTCTTTATAAAGGCTCCCATGTTATGTAATATGTGTATTAAATAAATTGGTATGCTTTTCTCCTGTTGATCTGTCTTATATCAATTTAATTCTCAGCCAGCCAAAAAAGAACGCTAAGAGGGTAAAGGTAAAAGTTTGCCTCCCATACGGAACTTAACACTTGGTTACAGAGAAATGAAAGAATTGGCAACAGATGGAACCAGAGCTGAGTGAACCTAGCAGCAGCTGAAGTGATCCCAAGGGGCTGTAGGCAGCGATTATGGAGGGCCTAGCCAACTTGGTTGAACTTCTGTAGGCATAGTTATCAAAGGGGTCTAATGCTATGATCTAGGGACTCTGGACTAAGAGTCTTTGAGCTTAGAAAATCAAAACTGGAATTCCCTGGTAGTCCAGTGGTTAGGACTCTGTGCTTCCACTGCAGGGGGCACAGGTTCAATACCCTGTCAGGGAACTAAGATCCCACATGCCACACGGTGAGGCCAAAAAAAAAAAAAAAAAAAAGTCAAAACTACTAGCCAGATAGGGCTTTGCATTGACCTTAGAATAAAAACCAAAAATGTGTTGCTGCCTCCTTCCCAGCCTTTCTTATTCCTCCCCTCCTACAACTTCCTGTAACAGGAGGTACATGATCAATGCCGACTTTTAGAAGAATCCTCTGGCAGCAGTTGGGGAAAGCCTGGAAATGAGAATAGTTAGGGTCCACTGGGATAACTTAAATAATAAGGAATCATTTAATGAATGTCTGAAGTAGAGTGACAGTGGGAATGAAGAAATGATGGATTCCAGGATGAATAAAATATTATTCACCCAATGAAACACTATATAGCAATGAAAATAAACTATGGCTACATAAGACAACATGGTTGAATGTCCCAAACATGCTGTTGAGCAAAATAAGCAGGACACATAAGGATATAAACAGTATGATTCTTTTTATGAGAAGTTCAAGACAGGAAAAAAACCAAACTATGTTGTTTAAGAATGCTTATGGACGTTTAATAAAGAAAGACATTTAATAAAGAAAAAATTATAACAAGCCAAGATAGTAGTTACCACCAGAGGGAAGAGAGCCATACAGGGGCTGCTGGTCTACTTTTCTGTATGTATTGTATGCATGTTATATCACGATTTAAAACAAAGTTTAAAAAAGTATGAATCCTACAGAAACAGTTGAGATAGAATTGGAATTTATATACGGAAGGTAAGGAGGGGACTTG
This sequence comes from Mesoplodon densirostris, assembly GCF_025265405.1. Taxonomy (NCBI): domain Eukaryota; kingdom Metazoa; phylum Chordata; class Mammalia; order Artiodactyla; family Ziphiidae; genus Mesoplodon; species Mesoplodon densirostris. The sequence goes on from NC_082674.1 coordinate 54,052,156, forward strand.
GGTTCAAATCTTGGTTCTGTTACTCACTAGTGGTGTGACCTTGAATAGTTATTTAACCTCTCTAAGCCTTGATTCCTACTAAGGGAGCTAACAGGACTGCTACTAACATTAAAGTTATCTTCTGTCTTCGAGGAGTCACCCCATCTGGTTGGTCTGGGTAAATCTCCCTCAAATTACTGAGTTTATTAAATGCATTGTGATTTCCTATGCCCTATAATGGATAGGAGTTCCTCAGCACTTTTACAGGTCAGCTGGCTGTTTCCAGCAGATGGAGGATATTAAGCCGTCTGCTCTTATAGTCCTGTTCTCAAACTTAGACATGTATCACAATCTCCTGGAGGTCTTATTAAAACACAGCTTCTGGGCTTCCCTGGTGGCACAGTGGTTGAGAGTCCACCTGCCAATGCAGGGAACACGGGTTCGTGCCCCGGTCCGGGAAGATCCCACATGCTGCGGAGTGGCTGGGCCCGTGAGCCATGGCCACTGAGCCTGCGCATCCGGAGCCACAGCAGTGAGAGGCCCACGTACCGCAACAAAAAAAACCAAAAAAACCAAAAAAACCCAAAAACACAGCTTCTTGGGTCTCATAGGCCTGTAGTGAGGCCCGAGAATTTGCATTTCTAACAAGTGCTAATAAGTTCCTAGATGATGTCATTACTACAAGTCCAGGGACAACCTTTTCAGAACCACTACTCTAGTATTCTATACTTTATTCGCAGGCTCTCCAAATACAAGGGAGAGAAACACTTTACTCAGACACTAGGAAGGAGAATGATTCCATCCACTTGTGCAGCACTATTTTTCCCAAAGGGAGTTGGCTTTCCACAGTTACAATCCTCATATGTACCCTCTCCTATGGACATCCTCAGAAACACACATTATCAACAAGGGCTTGCTGCTCCAGTAAGGAATTAGGGGGAGGAAAAGAAGAAAGGGGCAGGGGGTCAGGAACATATGTTCAAGTCATCTCACTCCTGTGAGAATTAAAGGAGATAAAAAAGCATAGCACCTAGGACATTAAGAGCACTCAACACGTGTTAGCTGTTATTGTTATGACTTTAACTTTTTTCCGGTGGATGTTTGCAAAGATGGCTGCATCATAAGAGTATATAGGATGAGCAGGTTTATCAGGAAGGTGATTAAGTTCATTACCAACATTTTAATATCTGTATTTTCATGTTTATAAATTTAATATCATGGCTCTAAGGTTAAAATTGAGGAATTTTATAAAACAGAGTTAACAAGTTATATGAGAGACAGAGGAGACAGCAGAAAGTTTCTGGAGCTTCCTTTGGGAAATGAAGATGTGGCTGGGTTTGACACCTAACTAGTTAGAAGGTATCCCAAATGCCAGCAGCTGGCTGGCTCATGGAAACTAGGTTTTAAGAGCAGGCAGTAAGCACATGTTAAACTTGTGATGTGCTTTGGCAGAAAGTCTTGACAAACCTCTCTCATTCTTTAAACACATGGTTCCAAAGTTTCTAAACAAAGTTCAGTCTGAACGTTGACTTTGCGTTCCATGGGTAGGGTGGGTGAGTAAGCAGATTTTGCAATACCTTATTAAAGATGTCAGGGTTTTGCCCTCTGCAAGAAACAAGTGTTCTTTTCAGGCAGGAGTTTCTTTTTGGCACATTCCTATACTTTAATATTTGTATCTCAGCTATCCATTCCAATATTATTTCTATGCTTTACATGCTTTCAAATTACCCTGAGACATTTACATAGGTTCTATGAATTATACAGACCCCATTAAAGTAAAAAACACTATATAATTTTTAAAAATAGCAATAAATAAATTTAACTGATAATACAAACATTTGTAAAATTTTAGCAACCATTTTGTAGTTTGTTTTTTAAGGTTAAATTATGAAACTATAACTAGAAAATCCACATAGGTGATATTCTTAAAAGCGAAATACAATTATTAAACTCATTCCGCATGATTCAGTTAAATTCAACACTTATTTGACTGGTAGGTGCAGGGGACACAGAGGTGAATAAATGATGAGGTCTTTGTCCTTAAAGAGTTCATGGTCTTTTTGACCATGTGTTTGATTATTTCTTTCCATGTCTCTTTCCCCCACTTGAATATGACTGTCTAGTCCCTAGAGGAGGAAGTGACTGACTGCCAGACAGTCTGAACTTGGAGCTGTCACTGCAGAAGTGAAGTTTGAGTTGGTATTTGAAGGATACTAAGAATTGGGGTTGGGAAGCGGGGAGAGAAATGCAGGACATTCTAAACGGGATAACAAGTGCAAAAGCACTGATGTGGGAAATAATTTGTTGAGACTGACAAGCACCTCTGTGTGGCTGCAGCTCCTGTGCTCATTTTAAGAGGTGTGCAAATGAAGGTAAAAATTTAGGGGGGCCAGATGGTGAAAGGTTCTTTTTCTGTTCTAAGTTTTGATTTTACCTGTAGGTGACTGGGAACCATGGAAGCTTCGTAAGCAGCAGAGTTAGATCAGGTTTGTGTCCTGGCAACAACTGTAGGGTAAACAGGAAAGAGAGTGAACCATAGTGAACTATCTGGACAAAAAGTCACATTAGGATTAGGTCACAGCAGCCCTCAGGAAGCAGAATGCTGTCTACTGTTGTTTCCAAATGTTTGATTTGATAGTAACCTTAAACTATTTTTAACTGTTATATTATACAAAATGGAACAATTGTTCAAAATGCATTAAAACTGAAGGCCCTATCCATTGGCCTAAAGTTCAAAATAAAAGTGTAAAATCGAGGATATCAAAGGATTTCAGAAACACACACACACACACACACACACACATTAGTTATGAAGTTCAGGGGTAAAAATAGGTGTATTTCTTTGGTGGTCAGTAAAATAATTTTCAGCAGCTTAATAAATAATATAAGATTAAAATTTGAACCATCTTTGTGTGAGGGCAGAGGAGGTATGATTTACTGGTATATGCAGTGGAACAATTACATATTTTATTAAAGAAAGTCGAAAAAAGAGTTGGGGTTTGTGAATCAATCAGTTTGATCTTTAAAAGGAAAAATATGGGAAATGATATTAGCAGTTACGTATAAAAGATGTCAATCTACAAAGCACACAAAAGTGGTTAGAATAATAATTTTATACAATAAACAGTCATAGGAGATGCTAACAAAGTACTGGCAATATGTCACTCGATAAAGGAAAATATATGTTTGACTACACAAAGGTTAAAAATTGACATAAACCACCAACATAATAAAAATCTGAAAGCTAAACCAAACTGAGCAAATATTTGTGATAAGTATTGCAGTATAGAAAGCACATATATACCCATAAGAAAACTTTAAGATTCTAATAAATGAATTGGCAAGAGAAATTAATTTTTTTAATTACAAAAGGAATGACTTAGAAACATTTGAAAAAAAGTCAGCCTCACTAATAAAGAAATGCTGATTAATAGATTTAACTTTTTTTGCCTATTAGCAAAGCTTTTTCCCCCACTTTGTTTTGTTTTTTAAAGTGCACACCCAGTATTGTGAAGACTACTGTATTGTGAAAGGGGCATGCTCTTCCTTGCTAGTGCGTGACATTTGGCATTATATATTAAAATGCCTGTAACTTTTGATTTAGCATATGCATTTTGGGGACAGCTTGTTAAGTGGAAATACATGTTTTATTTAGCTTGTTGTTGTTCAAGTATCAGGAGTCCTGTTCAAGCTCCATAGGACAATGTGGGGTTTAGTGTTAGAACCCAAGGGACCTGGAAAGCACCTGGAACCAAAGAAATTCTAGGGATTGGCTGCTCTCTCTCATCATTCTCTCATGGTATCTCAGATACTCTCTGCAAGTCTGTCCCCTCTCGCCTTTCTGCTAACTGGCTGCTTCGGCTTATCCATAGTTTGTGACTTTACACATATTCAGTGCAGGTTAGCAAGGGATTCTGTTCATCATCACTCAGGAATCCAGGCTGATGGAGACTCCTCATTAGTGTGCTTCTTTGATAACTGTGGCAGAGGGAAGGAAACATGGAGAACTGTGTAGGGGCACTTAAAACATCTGCCCAGAACTGATATGTATTACTGGTGCTCACATTTCACTGGCCAAAGCAAGGCACATGGCCACAGCCAACTCCAAAGTGGGCTAGGAAGAGCAATCCTACCAATATCCAGGAAGAGAACTGAAATATCTGTGAACAGTCCTTATGATATCTTCATCATCATGTTTGCATGCTCACTTAAACTTCTCATAAATGAAGATTAAACTGAAAATTATGGTCCTGCATTTTTTCTTTTTTTAATTTTTAAAAATTAAGACATGTCAGCACATTTACTGACATAAAATTGTACAAATGAGCACAAATCCACAACACACATGCATCATGCTCAGTTAAAAACCAGTTAAATGTTCAGATGCATCAGTTTGGCAAATTCTCTGTTGAGGCAAAATTATATTGTAGCCAATTATGCAACAAAAACAACAGACTAACAAGTAAGTGTGGTGTCATAATACTGTAGCCTATTATAAGTATTTTAAGCAATCCTTGTAACTTTTAGTTCCTTCTTCTCTAACCTTTATATTTAAGAAAATTAGTTCTACTAATAGACATGCTTAATGGCTTAACCTTGAAATTAAATTTTTGAAAATCTACTACTCCTTTCTCAGGCTTCTGAGTCAGCTTAATTTAAAAGTACCCTGAAATTACTACTTGCAAATATTTATCTTACTCCTGCATAGCTAAAATAAATAGAGAAATAAATTAAATGCTAATGATAATATAAGATAGGAACTGTCATCATAACTCTTCTTTAAATTTATTTATTTATTCATTTATTTATTCATTTATTTATTTATTTATCTGCACCGGGTCTTAGTTGGGACCTTTTAGTTGCAGAAAGATCCCACATGCTACAACTAAAAAAAGATCCTGCATGCCATAATGCTTGATTTTAAAATTTTAGTGTGTTCAACAAAGTAGCATCCTTCCTCTACTCCTTAATAAGCAAATGTTATATAGTTAAATTAAAAAACAAATCTATACTAACAAATACATTTGTCTAATTTACATATTGAAATTCTCTGTAAAATTTCATTTGGAAAAAAGTTCCAATGCTAAAATTAATTTTTTTTTTTTTTTTTTTTTTTTTTTTTTTTTTTTTTTAGTACGTGGGCCTCTCACTGTTGTGGCCTCTCCCGTTGCGGAGCACAGGCTCCAGATGCGCAGGCTCAGCGGCCATGGCTCACGGGCCCAGCTGCTCCACAGCCTGTGGGATCTTCCCAGACCGGGGCACAAACCCATGTCCCCTGCATCGGCAGACGGACTCTCAACCACTGCGCCACCAGGGAAACCCTAAAATTAATTTTGAGAACTACTTCTGTAGATCACTTTCTTTGTCATGAATCCATTTGGTATTTATCTGACTTTTAGATCTCTTTTATTTTGAAAAATCTTCTAAAAATGCAAATGTGGTCTCTTGTGTCTCATGACTTTCAGACTTTCTTCAATCTCTCCTTTGTTAGCCATCCTAGCAAGACTCCCTAGTTAACAAAATACCAGAATTTTAAAAGCATTTAAAAGCATTATATATACAATATACTGCATATTTGTAAAATTTTTTTTTCCATAAACCTAGAGAATGAGGCAAGAATTTATTTTCTACAATCCCATGCATGCTTATTACTTGGCTAACAAAATTAAGCCCTCCTGACCTTATATCATTGCTCCTTCTCAACCCCTCAGCTTTGGTTTTATTGAATAAAACATGGTGAAAGAGTCTTTTTGTTTTTCTTAGAATTTTCAAAAGATATAAATATTAGCATGACCCAAATGTTTCAATCAAACCAGTTACTGCTCTTGTGGTCTCATCTATATATTGGTTGTACATTGGCTTTATCAGTCACATCCATCTTTAGCCAGCAACATTTTAAAAATTCAGTAGAGGGCTTCCCTGGTGGCGCAGTGGTTGAGAGTCTGCCTGCTGATGCAGGGGACACGGGTTCATGCCCCGATCCGGGAGGATCCCACATGCCGTGAGCCCAGCTCACGGCTGGGCCCGTGAGCCATGGCCGCTGAGCCTGCACGTCCGGAGCCTCTGCTCTGCAGCGGGAGAGGACACAACGGTGAGAGGCCCACATACCGCAAAAAAAAAAAAATTCAGTAGAATGGTCATGGTTTCTATGATAAACTCTTTGAGAAAGTGAGCTGAGTTTACCATTTCTAGTCAGATCATTTCAGTTGCATAAAACAGGTAATTCAACTTAAAATGGCTTAAATAAATAAAAAGGAATTTATTGGCTTACATAATTGAAAAGTCCATGTGTAGACAGGAGAAGGAGGGTCTCATTTTAAAGATTCAAACTCTGTCACCAAGATTTAGTTACTCTGCATCCTTCACTCTGTCTTCCCCTGTGTTGTCTTCACTCTCAGGTTCCATGTGGTAGTCCCCAGAAACTTCAGGCACATATTCACTCAGATTCAAATTTATGGAAGAGGCATTGTCTCTTCCCTGTTTTTCCTTAACGAGTCCCAGGATCCACTTTGATTGGACCATTTTATTCACATGTCCTTGGCCAAGGGATACTAGGGTCTGTATCAGGAATTCTTTGGGCTGCAAGTAACAGAAAGATCTAACAGTAGTTTAAACAATGTAGACATTTATGATCTCATTTAACAAGAAAATTGAAGGTAAGCAGTTCAAAGGCTAGTGCCATTTATTGAAGTTCATCCTTTTTCGGTCATCTATAATACTCATCTGGCATAAATCAAGTTACTGTATATGTATGGATCAGTTTTTTGACTCTATTCTGCTTCCACTGGTCAATTTTTCATCGCTGGGCCATTGTCAATATGTTTTACTTAATACATATTTATAAGAAGTCTTGATATGTGATACAGAAAATCTTCCCCAGTTCTTCTTGAGGAGTATCTTGGCTATTTTTGGGTCTTGGATTTTCCATATAAATTCTGTCAAGCTTGGCAATTTAAAGAAATCCATCTAAGATTTCAATCGAAATTAATTTGGATAGATCAATTTTGAAAGACGTGTCTTCTTTACAATATCGTCTTTCTAGCCAAAAGTGTGATTATATTTCACAATATATATATTTTAAAGATTTTTTTTCTTTTGATGTGGACCATTTTTAGTCTTCATTGAATTTGTTACTTCTGTTTTTTTGGTTTTTTTGTTTTTTTTTTGGTACGCAGGCCTCTAACTGTTGTGGCCTCTCCCGTTGCGGAGCACAGGCTCCGGACGCGCAGGCTCAGTGGCCATGACTCATGGGCCTAGCCGCTCCGCGGCATATGGGATCTTCCCGGACCAGGGCACAAACCCGTGTCCCCTGCATCGGCAGGCGGACTCTCAACCACTGCACCACCAGGGAAGCCCTGGATTTATTTCTTATCATCTTATTTCACACTTTTCTTTTTAAAAGTTAAAACACATCTTCTTACTTTAAAAAATCTGTTCTTTTCTCTTGCTGCTATCTACTGCATTAAATAAAATTTAGTTACCTCACTCTCTATTATATTTTGGAATAGTACATTCTACATATATTCGTTAGTTATATCCTTAATATAAACATTTAGAGTCTGGAATTGCTAAATATATCTACCTTGATCATGAATAAAACAAGGGCCTAGAATAGTTCTCCTATGTTCACTCTACCCCATTGTTCATGTTATTACCATTAGTATTTTGGTTTCATCTTATTTTTGTACTCCCTGATGAGTCGTTATTATTATCATTGTTTTATATGAATAATACCCTTTTAGATCTTCCTCATAGATTTACCTGCTCCCATTGCCCACTGCTACTGTTTTCTTTTGAGAAGCGGTCTCTCATTCCTTCCTTATGGTATGATTTATTTAATTATGAAGTATATCCTTTAGTAGGGATTCTCAATTTTTGGTCTCTCAAGTTATAGTTTAGCTGGGTATAAAATTTTAGGCTGACATTTATTTGCTCTTGTTACTTGGAATATATTATGCCATTGTCTTCTGACTTATATTGTTATAACTGAGAAGTCAATTTCAATCTAATTTTATTCTATTGGTGTGGTGAGTTCAAGGATTTCTAGAGCTCAAGGAAAAGACAGAACAATGAGATGGCAGTATTGCATAATAATGATTATTAGGTGGCACTTGGACAGAACTGCATGAAAGGAAAAGTCACTCACAGCAAGAGATTCTTCCAGAGACAGCAGCATGGGGCCACCACTCAGAAGAGGAAAAGGGCAATGGAACTCCCAAGGAGAGGGGAATCAGAGAGGGGGCTATATGTCTAGGATATGTCACTCAGTGGTAAGGTGGTGAATCTCTGGGTCAGAGATCTCTGAAGGGCAGCCCAGTTTGGGGTCTTTTATAGCTACAAGGTTAGTCTTATCTATAGCTAGAAGAGTTTGGGTACAGTTTTGTGGGATATGTCAAATAGGTAGTATCTAAGTGGCTAGAAATCTGCTTATTTGGGCTATGATTAAAACAATTGGATGTATAAACATTTGACTTTGGTGCTGGTGGGTTTTGATCTAATGGTCCTAGCCTGCTGTGAATAAGTAAACAACATAGGAACCAATAAACAGAGGCCATCTTTAACCTATTTATTTAATAATTGGGCAGTCTATCTTTTCTCTCTGGATGTTTTTAAGATCTCCTCTTTATCTTTATCTAGGTGTACATTTTTTTTTCTGTCCTCTTGCCACTATGTCTTGAACGTCCCAAGAATGTTCCCAACTAAAAGTTTTTGCAAGTCCTAGAACTGCAGCTCAGAAAGCAATTCCTCCAGATATATTTTTGGCTTGCTTCCCCAACTGGTTCAAGTCTCTGCTCAATTACTTTCTGAGAGAGCTCTTCCCTGACCCCAATGTTAAACTTTCTTCCCTTACTGTTTATTTTTCTTCATAGAACCTTTTATATACTACTTGACATTTTCTTAAATATTTATTTGTTCATCAGCTGCCTCCCTCTCCCAAGAATATACACCCACAAGGGCACAGACTCAGTTTTATTCACTGCTGTATCCCTAGTACCTAGAATAGTACCTAGAACACTAGGTTCTTCATAAGTATTTGTTGACTTAATGAATTAATAGCCTTTCCTCTGTGCTTTATTCTTTCCTTTTTAGGAAGATGAATTCTTTTCTGTGTATCTATGGGCCAAATATGGCTGCCCCAGAATGATACCCTTTTTCCCCAAGTGACCAATACAAAATGACCAGCATTTCTGAGTTCTAATTCTAAATTCCTAGGAGAGAAAGTCTGACCAGTACAAATTGGGTCAGTAGTCTCTCCTTGGTCAAAGTAGGTATGGCTAGGTGGTGGGTCACAAAGTGCACGTGGCCACAGAGGTCTCACCCCAATGGAGTAGCAGCTTTTAGAAAAGGGAGGATCTGGGCAAGCAGGTACTCAAGAATTGTCTCATATTTGCTGTAAGGGCAAACAGAGTTAAGTTGAAAGTCACCATAGAAATGCAAGCAATTACAGTGTTCACTGATAGGTAAAACATCACACAGAGACAATAAGGTAAAATTATTTGTTGATTCAAGATCATTCTTAGCATTGGTTTACATAGTGACAGTGATATTTAAACTGTTTGATTTCTCTTGCTTTATCTTCTTCTTACTTAATCCATTGCCTGGACTCCTAAAGTCTTAAATTCTTGGCCCTGCCCCAGCCTTCCCTCTCTTGAGCCTTGAGTAATCTTTAAAACTTACTGTTAATTTTTCCTTTCTTGCTAAGTGATGGTAAGATTGCTTGTCATTTTGTTTCTTAAGAAAAATTGCCTAATATTTGCTCTTGTTAGGAAATATGCCACATTATGGTATGGAAGCTTATAAATTTGTATTTTTAAGGTATTAAAAAACAGATACATATTTTAAATTATTATGATAAAAATAATACATGCATAAGTTAAAAATTCAAACAGCAGAAAAATAAAAGAGAAAAATACAGCCCAACTATTATCCACAACCTAGTTCTACTTCCTAGAGCACTTTTTTGACCAGGACCCAAGTAGGAAATACATTTTACATACATACACACACACACACACACACATCTGATAAAAGTTTCACCAATTTTACTTCATCATACTTTTTCTTCATCTTATCCCTTCTAATGTAGATTGTAACCCACTAACTTGATTTCAGTCTCACAGTTTGAAAAACACTGCCCTAAAGGTAGCTACATCAAATTGTTTTTAGTACTTCTGATAGTTACCTACATACTTGAAAATAGTACACACATACTGCCACATTTTGGTTCAACTCCTGACATTTTTAAAATTGCCTCCACACTTTGAAAAACAACAATAAGAATTTGGCTTAATTACATTAGCCTCCATTTTTCTTCCCCTAGTCTCTTCTATGCAATTTTTATTATAATACATGAAGTTCTACTTGTTACTTAATTGCTTTAAATATACTTAAACCTCTATTTCTTGATCTACCATTAGAAAGTGTCCATCCACACTTTAGAAAATGTCTCTTGACTCCTCCATTATGTAAGGTTAATACATTTGCATCCTTTCACTTCCCTCCATTTCCCAACTTCATTAGCTGTACCAGTACTTTTACACAGTCAATACTTATAATATTTACTCTGTTAGAATAATTGACTTCTGCATTTTGTCTTTAAATTTATTTTGAAAAGTGATTTTTTTCAGTATTACAATTTAGTAAGTCTTATTCACTGCTGAATAGTATAAATGAACTTGGAAAAGAGAAATGTAAACCATGTTACTAAATCTATGCTTTTTGAAGGAACATGTTCTAGATGTCAATGTCAAATGGATTCTCTTTTTTCATATGTCCATTGATTACTCATAATAATGACACATATTTGTTTCATCTTTGGACCATGGGTTATACAATTTTTTTGCCTTTACTAAAGATTCTAATTGTCTTTTCTTGGTTGATGACAGGAGAAGCATATGTCACCCTACAATTAAGATTATTAAGGTGTTTTTTTTTGTTTGCTTTTTTTTTTTTTTTTTGCGGTACGCGGGCCTCTCACTGTTGTGGCCTCTCCCGTTGCGGAGCACAGGCTCCGGACCCGCAGGCTCAGCGGCCATGGCTCACGGGCCCAGCCGCTCTGCGGCATGTAGGATCTTCCCGGACCGGGGCATGAACCCGTGTCCCCTGCATCGGCAGGCGGACTCTCAACCACTGTGCCACCAGGGAAGCCCCTATTAAGGTTTTTAATCATGCTATTTCATAAAAATGAATCTACTTTTTTCTTAAAGATGTTCTTCTGATATCCTTGTAACTTTCCGTTATTATTACTATTGATCACCTTGAATGTCTAAATATTTGTGCTGAAATATCTTTTTATTGCATTCCTAGAGCAGATTCTATTACTGGCTTTCCATGTTTCCTTCTTGAGTTCTCTTTTCATTTTACTAGAACATTTACTTAAGCTTTTTTTTTTTTCCTGAAAAGGTACATAAGTCAAAAAAAGTGAAAAATTCCCTAATTTGCTCTCATCCTTGAATGTTTTGTCTGTCTATAGAATTCTAGGTTCAGAATTAATTTTCTCTCAGAACTGTGAAGTTCTACTGCCTTCTTTTTTTTTTTTTTTTTTTTTGAGGTATGCAGGCCTCTCACTGTTGTGGCCTCTCCCGTTGTGGAGCACAGGCTCCGGACGCATAGGCTCAGCAGCCATGGCTCACGGGCCCAGCCGCTCCGCAGCATGTGGGATCTTCCCAGACCGGAGCACGAACCTGTGTCCCCTGCATCGGCAGGCGGACTCTCAACCACTGCGCCACCAGGGAAGCCCTCTACTGCCTTCTTATAATCAGTGTTGCTAAGATAAATCACAAACTTCAATCTGTTTCAACCTCCCTATCACTCCTGTAAAGGTAATTGATAACTTTTATTTGGCTGACTCTGTCTCTTCTGTGCTGTTTAATTAAACTCTCATAACTGGCCATTTCTGATACTCTCTTCCCTGGGCTCTATACCGCAAACTATGCTGGTTTTCTTAAATAACTAGCTACTCTTCCTCATTCTCCTTCACATGTTTTTCCTTTTTCTATGTGACCTCTAAATGTTGGAGTTCCTGTACCCTCTTTTCTATTCTCTATGCCTTCTCCCTATATCAGTCCTCATGCTTTAAAAACTATCTGTTGACAATTCCTAAATTTATATTGGTAGGCTAGACTTCTTTTTGAGCTCCAGATTCACATCTTTAAACATCTGCTTAACATCCTCTTGTATGTCTCCTAGGTATTTCAAGCTGAACATGACCAAAATGAATTTTTCTCTCTAAATCTGGATTCCCTCAGCCTTGACCATCTCAGTGACTGGTGATATGATGAACTGCCGCCCTTGACTCTTCCCTTTTAATTCACTCCTCATGACTCCTCCCTCCTCATCTGATTCTCCCTTCATCCAGTTCATCACCAATTCCTGTTATTTCTACCTTCAAAATATAGCACTATAGTCTATAAAAAATGTAAATCAGATCCTGTCAGTTCCCTGCTTTAAATGAAGGATAGGATAAAATCCAAAACCTATACAGCCAGCCCTGCAGGTCCGATTCCTTCCTAATTCTACAGACTCACCTCTTGCCTCTTGCCACTCTTCACTCACTTATTTCCTCCCTCCAGCTTCCTGTCATCTCCTAGAACACACAGTGCTCTTTCTATCTCAGAGCCTCTATAATTGCTATTCTATCTATCTGGCGTATTTCTCCTCAGGTCTTTATATGGCTGACTCCTTTTTATCCTTCAGGTTTTGGCTTAAATGTTCAGAGCCTCCATGTTAACCCACACATGGCTTCTAAGTGAATTAGGAAAAGGTACCCTTCTGGAGAGCACCATGTGGGTTGGATTAGCCCCCACAGGCAGTAGCGTAAGTGCCACCTCTCAGAGGGCTTTTCTTGACCACCTGACTATATTAATGCTCCCTCGTATTCTGGATCACAGCACTCTGTTGATTTCCTTCATAGCTTTTCATTCAACCCGCAATATTTAACTAATTGTTATTTTATTTACTTGTTTATAGTTTGTCACCCCCACTTAGGTCAGGAACTTCTCTATCAACTTCATTACCATAAACCCATGGCCTACTAGTGCCTGGTTCATGTAGGTGTTCAATGAATATTTGTTGAATGAATAAATGAATGAAACTGGGCTCTGAAATTTCTATGAATGTGAAAAATAAAATGGTTTAAGTCATCCAGTTCTGTTTTTCATAAACACATTTCATCTGAAAACTAATTTTCATTCACATTTTATTTTACTATTTAATTATTTCCACCCCTTGAATTTTTCTGTTTCCTGAAACCTTTTTTTCAAACATCATAGGATTTGAGTGGGATTTATGGCATTTCTCAGGAGTTGGTGATATGTCAAGCTGAGCACAAAGAGGTGTTAAGTATCTTTCATTTCAAAGAGAAAGCTTCAATAATTGGAGCTTTGCCACTTCCAACCCCAGCCCTTCCCCACCTATCGCCAGTGTCTATGACTAGAAGATTGAGGAAGGATGCTGAAAACAGAAATTGTTAGCATCATTGTAGGCCAGAGTACAGCACCTTTTCCATGGGGAGTAGGGAAGTGGGTTTCCCACCTCCCAAACTAGGTGAGGTATGAAGACCGAAAATCACTTTTCATAAGAAGGGAACCTCAACCTCAACTGTTGGATATTTTTTAGGTAGCCTTCTTGTTGATCTGCCCAGTACTACTTTAAGTGGAGAAAGGAGAAATGAAAGAGATGGCAGGGTGGAAAGTAGGAAGCAGAGGAGAAGTGTGTTATCAGACTATTTGGTGTGGCAAGGAAGTAGGATATTCTCATTAGCCAACAGACTCCTTGGAAGGTAGCAGGGTTTAAGTCATTTTGCTAAAGTTGCATCTAAGTGAGCAATCTTTGGGTAAGGGAATCCTTGGTAGCAAGAGTCTGTGGGTTGTATTTCCAGTTGTAAGAGCTGAGGTAGGGTGAAAGAAGTCAAGTTTGCACCAGATCTCCCAGGTCGGGGAACTGCATGGCTGGAAGGCTTTGCAAGCACCCTCCTGTCCCTACAAATCATATAAATGCCACATTAGAAAGCTGGCATTTGCATCTCTGCCATATAGAAGTAAAGCAGTAAAAACCAACAAAGAACTATAACTGCAAACCCAGTGAACTAAAGAGATATTTATCACTCTTCCCCATTCTTCCTCCAGTCTCCCAACTCCTGGGGAACTACCACCAGAAGGAGAGGAAAGATCAATGAAAATGCAGACCATACCTCCCCCTCCACTGCAGATTCCTGGAGTCTCAAGTAAAGACTGAGCAAAAATAATGGGTGCAGGGGAAATGAGATTTAATTGGGATATGAAATTGGATTTTTTTCCCTCACTTAAGATAAAAGGAATTTTTTTCATGTCAATATATATATCAGTACAACCACCACATCTTTTAATGACTGACAGTATCCTTTTATATTGATTTTAAAAATATCTATTATAATTTAACTACTCTTCTATTAGTCCATTTGAATTGTATCTTCATTTTTACTACTAAAACACTGCAAGAAATACCCTTATATACACCATGAATCTTCAAAACAATATATTTAAAATTATGTTTAAAAATATATTTTAAAATCCAAACCTATCATTTTCCACTTAAAGAATCTCAAAAGCTCTAGCTGTAAGGCAGATCTCTAAGTGTAGGGACACTGATTTAACAAGAAAAGTGACTAGAACAAAAAATTTCACAATTCGTATGGAAACACAAAAGACCCCGAATAGCCAAAGCAATCTTGAGAACGAAAAATGGAGCTGGAGGAATCAGGCTCCCTGACTTCAGACTATACTACAAAGCTACAGTAATCAAGACAGTGTGGTACTGGCATAAAAACAGAAAGATAGATCAATGGAACAGGATAGAAAGCCCAGAGATAAACCCACGCACATATGGTCACCTTATCTTTGATAAAGGAGGCAAGGATATACAGTGGAGAAAAGACAGCCTCTTCAATAAGTGGTGCTGGGAAAACTGGACAGGGACATGTAGAAGTATGAGATTAGAACACTCCCTAACACCATACACAAAAATAAGCTCAAAATGGATTAAAGACCTAAATGTAAGGCCAGAAACTATCAAACTCTTAGAGGAAAACATAGGCAGGACACTCTATGACATAAATCACAGCAAGATCCTTTTTGACCCACCTCCTAGAGAAAGGGAAATAAAAACAAAAATAAACAAATGGGACCTAATGAAACTTCAAAGCTTTTGCACATCAAAGGAAACCATAAAACAAGACCAAAAGACAACCCTCAGAATGGGAGAAAATATTTGCAAATGAAGCAACTGACAAAGGATTAATCTCCAAAATTTATAAGCAGCTCATGCACCTCAATAACAAAAAAACAAACACCCCAATCCAAAAATGGGCAGAAGACCTAAACAGACATTTCTCCAAAGAAGATATACAGATTGCCAACAAACACATGAAAGAATGTTCAACATCATTAATCATTAGAGAAATGCAAATCAAAACTACAATGAGATATCATCTCACACCGGTCAGAATGGCCATCATCAAAAAATCTAGAAACAATAAATGCTGGAGAGGGTGTGGAGAAAAGGGAACACTCTTGCATTGCTGGTGGGAATGTAAATTGATACAACCACTATGGAAAACAGTATGGAGGTTCCTTAAAAAACTACAAATAGAACTACCATACGACCCAGCAATCCCACTATTGGGCATATACCCTGAGAAAACCATAATTCAAAAAGAGTCATGTACCAAAATGTTCACTGCAGCTCTATTTACAATAGCCAGGAGATGGAAACAACCTAAGTGTCCATCATTGGATGAATGGATAAAGAAGATGTGGCACATATATATAATGGAATATTACTCAGCAATAAAAACAAATGAAATTGAGTTATTTGTAGTGAGGTGGATGGACCTAGAGTCTGTCATACAGAGTGAAGTAAGTCAGAAAGAGAAAAACAAACACCATATGCTAACACATATATATGGAATCTAAGGGGGGAAAAAAAAGGGTCATGAAGAACCTAAGGGTAAGACAGGAATAAAGACACAGACCTACTAGAGAATGGACTTGAGGATATGGGGAGGAGGAAGGGTAAGCTGTGACAAAGTGAGAGAGTGGCATGGACATATATACACTACCAAACATAAAATAGATAGCTAGCGGGAAGCAGCCGCATGGCACAGGGAGATCAGCTCGGTGCTCTGTGACCACCTAGACGGGTGGGATAGGGAAGGTGGGAGGGAGGGAGACGCAAGAGGGAAGAGATATGGGAACATATGTATATGTATAACTGATTCACTTTGTTATAAAGCAGAAACTAACACACCATTGTAAAGCAATTATAATAAAGATGTTAAAAAAAAAAGAAAAGTGATCAAAGGAAATCTCTTCTCAGGATTTGTAGAATAGAGTTTAGAGGTGACAAATGAGTGGCCTGAAAAACACAGTCCCAGTGTGAAAAGATTAAGGGCAGTTCTGGGGCTAAACAAAGAGTAAATGAGCATGGTTTGATTTTTCCTTGACACTACATTTATGGGTATATCAGTTATATTGTACTGTGTAACAATACATGTATTGGATATAGCTTAGCTGGGCAATTCTTCTACTGGTCTTATCTGGGTCACTCATATGGCCAGTTTGACTCATTGGGCTCCAACGCATGTCTGGCAGTTAATGCTGGTGGTCTAGGGGATCTCAACTGGAAAATTTGTTTCTACTTCAGGTGGGCTGTCATTTTCTAGTAAGTTAGAAGAGGCTTCTTCATATGGTGGTCTCAGGGCAGCATTCCAACAGGGGAGACTAAAGGCTGAAAAGCTTCTTAAGGCTAAGTCTTGGACATCACACAACAACACTTCTGCCACATTCTATCAATCAAAGGAAGTCACCAGAGCAACCCAGATTTAAGGTGTGGGGGGAAAAGACTCACCTCTTAATGGGAGGTGTGACAAAATGACGTTGCAAAGGATCAGGGCACAGGGGTGGAAAGAATTGTGGCCATCTTTGCAAACACTCTATCACAACAAACTTGTTTTGAAATGCCTCCTTTAGTGTTCTAAAAGTAAATTTATTAGTCGACTATTTGCCATCCCAAACATGTTTCCTGAAGAAATAATGGGAAAACTCTAAGATAGACCAGTATAGCACTCTACAGCTTTTAAAGTTCATTCATAAATATCTCACTTGATAATTAATTCAACTAGTTTCTTTTGATTGCCTATTGTGTGCCAAACACTGTGATATGCTCTGGGGATGCAAGAGAGACACAGTCCTTGCCCTCAAAGAGCTTACAGTCTGTGGAGCAAAAATAGATGTTTAATAAGTAATTACAGTCAAGTAATAATACTAACGAGATTAATGTTATGGCAAGGCAATACAGGAAACCATCAGTTGAAATCATCATCATCATTCATACCCTGCCAACACTGAGTGAGATGATCTTTATGATAACTCTGTAGGAGGCAAGACAGGATATTAGCTGTTATTCTCATCTTTAAGTGAGGAAACTAAGGCTCATAAGTTAACCAAGTAATTTATCTAGGGTTTTCAGGTTCTAAGTGGCAGAACTCAAAATAAAAAAACAGGCTGTTTTCTAAAGTCTGCTTTTTCCAATATACTCTTCTGCCTCCCTACAAACCAATACTGTTATGAGAATCTGAAACAGAAAAAAAACACCAATAAATTAAAACAAACAGAAAAACCCTTGGATGATGGTACATATTTTGTAGGGATTCTCCTGAAGGGACTTCAGTATTTACAGCTTTAGAGACTGATGATGTACAGTTGATCCTTGAACAGGGGTTTGAATTGGAGGGGCCCATTTGTACAGATTTTTTTCAATAACTATAGTACCTTTATTTTCATTCTACAGATCTTTAAGTGTGGGGAGAGTTTGTGTTCAATTAGAGATCACAATAGGTAGAATCTTAAGAACTAGGGTTTCAGTCCTGATTCTATCTAAATTGTTTCAGCTTCCTGCTCCTTTGTTTTTGGGGGAGAAACAGCAGTAGTCAGATTTTCCACTGTGCAGGTGGGGTGAGCGTCCCTTCCCCCGCCACCACCATGTTGTTCAAGGCTCAACTGTAATGTATAACATACCTAATCTAGTATACCTACCTATACAACAGGAATTCTGCTTACTTCCTAAATCTCTCTGGACCCTAGAATCTAGACTGTTATCATTTGGGTTCACTATATAGAGAAAAATCCATATAAAAAATAATGCCTATGGGGCTTCCCTGGTGGTGCAGTGCTTGAGAGTCTGCCTGCCGATGCAGGGGACACAGGTTCATGCCCTGGTCTGGGAAGATCCCACATACTGCGGAGCAGCTGGGTCCGTGAGCTATGGCCGCTGAGCCTGCGCGTCCGGAGCCTGTGCTCCGCAGCGGGAGGTGCCACAACAGTGGGGGGCCCGCGTAACGCAAAAAAAAAAAAAAAAAAAAAAGCCTATGGACATATATACACTACCAAATGCAAAACAGATAGCTAGTGGGAAGCAGACACATAGCACAGGGAGATCAGCTCGGTGCTCTGTGACCACCTAGAGGGGTTGGGTAGGGAGGGTGGGAGGGAGACACAAGAGGGAGGAGATATGTGGACATATGTATATGTATAGCTGATTCACTTTGTTATAAAGCAGAAACTAACACACCATTGTAAAGCAATTATACTCCAATAAAGATGTTAAAATAAATAAAATAAGACTAAACATTAAAAAAATAAAAATAAATAAATAAATAAAAAATAACACCTAAATCGGTTCTTTAACATGACTATCTACAGACAACAAAAAGGATTAGATGAGAATGACGAAACTGAATTTCCACTAAAGAATGAATTATACATTATGCAATTTACTAAGCAATGAACTTAATCAAGAATATACATGTCTTGGCCTCAAATTCTTTTTGGAATAAGAAAGGATATAAATTATAAATAAACATGGACATATGTAATGTATACCCACATATATATGTATATACGTGTACATATACATATATATGCACACACACATACACACAAAAATTTCAAATAATTAGTATTGTTTTACTCCTTCTCACTAGGAAAATGGTAAAACCCTCAAGTTAACATGGTTTAAAGAAAGTTTTGGTCTATCTGGATCCTTCTTTCTTTCCTTATCCTGTTACTCCATTTGTGCCTTTATCCGGTCTCCATCCCATGCTGGTCTGTGTAAGAAAGGCTTACATATCAAACAACTTAAAGTCTCTGAATCTGTCTGTGATGCTCAAAATTCAGACAGTAGTCTTCAATAAATTTTTTTCTATTATTTGAATAATCTTAGTTTTTAATTTGTTACTGAACAGATCCATGCAAAGCCAGAACTTCAGTAGGTTTGTCAACCTCTAACGTTTTCTCTGTAAAATTCTTTTCAAAAGTCATTGATAATTGAGAATAGCCTCTCTCTTCCTCCCAGCACTGCTCTCTGCTCCAAATTCTCATTTTCTTGGTGTGCTGCCCAGCAGTGGTGGGGTGGTAATATAAACCAGGATTTTCTAATTCTATGCTTTGAATGGCTTACAGCTGTGAAGCATGATATTCAGCCTTTCAGGCCTGGGGCAGGCAGCTGGGACTCCCCCCGCTGGTTGCCTCCAGCTTCTTGCAGGCTTTATCAGAGGACGGCCCAAGATGAACAGTCTCTACAGGTGGAATGGATGATGAATAACGTCCAGTAGTTCCACAGGCGTCCAGTAGTTCCACAGGCCTCTTATCCAAGCATAGCAGTATGCTCGGCAGTTGGCTGCTGAAGTAGATGTCCAGATGGTAGAATACATCCTTGGCTGTGCTCAGCACACTGCAGCCAGCATGGAGCTCCTGGATGGTGCAGCTCTGGTGGCTCTGAAACTCTGACTTCACAGACATCAGATACTTCTGATTGTTTACAGCTGGTGTGCTCTTTTAATGTCATCCAAAGTAGTTTTGGTCTGATTGATCCAACAATGCACATGTGTTTTACAAATTAAAGCTTCATCATTATTTTAAAATACTTGGTAGAAAAAAGTTCAGCTGGATTCAAAATCCATTTGCCTTATCATGTCATGTTTCATCACTGTGTTTGTCAATAAAAAGAGCTGTTAGATTCTTTGAATAGAATATCAACCATTATACATTTTTGAATGGTTGCAAAAGAAAGAGTTTAAAATAATTTTTATCACCTATTTGTGCAATGTTCCCCATGAATGGTGACTCTATTAGTTTCCTATGGCTGCTGAAACAAATTACCACAAACTGGGTGGTTTATAACAACATATATTTATTCTCTTACAGTTCTGGAAGTCCAAATGGATTTCTCTGGGCTGAAATCAAGATGTTAGTGGAGCCACACAGCCTTTGGAGGCTCTAAGGGACAACCATTTCCTTACCTTTTCCAGCTTCTGGTGGCTCTTCATTCCTTGGCTCATGGATTTGAATCATCACCTTTTCTCCCTCTGCTTCCATCATCACATGCTTTTTTCTTCTTTGTTTTCAAATCTCTGTCTACATTTAATTAAGGACACCTGTGATTACATTTAGGGCTACCCATATAAACTAGGATAATCTCTCTACTTGAAAATCCTTATTTAGTAATATTTTTGAAGTTATCCTGTTATACCATACAGGATAACACTCACTGGTCCTGGAGATTAAGAACTGGATATCGCTGGGGGCATTACCCAGCCTACCACAGTGACTATCAAGAATCTGAAGAGATTATCCGTTGATAGTCTTGATCAGAAACTATGTATAGCTATTTCAAGCATAAAATCTGATTTTAAAATAATATGTTCATGCAGGCAAGTTCAAATTTCTGACTCAAAAATTTGAAAAGATTTCATCTCAGAGTTTGTTTGTTTTTTTTGCGGTACGTGGGCCTCTCACTGCTGTGGCCTCTCCCGTTGCGGAGCACAGGCTCCGGACGCGCAGGCTCAGCGGCCATGGCTCACGGGCCCAGCCGCTCCGCAGCATGTGGGATCCTCCCGGACCGGGGCACGAACCCGTGTCCCCTGCATCGGCAGGTGGACTCTCAACCACTGCGCCACCAGGGAAGCCCCATCATCTCAGAGTTTTATACAAATTCAATGTTTAATATTTCCCATATTACTTTGCATTTAATTTTATTTTCATTACTTTATATATATTTAAAAAGCAGCTAATTTTTCACCAAGTCCAATATAGAGGTCTACAAATTCCCTCCAGGTTACCCCAGGATGCCATACAAATATTATCTTTTTTTCTCTGTGTCATGATGAGGAAAAGGTTGGGAAATATAGCTCTACAAAGTTTAGGAAACTAATACAATGGAGGAAAGAATGCCGGTGGTGTAAGTGAGCTAAGTCCATATCTATTGTAACAGGAAGTCAAAACATACAATGCCTAAAATCCAGAAACCAAAGAAATAGCAAAATAAGCATTTAGAAATATCAGGTATAACTGAGGTAACTGTCAGAAGAAAAATGGTTGCCTCTGGGGTACAGGGCTGGAATAAAGAGGGGGCAGAACAGGAGAGAACTATTATTCATTATGGGCATTTTGGTATTTGCTAGATTTTTTTTAAAGATGTGCATCATTATTGAAATTTTTTTTAAAGTTCAATTAAAAAGGGTATCAGAACTTAACAGCAACATACCACATTTTTTCCTTTGGTCTTTTCTCTAATATGACATTCCTCTTTTTCATTCTAAGGAGGAAAAAAACTGCTATTTTTTATTTGCTTATCATATTACCCATTTTAATGACCTATAATTACCCAGTTATTTAGGCTTCATCCAAAGAATAATCTTGAGCATCTTCTCTCTAATATTTAGTTAGGGTGGTGGGTATGAAATGCTTAACATAAATTTCCTGAGACTAAGTTAGGGAACAGAAGTTCTTTATTCCTTCCTTCCCAGTGGTGGCACTGGCAGGAAATTTAACAAGCTAGATTCAAGCAGAGATGTTTGGAAAACCATCAAAAGATGTTTGATGGAATGCACAACAGGGAATCTTTAATATGGTTGAAAGAGGAAGAAAAAAAAGGATTAAACGGAATACTTTTCTATTTAACAGCTCTTCTCTATGAGGATTTCAAAGTCACTAAGAATAAGTAACTTCATCATCTATGCATATGTCACCTTAGAAAAGCAGTATAATATTTATTCTATCTTGTGAGTTTAGCAAGAGATGTATTATTTCATAGTGAGTTTTTTTTTTGTTTTTCCAAATTATGATTACATAACGATCTATGTTTATTAGCAACTCTGAGGGAATACAGACTGTTTCTTTATGGTTATTCCTAGGCCTACTCACTCTGCCTCTATAATCAAGGGGGGGTCTGTAGATGCAGTTTGGCACATGACTGACATACAACAATTTATGGGCATCACCATTTGTGACCAACATTCTCCTCTGGGCAAGTGCAGAACAAGAGTAACAGGAGACAACATAGTAAAGACCTGCCTTCTATGCAACTTTCAAAGGAGAACCCAGAGGGAAATTACTGATAAGCATGAACAAGATAACAAATGTGGTTAAACCGCATTTTTGTGAGCCTAATGACTTTTAAGACTACTCAGAAGATTGGTTTATCAACTCATTAGATAATTATCTGTAATGTGAGACAACCCTGTTTTTTAAAACACCTTATTTGAAATAATTGCTACTGTTTTGATATAAACTTAAATAACCTTCAAATGTAATTTTAAAAAATCATACTGTGAATAAATGGAAGGATATAATTGAAATAATTGAAATTTACAACTTGTTTCGGAAAACTTCCTGATTCATTAACAACAGGGTGTTGGCACCACGAAAGAATGAAGTCTTTCTCTTTCTCAAGTATTTGGAAACATCATTCATTTTTTAGACTACTCATTCATTAGTAGTCTGTCTCACAGGTATTACTTGATATCTTTTTCCAGTTAACCCTGTTTGGTTACCTTTTGACTCAAATAAAATGCCCTATTGCTAGGTCTAGTCAGTAACTGGCAAGTTCTGACTAATAGTAGTCCCCTTTTTCTTCTTTCAGTGCGTGGTCTAGGATTTAGATGGATACAGATGGGAGCCAATATTGAGCGTGGGCAACAGTTGAGTGTATAGTTGTTGCCTGGTCTCTCGGCTAAACACTGTGCATGACATAGAAATTTTTATGTCTCTGACATGTTCTCCAAAACTGCACTGCTTTATTTTCTTGTGTGTGGGGAAAAGGGGGTACGAAAGACAAGAAAAAAATTAAAAGACCACACACATTGCTGATCTGTACACTTATTTCATACTTTAGTAATTTCTAAACCATTCTGTATTGGATAATGCTCATGGTGGCTAGTCAGCAAAGCTTACTGTAAAGTCATCACGGCATTGCATTTACTGCTATTACTCTTATACTTGGCCCAAGTTCACATTCTAGGTGGAAATAACTGAAACCTAAAAGTTCTTTACCTCTAAATATAAATTATAAATTTAATCTTATTTACAGCTCTCAAAGAGTAGCGAACAGGATACAACACTGCAAGTTAAAAAGATTTAGTGGCACTAAACTGGTCATTCAGAATATAATTATTGAGTGCTTGCTATGTACCAGACACTGTGCCAAGCATTAAATCTAAAAAGGCACCAAAAAGGATGCTTAGAAATAGGGCAGTAGCCATCGTTTCCTTGTGTTGATAGAATGTTCCTATCTAAAGAAAAAGATATGACAAGGTTGTTATACATCCCAGGACATGGAACTGGTTAAATTAAACTGAATTTTCTCATGTTTCTACTGGGAAGTATAAAGAAGGAATGAGAAAATTATAGGCAGAATGTATATCATCCTTGGATGGTAATATATAGATACTACCACTGAAAAACTCGCTTTCAGGTTTCTTTTTAGTTTACAATCCATCTCATTCCAACTCATAACTGTACACACATTCCTTCCCAGGCCCCCATTTCATATTCCTTTAGATTCTGTACCCCCGCCAAGTTTCTGCAAAGGTTTCATCTGTAAATCTATTTATCCACATTACAAATTTCTAATGATACAGATATCAACTTCATGCACCTTGAAGGAAAATTCCACTGTCGTGTATTATGAAAAAAAGGGATCTCTCTCTCTCTCTCTCTCTCTCTCTCTCACACACACACACACACACACACAAAGTGATTTTTCAGATATTAAAATGTATAAATATATTTCAGAAATAGACAACAGCCTTTTAAGCACACTTGAAACTTCTCCACGGCCATGATCTTTCCTCCTTAATCCCACGTGATCTGCCAAGTGAGCTTGTTTCTAGTGGCTCTGAGGTAGTGGGAGGTTCTTTTACAAAATGTTTGGGGGTTCAGAATTCAAATGTAAACCACTATGTAAAGAAATTCCATTTTATGGGGCACCATTTGAAATATTTGAGAATATAGCTTCTAGAGTGCTACTTCTCTAAGAGCCAGCCTCTGAATTGATATAGACCTAACCACTGAAGACAGGTAGTTACTTTTTGGAGATTTCTTGAGGCAGCAAATGTACTCTATCTCAATATATAATCGCTCATAAATCAAGATGTCATTCTTAGATTTTACCAAATACTCTTGCTGCAATTAAAACTTACTTTCTCTCCCTTAATGTTTTGTTAGGTAGGAAATAACTGATCATCCTTCTTAAACCTTGTATAATTAAAGACTCTTCACTGCTCTTCAGCTTTATCATTTGTAGGCTAAGAAACCCTACGGGGCTCAAATCTTTTGGTAGTATTTTATTTTGGTGTTAACGCCGATGTATGGATAAATACTGCTTATTCAGTGCTGGAACAATTTCTCTACTGTACACAAAGAATGTGGAGATTCTGATCAAGATCTTCAGTCTCCAAATACTGCTATTAAAATGTAGACATTTGGATTTTACACACTTCTTTGGGGAAATCAGTTTTATCGCTGAGTGGTTTTTGGGTGTGATCCTTTTGGATTTCACATAAGAAATATAGTACCAAGGGTTATCATTCTCCGGCATGACAAATGAATCACTGGCCTTTTCTGTGTTACTTCAATAATATTACGCAGCACTAAAAAAATAATTTGTTTACAGAATGAGCCATTAAAAAATTCTCACTTTACCTTGGTTGATTAGTGTTGTCCAAGGCCTCAAACTCTTCTAGAATGACATGGTTTACCTCCAGCACCTAAACAGAGCGCTGACAATTCATTTGTCCTGATGCAGGCGCCTTAGTCATGAATTGTAAAGTCTGAGATACACCCAGTGACAGGCGCACTGGGTCATACAGGTAGGTGGGGTTGGCAACATCAGGTGTGATTTAGCGGGCGCTGCGCTAGCCCTCTTGTAGTCCCCGACTCACTGCAAACGTTCTTTTAACATCCTCTTTCCTTGAGGGCTTCAAA
The DNA here is from genome assembly GCF_025265405.1 of Mesoplodon densirostris. Lineage (NCBI taxonomy): Eukaryota > Metazoa > Chordata > Mammalia > Artiodactyla > Ziphiidae > Mesoplodon > Mesoplodon densirostris. The sequence goes on from NC_082674.1 coordinate 54,077,433, forward strand.
AATCTATTAAAAAGAAAGCACCTCTTGACGGGTAACTTAAGTCATTTCCCCTTTTATCAGAAAAGTAAACGCCTAACACTGCGGAAATCTCTACAGGAATAGGAACCGGGGTGGTGGCTCTGGTGTGAGAGCCTTCTTTTGGCGTTTTCTTCGATGCCCTAAATTCCTCCTCCCGTTAGTTAAGTCCCACACATCCAACTGCTTACTCTTACTCTTTAACGCATCTTCACCCTTCCAAGACCAGATGTGTGGGTAGAGTTTGTGTCTACCGAGATAGGGCCTGGGCTCTCTCGGGGTAGTTGAACGGGGCGCTCTGGCTCTACTCGCCCGATAGATATCTAGCTTCAGTCTCTGGTAAGCGGAAACATTTTTAAGCACTACAAAAATAACCACCCGTGCTTCAGGTTGTCTCCCTTGATGAAGTATCTGTGAAAGGCTGGGAGTTCTACTGGTGAAACATCCCTGGCCCAGCCGCTGGAGGGGCAGCCCCAACGCGCGGCATCCGGGATCAGGGTCGGGCCGGGGCTCGGTCTTAGATCCCATCTCCGTCCGGCTCCCTCGGGCCGCATACGCCCCGCCCCCTGCCAACCCAGCGCGTCTCATTGGCCAGGCCCTGAATCCGCCTCGGCTCCTGACTGGCGGCTGCTCCTGTCTGTCTGCGCAGCGGGGACATTTCCGCCGTGAGGGGGGCGGCTCCAAATGGAGGGGGAGGGGAGGTGTTTAGGAGAAAGTGGGGGCTTTGGGTTGCGGGAACCCGCAGCCCGGTGGACGAAGGAGGTCAGAAGCTGGGCTGCGACCACTGGTGAGGGGTTCAAGGTGTGCATGTGTGAGGGGAGAGGGGGAGAGAGAAGGTTGCCTCAGAGGTGACATTTTCTGCGAGCCTTCTTCCAGGCGCGCCATAAACGCCCCCAATTTCCCAGCTACTAAAGGAAGAGGAGGAAGGTGGGTCTCTGTGGCGGTTTGGGGAGGGGCCGGGGCGGGCTTCCCACCACCCCCTTGGGCGAGTGTGTTTCCCTCTCTGAGGCGTGTAGATCCTCTCTGCCTGACCCGCTTTGGCCCCGGAAGCCCAATTTGGGGCTCGGCCAGGAGGAACTAGAATGTGTGAGGGTCGGGGCGGGCCCTCCCGGCTCCTGTCCCTCGGAGTCGGCTCTCCCCTCACGGGTAGCCCCCCAGTGTCCGCTGCGGGGGGAGGGGCGTATAGCCTTCGGCCTCTCCCGGGAAAAAGCCGTGGCAGGGTTGCTGCCGCTCCCAGCAGGGAGGCGTTGGTCTGGAGGCCCCCGCCCGCCCGCGCGCCGAGCGCTTCTTAGTCCCGGGACGTTGATGGACCGGTAGAAATGGTTGAATCGCCCCCCTCTGCCTGCCTCCCCCGCCTCGCGATCCCTGCAGGGCGGGGCCCGCCGTTGGCCCGAGTTTCCCGGGGAACTGTCCAGAGGCCGGACGGCAGAGAGGGGAGGGGGAATCGGGGGTGCGGCCCGCCTGTGCCTGCGGCCGTGCAGCTCCGGAGGGCAGTGAAGTAGCCGCTCTAGATCCGCCTCTTTCATTGATGAAATTTAAGTTCATGTGATATTACCTTTTCCGGGAGCCTCCAGCTGGCCCTCATTTGTGTCAAGGGTGCAGTGTAGCCTGGAGTTCCGAGCAGACTCGGTCGCACCAAGTTTCTGTCTTTTGGAAGTGCGGAAGGTTTTCCTGGGTGTTTTCTTTTTTCTTTTTCTTTTTCTTTTTTTTTTTTTTTTGAGGCAGTTTTAGCCGCTTTGAATAAATACTCCCTTAAGTGGCAAAACATAGGAAGAGGAGAAGTAACTCGTCGGTTGTTAAAGCAGGGGTGGAAGAGAGACCTGTCCATAGCGTGACTCCTCTAGGCATTTGAATATATATATATAGGCCAGAGTATTTTAATAAATCCTTAAAATGTCGAGATTTGTACAAGGTAAGACACGCTTCTTTTTTGTCCAGGGTTGCTTTAGCAGTACCGAATTTGGGTACTGGCAGTCGAGAGGTTGGTGGGTGGTTTGGAAGTGGAAGTGTTCATTTGAGATACAATTTGCGAAACTCTTTTCGTTAAATTGACATTTGAGCTGTCTTGAGCTGCTGGGTTGGCGTTTCAGATACGTATAATGTATACCTTTGTGCTCTGTTGCATTTAGTTCTGACTTCCTGAAATCAGGTTAGTAGCACTCTGGCTCCCTGGGATAGGGGCTGTGAATGATGATAAAACAGGACTTTGGCTGCTGATTAATCCCTGTTCTCTTTTCCGGGTCGAAGTCAAGGTAACTCTGGGTGCGGACGGGAAGGGGAACTGAGAGGCCTGAGGAAAGACAGGTGGGTTTAGCCAGGACTATTTTTTTTTTTTTTTAGCCAGGACTATTGGGGAAGCTTTAGCGTTCTCAGCTTCTCCGTTTGTGTGTACGTGGTCTGAGTCTCAGATTCATTTATTGCGAAACCGGGAATAGCTCGTAGAAGCTGGAGGTCATTTCAGCAGGAGAAATGACTTTGCTGCATTGCTGTGTTTATTTTTTTCCCTTCTTTGAAATCTGTAAATATTATTAAGGTTTCTTTCAAATTAGAAAATTGTTCTCTAAATTCTATATGTGTGTTAAAAAAGGTTTAGGGAATGCCTCTCAACTGAGTTAAGCAGTAACATTGTGTGTATGTGTGTGTATAACGTGTACACATTGAAATTGGTGCTACCTTAAACCTCTCATCAATTTGTAGCATAGGATTTGCCTTCTGGTAAAAGTAACCCTTTTCTTGCAGACCCCAGAGTGTGAAAGCTTCGGCCATCTTGCTGAACACACAGCTAGTATAAAGTTCACAACCACTTAATGTGGCTCTCAATAAATGTAATGTACTTTAAAAAATTGTGTCAGTAATGGCCATCATTTGGCCCTGCGCATAAAAATGCCCTAGTAGGTTTTACATCACTTTATTAACTCTAATTTGAGTTTTGTATAATAAAGAGAATTTGCCTGCATTATTATGAAAACAGATGGGACACTTATGTCTGCCTTTAGCACTAAGCTCAGAAATGTCACTTGTCATTAGACTTTTAAATTCATGTTATGCCTTGTATGTGGTAAGAGATGCTTCTGTTCAGGTTGAATAAATGTCTTAGTCAAGAATAGAAAGTAGAGGTAACTGTCAGAAGTTTGCTGGACTTTGTAACAACAATATTTAATTACCAGCAAGCCAGTATTGCAATAATATGCTAGAGAAAAGTGGACAAGTCACTTCTTTAAAAGTTAAAAATATTATTAAACTCCAGGTGTTCCTCGTTGTTATGCTTTAGCACAGCCTACAGAGATGGTGCATGTTGACTAATGTCTCGTCCTTTGCTGTTTGTTAATGGCTAATTGTTTTCAGGAGATTCTAAATAAAGTGGCAATACCTGTGTATGTTGTTCCTTTCCCTTGTCATCCACTTTTTTTTAAAAAATCAGCTTTTTATCTTGAGGTTTTTGGAAAAGTTGCACATATGTCAAAACTAAGAAATTATCACAAGTACCTTACTATTAACTAAACTACAGACCTAGACTACTTTTCCATGATTCAATCCAACGTTGCATTTAATTGCCATGCAATTTGCTCTAAGTGGTAGTTTTCTTTTTAAATTGGCAATTTTGCACAAAAAGATGACACCTCTCCCCTCCAAAAATTTTTTTAACACGATTTTGCTCCTGTTTATCACTGTTTAAATTTGTACTTCAAGTGTAAACTCTGTATGTTTAATTAACTCTGCTGCATTGATCAGTGATAAACTTTATTGGGTAATGATTCTGCTGTCTCCACAGATCAGTTTTTAAGTGTAAGCGTTGGGATTTTTGTTTTTGAATTTTTTTTGGTAGCAAAGATCAAATTGTTTGATCTTTGCTGTAGCAATAATTGATATTTCCACTCATTGACACTTAGCTTGTGCCACTTCATAAGGAAAAGATTGAACAAAACATTATGCCTCTAAACCGTTTTCATATGTTTTCATTTAAGCTTCACAAGAGCCCTGAGAGGTAGTAGATTTTAATCATGACCTTACAGGTGAGAAAATTTAAGTATCTTATCCAAAGTTCACAGCTAGTAAGCACTGAAATTCATATATAAATGTGTCTTAAACCCTTGTCCTTTTCAGTACCTTTTATTGCCTCTTATGTTAAAAAACTTATCAGGAACAATGGCTTCTTTCTCCAGCTAGACTATCAGTTCCCTGTGGGCAAAGATAATATTATATTCCTGGGGGAAATACAGTGTCTTGAAGTGGTGGATGCTCTGAAAGAATCTGTCGTGGATGACAAATGAGAAATGCAGATTTTCCATGTACTTTTTAGTAGTTTAGCCTACATTTTTTTTTTTTTTTTTTTGCGGTACGCGGGCCTCTCACTGTCGTGGCCTCTCCCGTTGCGGAGCACAGGCTCCGGACGCGCAGGCTCAGCGGCCATGGCTCACGGGCCCAGCCGCTCCGTGGCATGTGGGATCTTCCCGGACCCGGGGCACGAACCCGTGTCCCCTGCATCGGCAGGCGGACTCTCAACCACTGCACCACCAGGGAAGCCCTTAGCCTACATTTTTGGTTGTAGTTTATTAACACCTCTAACAAATGTTGAGAAAGATAAAAGGGATGGACCTAGGTTTGAATCCTGTTACTAACAGGTGATCATAGACAACTTTTCTGAACCTCCGTCTCTACTTATATAAACATTGGGTATTAGTACTTTTGCCAAAGGGTTTTTGAGAAGCTGAAATGAGATTAATTACGTGAATGCATTTAGATGGCCAGTAAATTTTAGTTTCCTTTTTAAAACGATGGTAGCTTTTTGGATAGCATTGCCACTATAAGTATTACCGCATGTCACAAACAGAAATAATGCACCTATGACAGTTCTTTATTTTCCTATTCCAGGTTTGGTGTTCAGGCCTCCAGCAACTTGGGAGTTGATATATATATATATTTTAAAGTATGGGGTTGGAGGGGAAAGCTTGAACAGTGATGTGAATACATAATTGATGACAGTTTTTGTTTCAGTCCAATCAACAACTAAAATTATGAGCTCTTACAATATGCAATGTACTGTATTGGGATTTCTCCTGTATCCTTTATGGCTGGCACTTGAAATTCAGATCTGGGTATTATACCTGTGTGTTGTGTACACGTGTTTGAATGTCCTGGAACCTGGGGTTGCTATTCTCAGCTTGAATCTCTTCCCTCAGATCTAGGCAATGTGCTTTATAGCAGTGGTCCCCAACCTTTTTGGCACCAGGGACAGGTTTTGTGGAAAACAGTTTTTCCACGGATGGGGGCGGGGGGACGGTTCAGGGGGTAATGCGAGCAATGGGGAGCAGCAGATGAAGCTTTACTCCCTAGCCTGCCGCTCACCTCCTGCTGTGCGCCCGGTTCCTAACAGGGTTGGGGACCCCTGCTTGACAGGAAAGCTAGGCATGTCCATTCTCAAGCACTTTGTAAGTTATTAGGTGGAAATGTTCAATTAATACAAATACTTAATGTCAATAGGCAGGAGAATTCCCAGTATGTATTCCTTGGCCAAAAGAAGGTTCATCTTGCTTTGGGCATCTCCCAAGTCTTTGTTTCTCAGGCACTTAGAATTCCTTCTCATAGGAGGACTCTTTACTGGATCTCTGGCTTAATTCCTTAGCTGGTGTATTCTGCCCTCAGGTCACCTTCTGTCTGCCTGTGAAATTACATCTCCATTTGCTAGTTTTCTCCATCCCAGGGGTTGTTGCAGGGCCCACAATTTTTCTAAATAAATGTGACTACTACTTAAATGAGAAAGGGCCCCTTGTCACAGTTGGAGGTGACACCTCCTCCTGTGACCCTGCTGGGTCATCAGCAGCTGTGACTTTTGCCAGGTATGTTAGTTAGTCAGTGCCATTTGGAATTTGGCTTTTCAAAAGTTCTGAGAGCTATGGGGCGATCTCCCTACATGACTTGAAATTTATAAATGGCACTGGGCCTACTGTCATCTAGCCAGCTAAGGCCGTGTTATGTACTTATACTGTAATTTAGAGGAACTTTAAAAAATTATTTATTTATTTATTAAAAAAATTATTTTTGCAAACAATGACATGCAGGATCTTAGTTCCCCACCAGTGATCAAACCCACACCCCGCTGCAGTGGAAGCATGGAGCCTTAACCACTGGACCACCAGGAAAGTCCCTGGAGGAACTTTTAAAAAAACTGTTTGTCTACTTAAATTATATTAAAGTGTCCCTTAATATTCTTAAATTGAGGTAGTTTCTTATATTTCAAGGGAAGCCGTTTGAGTACCTCTGTGTCACTTAAAAAGTATTTCAGATTTTCCATTTGTTGGAATTCTCTTTTAGTGACTTTTTTTTGGTGATTCTTGTTTGGTCAGTGGAACGTAGCCAGGGAAGATTAGCTGAACTAATTGTAACAGGAGGGGTCTCAGATGAATACAGGGGTGAGAAGCATTCTGGGGCCTGGTTGTAGAGGTCAGGCCTAGGCCTGGTTCTTCTCAAATCCTAAGACTAAATTTAGCCTGTTGCTGATTATTTAGATGACTAGGATGTTTTCAGCCCAGGAAGGTTGTGGCATGGATTTGAGGCAGGACTAGAGGTGGCAAAGCAATGACTAAGGCACACTTCTCATTTTTTAAAGATGTAGCTTAGGATTCACTATGTTGCTAGAGAGACAGGGATTTCGTTAAATTGAGAGTCACAGTTATAAATGGAAAATTAAAAGAAATTCAAAGAGTTGAGCTGATGAAAACTTTGTTTTCCAACATGGATCTTGTAATCTCTTTGGTTAAATTGTCTTTGTTCTTGATAACTGGGTCTTTCTTCTAGTAAAATGGATGATTTTCATTTGTGAAAGCCCACTCAGGGAAAAAAGAAATTAGACATTAGAAAAATAAGAAATATTAATTGGTACACTTCTTGGAAGTGCCATTTTAATATTCTGAAGATAAATTGAAAAATTAAAAGGAAATTGATGTTAATTTTGGACAGTAGGTGTTTTCTTGTAATATCAGTTAACATTCACTTCACATTCTCTGTGTATTTTTCATCATAGAAAATTGTAGTAACTTTATGAATTGTAGTGACTTTAATTAAAAGAATGAGATACTTAATTTGTGTGAGGAAAATTAGTTGGCCTAATAATGAAAATATTCTGGGTCAAAGAATAATATATTGTAATTTTCCAGTTTCCACCATGTTGAATTTGGTACTTTTTGTGGAAGTGCAGATATTAGGAGTTCCCAAAAAGTCAGATATATCCATTACTGAAAAGTTAATATAAACAAATACTTAAAAGTTAAACTAACTCTGGATTATCTGTAAAAATGAATAATTAAGAGTTGACTGTATTAACTTTATGTAATATGATTCATCCTGATATCCAGAATTTATGCCGGTGGAGAAAATCCCAGCAATATTAGAATAAAATTGTGGGGGAGATCCTCTGAAGGTTTGGGATTTAGTGAATGTGGAAATATGATTCACTTACCACCCTTTTGATTGCTTGGGATCTCTTTAGAAGCTTGGTTTTCTAGACTGGTGTCCTTTTTACACAGCCTACGGTTTCTTTTCTAAACTATCATGTTTTGAACTTGGTGTAATCGTGTTTCAATTGTGGACATTTTGGTCTCGGGTAATTTGATGGATTGTCCCAGGCACAGTGACTATTAATTGAAACCATATGTCTTAGGTCTCTAAAATTGTACTACCAGGCGTGCATCTTTCTATTAATAACTTACTAAATTCTTTGCAAGTTGGCTTGCTAAGTTATTGAAAGAAAATTAAACTTTATGTGTTTTTTGGTTGGGTTTATGTGTGAGAAAGGGGATAGTACTCCATTTGAAAGCTGTTTTCCAGTTCTCTTAACTGGTAAGCAAGCATCTCCTTCATTTCGTTGCAAAGTAATTGTCTAGGATTCAAATTCTGCCTCTGCCAACAGTCCCATTGTTTACTTTTCTCCGTCATTGCCAAATGAAATCCATTGTGCCCCCAAACCATTTTGACAATTAAGAAGTGTTTTTGAGAGCCATGGAGAAATTGGCTATGTTGTCTTAGTTAACATATAAACAACAAAATGTTTTGTTTTCTAAACCATTGCTAGATATTTGTTAGTTTTTTTAATGTAAATCAAGAAAGTTCCCTGTTTCTCTGTGATTTCTACTTGTATCTTAAAAAAAAAAACCCACTATTCGTTATACTCATGTACATGAAATAGTCATGTTATGCTTAGTCTACTTTTTAATTGTTAGACTATTCTAGGGGACACTCCCTTTAACAATAGTTCCACTTGCTCTTTGGCTGCAAAGGTAATTGAAGTTTGTGTTTTTCTCTGGTTGCTGCCCTGGCAAAGACTGATGTGATTTTTCATTTATGTTATAACCCTGCCTAGAATTTTAAAGCTTCCAAAGGGTGTAGGAAAACCAAATAACACGGTTCTGCACTGTTGCGGGTTCATTTACGCCGATGGTAAAATGCTTAGGCCTGGTAATAAAATATTTATAGAGTACGTAAAAGCTTTCTTCGATTTTTCATTGCCCAGAAAATAAACAATATAGAAAGAAAAGTTGAAGCGCACAAGAGAATGCTTATTCTGATATGCAGTTTTCACTTCACGCAGTAACTTCACTTGATAGACATATTTGGGTTTTTGCAGTTTTCATTCAGATTTGGTGGCATACAACCTGGGGGTGGTAAACTACATAATGCACCACTGTAACAGAGAAAGGGAGAACTTCCTCCAGGAAGGAGAGGCAGGGCGCCACGCAGCAGGGTTGGGATTCTTGCTTGGCTGCCACTGTGACCTTAGGCAAGTCAGCATCTCTAGGCTCTGTTTCATCTCCAAGATAAGGGAATTAGACTCACTGGCCTTAAAGCCTTTCCAAGGTTAAAAATTTTATCTAAATGCACATGTATCAAATTACACGGCAGGTCTGTCAAATCATTTTTTGGTCCTTGATGGTGATTTTATGTTGTATCCCTTTTCTCTCCTCTCAACAAATGGGAAATGGGTGTGATAGGCCCCTTACCATCCATTAAACTTGTTGCAGAGTGATATTATTTAACTAGTTGGCACATCTCTCCTGAATGTTCTGTTTTCCAGAAGTGATATTCTCTGTTTTTTTGTTTTTTGTTGTTGTTTGTGTTTTAAGAGCTACTCTGTTGTATGAGTGCAAGGTTAATCTTAATTATTAATGAGAAGTCTGGTTTATGTATAAATTCTAACAGTTAAAAAATTTTTTTAAGCAAGCAATGCATGATTAGCAAAAATCTTGATTATCAAGTAGCTCTGCATGTTCAGTGCTGGAACAGTTCTCAAAAGCCTAGTACCTTTTAATTTTTGTTAATCAAAAATCATTTATTAAGCATTCATATGGCTGTGACCCATGCAAGTGTTAGGATGTACATGGCTGAATCATTTAAAAATCTATGTAAATGTAAACAGTCATACTATAGTTTATAAGCTAAAATAATATTGACTTTAATACTGAAAGATCATATAAAATTGTATAAGACGAACTAATTGATTTTTCTTTATGATTGAATGACACGAACTTTATTTTTCTGTGTTTTTCCTAAATGAAGCTAAATTTGAATATATAAATTGCCCAATTTTGTTTAATCTCTAAAGTTAATGAAAACACTATGGTGACATTTATACACAGTAATAAAAATTGAAAGGAAATTTAGAGGTCATTTTGTCTAAACTGACTACAGGTTTGGAATTTCTCTGACCATATCCCTGATACTTGACTGTTCAATCAGCCTCTGCTTGAGAAGCCTTAGGTACTTCAGGTACTCAAGACACAGCCCATACTTTTCTTAGCCCCACTTCTCCATGACTGGAAATCATAGCTCTTGAACCCTTTCTCTTTGTCCTTACTGGGTACTACCTCCACTGGACAGGACTCTACCTTCTTTATACCCAGCACATTGCAGTATCATAATAGGCTCTTACTCATTAATTTAATAAACATTACTTGAGTATCTACTAGGTTTCAGGCTCTGTTTTATGAATACATTGGGTATACAGTGGTGAACAAAATAGATACAATATATTCTTGGATATTGTTGGGTAAGATGTACATTGAATAAATTTTAGAAAGTATGATGTCATAAAGGGGAGGTTCAAGGATCTACCATATGAGCATGTAATGGGCAACCGTGCTTAGTTTAGAAAGATTTCTAGGAAGAGATTACATTTAAATTGAACACAAATAATATATTACTGGCTGTTCAAACCACTAATATGAGAAGTTATGTCTTGATCTCCATTATACATTATCAGGTGCCTGTACTGTGCCAGGTGTTGAGGTAGGTGTAGGAAAAAAAGTTGAATAACACTATATGGCTTGTGCCCTTAAGGTGATACAGACAGACATCTCAGCAGAGAATTAAAGTTTTGGGGGTATTTGATATGTGTCTGATACAGCGCAAATTAAAACCTCCACGTAGCTGAGTTGTGGTAGAAAGGAAGGCCTCTGAACGTTCAGAAGCCACCACCTAGAACACAAGGAATGCCACCTCCACAATGCAGACGCTATTCAACTTACAGAGTTTGAGCTTTTGGGGGCTGAGGGATCAGGGAGTTTCCCGGGTGTTGGGATGATTCTCATGACTTTGGAATTCACAACTGGGCCTTTAATTTCTATTTTTCTCTCCTCATTTCTGCCTACCCTTCTCTAAAAGTTTTGAATTACACTTGAGATATGTGTTTTGGAACAGTCTTATAATAGTTAGGATGGTTTTAATTTCATAGAGCAGAAAAATACCAACTCAGTTGGCTTAAAAAATGAGAGACTTACATCACATGAATCTTGAAGTAGGATGTTCCAGGGTTGGTTGATTCCGTGCAAAGACTGCATCAGTCTTTTCTTTCTTCTCTTCTCTTAAGTATATTTGTCTCGTTCTTGGGTCAGCTTTCCTCAAAGTCACTAAATGGCAGAAGAAACTGAAGGTGAGGGGTAGACACATACTCATTGTGTCCAGGGATGGAAAAGATACTATTTTTTCCTCAGGTGTCTCTTTTTTCAGTGAGGAACGCCTTTATCCAAAGTCCTTTGCAAACTATATCTTTGTTGCTCACTGGCCAGAATCATTTTATGTTTCACATTTAAACCAATCCCTGGGAAGGCTTTGGACCAGTCTGGGCCTGGTGCCATTTCTGAAGGCCTTGGGGCAGAGAATAGGTGACCAGAATAGCAACGGGGTAGGAAGACGATTGATATGCATGGCTGATACAAACATGTTCAAATAAATGGGGTAGAGTCTATATCAGAGCTACTCAAGGCAATACTGGCTGCATTCAATTATTTGAAATGCATATTCTCCGCACTCCAGACCCAGAGGCAGAATCTCTGGGAGCTTGCCCAGGAATCCATGTTTTAACAAGCCCTCCAGGTGATCTGTATGCATATTAAAGTTTTAGAAGTACTACTGAGACAGGAACTTGGAGCCTTTAGGCATTCTGCTTGAGCACTTTCTTTAGCTTTGGCTACTCAGAAAAGTACTTCAGCTTGGCTTTTAAGGTATGCCTGGCTAAGGAATTTGTATTTCTTTCCCATCAAATGAAAATCCCATCAAATGGAGAAGTGACATGATCAGAGTTGCAGTTTAAGGGAAGGAATCCATTCTGCCTGGTACCACCAGATTAGAGTGACAGATGGGTAGACTAGTTAGAAAGCTGTTGTCATCATGACCAGGAGAGTGAAATTAAAGTAGGAGTAGTGGGAATGGAAAGCGATGAATGGAATGGTGGCAGTTCAATTAGGAAGTTTGGTATTGGATTGGATGTAATGTGAGGGGAAAGGAGGGAAGAGCCAACTGTGACTGAGATTTCTAGGTCACCTCGGAGTGGCTAGGAGAATGTTAATGCCATAGGATGCCGGGGCAGGAGGGGTGGAGGCAGGGAGATGAATTTAGTTTAGATGATGAGTTTTGTTTTGGACATGTTGAGCTTGAGGTACCCAGCTGGGTATCCAGGTGCAAAAGGTCTAGAAGGCAGTAGGGAATGTGAGCCTGGAGCTCAGAAAAAAAAAGATCAGGATGAGAGGCATGTATTTGGGAGTTATCAGTAAGGAGATCAATAAGGGAATAATTGAGGGGGAAAATGGTCTGAGGACAGAATCTTAGGAAACCCAGGGAGTGGAGGAGAAAGAAGGAGCCAGTTATGGAAACTGAGGCATGGTTAGAGGGGTAGGAGAAGATGTAGGATAATACTGGGTGGCTGAATCCAAAGAATAAGAGCTTTTCTAAAGGAATATTCGCAAACAACTGGTTTAAAGGACTGCAGTAAGAGCCCGGGAGAGGCTGGTTAGCTTTAATAAGTCATACGTCTACTCAGCATATGTCCTCGGCTTTATTCGTGGTTATTTCCAGTTGCCACTATGTTCTTAGAGTTTCGTACTTATTTGGCTCACAAGTCATTTGCTGGTTTAAGATTAAGTGAGCTTGCCAATTCTATGACTTTGGGTACCTTTCATTGTGGGTTTCCAAGGAAGGTTGGGACTAATCAGATCTAACGAGTGGTGGGAGGTGGCCTGGGAGGGAGGGCTCCTCACCTTCTTAGTTGCTCTAGGTGTTATCTCTGGCCTGTTCCTTGTGAAGCTAGCTTTCTGCTTTGGAATGTGAAGTTGTTTTGTTTGACAGTATCAGGATGTCAGGGAAGGGTATTGTGTACACTTCTTAGTTGCTGAAATGGATAAAATGAAATAACTGAATTAAGAAACGAAAACAATCACTTGCTAGTCTCCTACTTCTCAATTCTATTCCTTTCCTCTTCTCTTCCCCTCCCCCCTTTTTTGGCTCCAGTTGGATAGGGGAAAGTCGATGGTGTTGAAATCTTTGTTTTCCTAAACGGGAAAGAATTAGGCAATTGAGGTGCGGGAAAAGTTACGAAAAAGCTACTGCTTGTTCTATCCCCAATTTACTAAATCGTCATTAAGTCAACTAAGACAGTTCTAGTAAACCCAGTTTCATGTGGTAGGGAGGTTCCTGTCTGTTCCACTGGGCATAAGAAGACATTCTGATAGACATGCTTTCAGAGGAGAGTGTTATTTGGGGATTTTGTGCCAAAGATTAAAGAGAGCCAGACTAGGAGGGAAAAAATGAGCAGGATATTTCTACTTCACTGTGGTGGAATTGGGCTCAGAATAAATTGGCTTTGCTTCCAGCATTAGCCTGCTCTGTGACCTTGGGTAGGTCATTTAACTTTTCACCCTCAGTTTCCTCATCTGTAAAATGTTGAGGGTAGATTAAATGCTCCGTCTCTTGTCTAAAAATGTTTTATGATTGAGGTAATGAAATGGTTGATTCCTAAAACGCTCTTTCTGTCTAAAGTGGAGGGGAATCAATTCTCTATTGCTAGGAAGTGAGGTGGTACAAAACATCTTAGGAGGTTAGAAAGCTTGCATTATTCAGTGGATTCTTTAATTGACCTTCCATTAGAAACACAGCTGCCATTGCCAGAAGTGTAACCTGAGAATGTTAAGTCCAAGAAAACTTCTGAGTTCTATACTTCTTTTCCTACCAGAAATTCCAGACCTTTCTTTAAAAATTCAGGATGGATAAAAGAGGTCACTGCAAAGGGAAGTGGTTTCTAGCTCCATGCTTCCTAGTCTGTGCCAGGTGCTTAAGATTGAAAATTCTTTATTCCTTAAAAGCCCTTACTTATTCTTTAATCACTTAAAATCAGAACTTCATAGTAGCACTTTGCCCAGGGGAAGGGGAAGGAAACAGCAGTGGAATGAGGTGGAAAAGGTAATAGGCTTATAACGTTTTTTGTTGTAAAAGCTGTTAAGATTTGTAGAGGGGTAGAAGGAATACAAGTTGTTCTTCATCTGCATTTGGTGCTATATCAAACCAATCAAAGTTAGGGATATTTGTCACAACTCGAGGTTTTTTTTTAATTAATTAATTTATTTTTGGCTGCGTTGGGTCTTCATTGCTGCACGTGGGCTTTCTCTAGTTGCTGCGAGAGGGGGCTACTCTTTGTTGAGGTGCGCGGGCTTCTCATTGCAGTGGCTTCTCTTGTTGCGCAGCACGGGCTCTAGCCGCGAGGGTTTAATAGTTGTGGCTCGCAGGCTCTAGAGCACAGGCTCAGTAGTTGTGGCACAAGGGCTTAGTTGCTCCGCGGCATGTGGGATCTTCCCGGACCAGGGCTGGAACCTGTGTCCCCTGCATTGGCAGGCGGACTCTTAACCACTGCACCACCAAGGAAGTCCCTGTCACAACTTGAGTTTGAATCTGTGTCTGGGTTTTTTTGAATCTGTGTCTGAAGATTGGACCTGCTGCAGCTGGCAAAGATCACATGTAGTATTAAATGTGAGTCTTTCAACTAACCTTTCTTTGCTAGGCTTGGAAGGAAGGAGAGTAATATGGGTTCTGTGTGTTTTGACCTTAAATCACATACATTGATAGGTTGTTGTTCTGCAGAGGGAGTCTCTAAAGTTTGGTGGGGTTTTTTTTGTTTTTTTTTTTTCCCCCTGGTCTGTTCTCATGTCTCAAACAGCTACTGCAGTTATTTTTCAACTTTGTAGTTACATTTAATTTTATCTCACATTTGTTATTTTCCCAGAATATAAAGTAAGTTAAATGTTTCTATCACTATTTGTAGGAATGTGACTGTGCATGCTGGCCTTCAGGATCTAACTTCAACAACAAAACAGCAAGTCTTGTAGATGTTTTTGAGTCTAATAAAAAACTTACTTTTAAAATTGTTGTACAGTTACTTTTGATCTATTTTGATCAGTCTGTGATACAGAATCAAATGATATATGTGTTCTTTAGAGGTTTTATATTTAGTAGATTTTTCTTCCAAATCAATTCTTAAACATTAATATGGGAGTTGGTGGGGGACTTAACGTGTGACTTTAAATTACAACTAAGTCAGCCAAAGGATGACATGTATGGTTGATGTCACATTAACTTTAGTTTTAAATGTTCTGTAGGAGTTTTTAATTCCCTATCATAGTAATGATAGTAGTCCAAACCCCGAAGTGCATTGGGCTTGAACCTCTGAATGCTGTGGACCCATTAGAAGACTGGTTTGGTTTTTTTTATTGTTTTTTTTGCGGTACGTGGGCCTCTCACTGTTGTGGCCTCTCCCGTTGTGGAGCACAGGCTCCAGACGCCCAGGCTCAGCAGCCGTGGCTTATGGGCCCAGCCGCTCTGCGGCATGTGGGATCTTCCCGGACCAGGGCACGAACCCGTGTCCCCTGCATCAGCAGGCGGACTCTCAACCACTGCACCACCAGGGAAGCCCTAGAAGACCGTTTTTTGATTGTCACAAATTGTACTGTCTAAAAACATTCTTAAGGTGATTGTCTTAAAAAAAAAATAAAGTTCTCCAAAGACAAAATAGGAACAATTACTATAACAGAAAATAATTATGGTCGAAATGTCTGTGGTTCCTTGGGAATGCTGTGCTTTTTGTGTTTTCCATCATTAGTGCAGTTTGAATGAATGTATATAGTTCAGAGGTCTTCGTATTTGCATTTTAAAATTAGGTAAATGACCTCAACTTTCAAGCTTGAATTCATTTTTAATTTTAATTTTATTTCATACAATGTGTAGACAGTTACCTGTTCTCTGCATTTATAAGTATAAACAATATAAGTCTGTTAATTCTGTAATTTTATAATTATGTAACTCTATCCTATCCTTAAAACATTTAAAGTAAACCCTTTATGTGCAAAAAAAAAAGTTATGCTAACGTGTTCATCCATTATCATCATCTTTTACATGTTATAATCAAATTGCTACTTACTAGTTGAAACATATCTTTATGTTGTTTATGGAACATACAGGTGTGTGTTTCTTATGATGTTTCTTAGCTCACAAAGAAGTTATTTATGAACTACAGTGTAGGTCATTTTGGTAGTTTTACTGGAGTAAAATAACTGGAGTCCATAAACTTAAGCCTTTAAGAAAAGCAGTTAGAAAACACTATTTTAGGATTAGATTGTGTGCTTTCACCAAATTCCCTTGTATTTTTTTTTTATTTTAATGTGTTGGAAATTGTGTATATACTTTTTTTTGAAGAGCTATGATAAATAACTCATTTGTTAACATTTTTCGGTGTTTGGGAAAGGCTATCTACATTAAATTACCTCAGGAATTACATATTTACTAATTTTTAATAGTACTTTACTAATTTCTGCTCTCAAAACTATCTTTAAAATATTGATTATGTTGCCTTTAATTCTGTCTATATGCTTCCTTCTGCCCAGATAACAAATGAAGGAATTTATGGTATGTGGGAGTGTTTTTAGGTATGTTGAAATATGGTTTTGCTAAATTAACCAACATTTGTAGAACTAACTAGCTATCAAAAGAAATGTTTGAACATAAGCTTCAAAAATACATTTATAAAATAAGATTGAGTTAGGTATTGAGGATAAAGGGGGGTGAACAATAATCCGATTGTTCCTTATTTTACAAGAAGTAGACAAGATAATTTCTGTCTAGATAATGAAGTATGTAAAACAACCTTGTTGGCATTTTCCTCCTAAGGTACTTGGGCCTGGGATGTTTTCTTTTTCTGCGTTTTTCTTTGTTTTCATCCAACGGGCATTTCTGTCACCTTTAGTGAGATCTATCTGTCATAGAGGTGCCCAGCTATGCCAGAAGTCCTGATAGTCTTGTCCAGCACACATGAGCATTGAAAAGTTTGGCTGAAATTAGGAACCAGAAACAGGGAGGCAGCCCTGTGTCCTTCTCCTTTTAAAATGAAAATTTTGATGCCAGGAAAGTAGAGGCACTTTGGAATAGCCAATATCTCTCAAGGGGTTCTTCTTTAGGGAGGAATATGAACTAGAGTGGCTCCCCTTCTAAAATGGAAAGGATTCCTTAAATTTTTCATCTGTCCTGGAGGAGGAAGGAGTCAATTTGGCTTCAATTGCCAAACCCTTCAGTTCTCTTAGGCAGCAGTTCCATAAGGACAGGTTCTATACAATATGCCCTCATTAATGTTATTCCAGGTGTTCTCATTATTCTCCAGCTTTGACAGCTAGGACGGAAACATCAGCGGAGATGGAACTATATGCTCAAATGAAGATTAATCCTTTTACTTCCACCTGCTTCATCTCCCCAAAAGTGTTTAGTATTCTAGATACACCTGTAAAGCATATAGATGTACCAAACAGATTTGAGTGCCTATGATTATTGAGTCATAATTAGTTTACAATGCTAAAATCCTCCTGGAGATTGATGGGACCAGAAGATTGAGCCCTTTTCATTTGCTGGCACACCAGAAATAAATTGGTTGTGGTTTACCAGCTGTTTGAATGGCTGTCTGAGTTCTCAGTCTGTGGTTTTTATATTTTTGTTTTAAGATCTCAGCAAAGCAATGTCTCAAGATGGTGCTTCTCAGTTCCAAGAAGTCATTCGACAAGAACTAGAATTATCTGTGAAGAAGGAACTAGAAAAGATACTCACAACAGCACCATCACATGAGTTTGAAGTAAGGACCCTACACTGTTTTCGCTTTCATCCATCTACATACTGAGTTGCTATTGCTGCTACTGATCATCTAGCCTGAAATAAGCACAAGATGTAGTGATATATTTTAAAAATTAGGATTGCTCAATAATTAAGGATTTTCAATATTTGCCCATTATAAAACCATTGTCTTTTTTATTTTTTAAATTCTGGTAAGTTTCTAAAGTTTGAAAGAATCAGAACAAAATTACAATTTATGTGATCTGTGTTTTGGTATCATTGGATGGAAAAATGGATACCAGTGTTCAGTTAAAATTGTGAGAAGTTAATTGATCAACCTTATATCCTGCATGCCTTTTCCAAACAGCCAGTTCTAACAGAACTGTGCTACTCTGACAGCTATGATAGAGGTTTCCCAGAATAGGCAGGTGTTTACTTTTCTACTTATAAATCAATAGATTATCCTTTTCATTTTCAAATTTCAGTTTATACTTAATGTTTTGAGGTTAGCTGTTTTTTGCTCCTTCTTGTTCTTTTGGTGAAGGTTAATTGTCACTTAAAAGAAGTAGAGAAATACATTGGTGAGTAAATGTAGAGAACCAGTTGGAATTCCCACAGGGCAAATGGTGTTCAGATTACATGATACAGGTGGGAGATGGGGAGTTTACTTGTATTCCTTTAAGTGTTGTTCCTATTAGCTTTTTTCCTCTTTAGTTTTAAATTGGGGTGTAAAAAAGTCTCTGCTGTACTCCATGTTTAAAGGTATAAGAATTTCACTGAAAGGTATTTTAAATGTACAATATATGTCTGTTTTTATTAAATATTAAGTATTCTGCTAGTTATAACAACGACTTCTATTCTCATAGCACACCAAAAAAGACCTCGATGGATTTCGGAAGCTATTTCATAGATTTTTGCAAGAAAAGGGACCTTCTGTGGATTGGGGAAAAATCCAGAGACCTCCAGAAGATTCGGTAAGTTTTGGATAAAATGTAGGAAAATTTAAGGTAATTTCAGACACTGGTTTAACTTTGGGGGGTGGGATACTATAGGGTACCTGTAGGAACCATCAATTCAGACATTGAAACTACAGAGATAGCCTGCTACTACTTTCCTTTCTTTTAGACCCATCTATCCAGTCCTGCAGAGCACTTATGAAAGTCTAATCTCCCTATAACACTACCTCATAACTTAACATCCTTGAATGTGAGGCAGTTCTTTTGTTCAAACACATGGTAAGAGCTTCATTATGTTTTCTTCCTTCTATCTCCAAACCATCTGATTTCTCATTGCCTATAGGGTCATGTACAGTCATTGTCAGCTACTTAAAGCTCTCCCTGTGCTTTCAACCCATCTTTCTAGCTGTATTTCCCTTGCCTGCCTTTCTTGAACCAACCCAGCATTCCCTTCACATGCATAGTATTTCCCTGCTTCTAGACTTCTGTGTATCTCGTTTCCTTGGAATGCTACGGGCTCTTCACCTATCAAAATCCTGCTCATTCTTTGAGGCTCAGTCTAAATGACTCCACCTCTGTTGTCAGCTCCTAGCAGAAAGCTGCACCGAAGAGGTGTAATGCGTTAGTATCGGAGGTTCAAATCCTAGCTCTACTGCTTTTGAGCTTTGTGTAAAATGAGAATGATACCAAATGCTTTCTGTACTTCACAGGGTTGTTATGAGACTGTCTTAAGAAACATATGGAAACATGTTAAACCATGAAACATTTTGCAGATGTTCGTGGTTATTTCTATCTTGCTGTGGTAGTAAGCCAGCCTAATTAGTAGCAGTTGTTTGTATGCATGTGTTGTCTTCTTACTAGTCTTTGAGACCAGGAGACCATGTATCCTGAGTTGAATGATTGATGTAAATTAAGTGATTGTTTCAGGGACAGATTTGGTTAACACAGTGACCTTTCTTTCCTTTCCTGTCAGCAGTTTTGACCACTGCTGCTTGTGGCATTTTTCACTGAAGGTAGAAAAGGCTTGATGGAGTGGAATAATTGTATGTAGATAGTTTATCTCTTATGTATCTGTAATCTTAAATAATCTAATATTGGTTTAAAAACAGGGCTGTTTTAAGCAGGAGTTTGGCGAACTACTGTCTGAGGGCTGCACCACTGCTTGTGTTTTGTAAAGTTGTATTGGGACATAACTGCATGCATTCATTTGTATACCATATCTGGTGGCTTAAGCTAATGGAGTCCCTCATATTTCTTCCAGTGAGAAAATCTTAAATGTAGTTCCTGGTGAAGAGTACTTTTTTCCCTATATGTCAAAATTGTCTTTCAGTTATAAAACTTTTAAAAATTATAAAATTTTTAAATTTTATAATTTTTAAAAATTATAAATTACATGCTCACGGTAAAAAAAGAAAACAAAGCAAAAAAAAAAAAATCCCACCTAAGCGTTCACCTTGAGGAGTCTCTCATTTTTGATGTTGAAGTTAAAATTCCTCTTGTCTGTAGTGCTTGCCAATTACAGTGTGTATATACATATATTTTTTTCTTTAGTGTCTTCTATTTCAGTCTTTGATTTCCTTCGCTCTAGTGATATACTGTGATTTATTTTTCTGCTTTTAAGTGGTAGAATTAATCATATTTTCTCCTGAAAAATTATTTAGAGCAATCTTCTGGATAGGTATATAATTGTAAAAAGGAACTAGTTGTAAATTCAGTCAGATTAAAAAAAGAATGTTTGGGAGTAGGCCTAAAATTATAATAAAAAATTTATGCGTTACGTATTTTCCCACTTTAAATACTTAATATTTTTGCTAGGTATTTATTCCTAGTTGAAATGACTTTACTTTTCTGATTAATGACAGACCTGGGGATAAAGCTGTGGTTTTCTTCTTAATTCTTGCAGACTTGGGAATTTCTTTTCTCATTACACAAACTTAACCTTTTTTTTTTTTTTTTTTTTTTTCTTGCTGTACGCGGGCCTCTCACTGCTGTGGCCTCTCCCGTTGCGGAGCACAGGCTCCGGACGCGCAGGCTCAGCGGCCATGGCTCATGGGCCCAGCCGCTTCACGGCATGTGGGATCTTCCCAGACTGGGACACGAACCCTTGTCCCCTGCATCGGCAGGCGGACTCTCAACCACTGCGCCACCAGGGAAGCCCAAACAACCTTTTGATGATAGAGCCTACCTTGAAGGAAGGCACAAATATGTATTACTTTCAGTATATTTTATGATTCAGGATTCTGCTTTGCCAATGGAGAAATCTGCCTTTGTGTATTTTGAGAGAAGATTATGATACATAGTAGGGTTTCTTGGCGTGGGGATTGGAGTGGGGGGGAGGAAGCAAGTAGAGGGATCAGAACCACCTAGGGATTTTTCCAGTTCAGCGCCACCATTCCAAACAAGGTCTTGACAGATCCTTTCAGGAGGCTATGCCCCGGCAGTGAGCTGTAGTTACTGATAGGAATGCTGAATTGATATAGAAAAAAAAAAAAAAGAAAGAAATAGAATATAGAATTCTGGATATAATATGATTTTATGAAGTCTTTTCTCTTTCTGTTTATAAAAATGTAAGTCTCCATTAAAAATATGTCTTTGGGGGCCTCCCTGGTGGCGCAAGTGGTTGAGAGTCCGCCTGCCGATGCAGGGGATACGGGTTCGTGCCCCGGTCTGGGAGGATCCCATATGCCGCGGAGCGGCTGGGCCCGTGAGCCATGGCCGCTGAGCCTGCGCGTCCGGAGCCTGCGCGTCCGGAGCCTGTGCTCCGCAACGGGGGAGGCCACAACAGTGAGAGGCCCGCATACCGCAAAAAAAAAAAAAAAAAAAAAAAAAAAAAAAATATGTCTTTGGGCTTCCTGGTGGCGCAGTGGTTGAGAGTCCGCCTGCCGACGCAGGGGACACGGGTTTGTGCCCCGGTCCAGGAAGATCCCCATGCCACGGAGCGGCTGGGCCCGTGAGCCGTGGTCGCTGAGCCTACGCGTCCGGAGCCTGTGTTCCGCAACGTGAGAGGCCACAGCAGTGAGAGGCCCGCGTACCGCAAAAAAAAAAAAAAAAAGTCTTTATTTTAAAGCCTAGGTTGTGAGCATCTTTTAAAAAATGTTCTTATAATCCCATGTGCCCTTAATGTTGAGGGTTGTGAAATGCAGAGGGAAAAAATAAGTTTGCTCTTTTAACTATGTTATGAGCTTCTTGAGGTAACAAATGTGTCTTATATACTCTGTATGTTAACTATTAGCTTTAGCAAGTAGTTCTGAGAATACAAATTATAGGTTAATATTCATTCGCCTTGCTTCCGCTACACGCCTCCGGCTCCCTCCCTCTCCCCAAGACTCCCAGGCTTTTTACTCTCTGGTCATAGAGATTATATAGAGGTCAGTTTTCCTTTCAAAACACAACATTATTTAGTGAACATAGGGTTTTTTTTTTTTAAGCATTTTTAAAAATTTGTTTTTGGCTGCGTTGGGTCTTCGTTGCTGCGTGTGGGCTTTCTCTAGTTGTGGCAACCAGGGGCTACTCTTCGTTGCAGTGCGCGGGCTTGTCATTGCGGTGGCTTTTCTTGTTGTGGAGTGCGGGCTCTAGGCACGCAGGCTTCAGTAGTTGTGGCACACGGCTCAGTAGTTGTGGCTCGAGGGCTCTAGAGCACGGGCTCAGTAGTTGTGACACATGGGCTTAGTTGCTCTGCGGCATGTGGGATCTTCCCAGACCAGGGCTCGAACCCGTGTCCCCTGTGTTGGCAGGCGGATTCTTAACCACTGCGCCACCAGGGAAGCCTGAACATAGGTTTTTATTTTTTAAATGCAGGTGATACTGTACCCTCTTAACTAAAAAGAAATTATCGTCAGAGAATAGCCATTTAGAGTGACATTTCTCATGTCATCCTTGCATACAAACATTGTCATGACAGAGGATCTATATTTTTGTGTAGGAGTTGGCCACCTTGTTTTGTAAATAAAGTTTTATCAGAACACAACCACACTTACTCACTTACATATTGTCTGTAGCTGTTACAATGCTGTGATACTACAATGGCAGAGTTGAATAGTTGTGATGAAGACCATACGGCTTACAAAACCGGAAATACTTCCTTTCTGGACCTTTATGGAAAAAGTTTGTTGACCCCATTTTAGTATATTTATTTTTAGAAGATCTTCAGTAGTTTACTTCTTTGGTCCCCAGAAAACTGACCTCAAATGCCTTTTTCAATTCAGATGATTACATTTGAGGTAAAACTATCTTTTTGTAAATACTAGATTGGAGGATATACTTATAGAGAGACACTGAAATTTTATGTTGTCAAGTTTTACTTACTCATTCTTGCCTACTGTGTTGAATACTTCATTTTAGCTCTGTCAGTGAGCACATATATATATATTTTTAATTGAGGTATAACTAACATACAACATTTTATGACTTTCAGATGTACAACATAGTGATTTAATTTAACATTTGTATGCATTGCTAAATGATCACCACTGTAAGTCTAGTTACCATCTGTCACCATACAGAGTTAATACAATGTTATTGACTGTACTCTCCATGTTTTACTTTACATCCCCATGACTTATTTATTTTATAACTGAAAGTTTGTGCTTCTGGATCCCCGTCACTCATTTCACTTCCTCTTCCCCTTTGGCAACCACCAGTCTGTTCTCTGACATACGTGTTTTTTTTTGAAAAGCCTATTGAGCCCATATTTTATTGAATTATGCTTAGAAGAAGAACGCAATTTATGGAGTTATGCCATGGATAATGCTTTGCCCCCATTTTGTGAGTGTTAATCTTGATGATTACATTCATTTAGTTATCTTGATATTTAGCTACTTAAGGAAAGGTTTTTTTTTTTTTCTTTTTTTTTTGCGGTATGTGGGCCTCTCACTGTTGTGGCCTCTCCCGTTGCGGAGCACAGGCTCCGGACGCACAGGCCCAGCGGCCATGGCTCACGGGCCCAGCCGCTCCGCGGCATGTGGGATCCTTCCAGACCGGGGCACGAACCCGTTTCCCCTGCATCGGCAGGCGGACTCTCAACCACTGCGCCACCAGGGAAGCCCAAGGAAAGTTTTTTAAAAAATGTATTAAGGTTAATGTTTTCGACTAGCAAGGAGGGACCAGTCTGCATGTACAGCTTCATTGGGCCATTTAATTGCTTTCTAGAGAGGCCGTAAGAGTGTCTTTTTCCTCGCCAAGCTTAATGTTTGAGCTTAAGTGTTGAGGATGGAGAGGGATGGGAAATAGATAAAAGAGATGGGAAGATACAGAGCCTACTCAAGAAGGTACTGGGACCGACGGGTTCTTTTGAGCCCTAACTTAAAACCTTTTATCACCTGGCTGGCCATGACCTCTGGTGACAATAAAGTACATTATCATTTATATGAAAAATATTCTCTAAAGAAGGCTTTTTCATTTAGATAGGAACACAAAGTCCCTGGTTGATTTATGATTGTCATTGTTCTTGTTTTAAAGTCCTCAAAAGGGTAAGGGTGTATTTGTGAATGGGGAGGAGTTATATAGGGTCAACTCTTTTTGTTTGTTTGAGACAGAGAATTGGCATGAAAAATATCGTATCAATGTGGTATTTAGCTTCAGCAGATTTTTTTTGTTTTGCTCCACAAAATAACTGAGAGCTTTTCTTACTCTTAGTCTTATCAGTACAAAAACATTAAAACGTGTTTAAATATAATAATAAAGCATTCTGAGAAAGTAACAGTGTACGTGTACAGAGTAAAAATACAGATTTTTAAAATTTGTTTGTCTTTTGGAAGGTGAATCATAATATATTGTGCAGCTAATGTTTGCACATCTTTTTTTTTTTTTTTTTTTTTTGGCAGTACGCGGGCCTCTCACTGTTGTGGCCTCTTCTGTTGCGGAGCACAGGCTCCAGGCGCGCAGGCTCAGTGGCCATGGCTCACAGGCCCAGCCGCTCCTTGGCATGTGGGATCCTCCCGGACCGGGGCACGAACCTGTGTCCGCTGCATCGGCAGGCGGACTTTCAACCACTGCGCCACCAGGGAAGCCCCTTCCACCTGCTCTTTAATCTTCCTCCGTAAAACTTTTTTTTAATAGCCTCTGGCCTTTCCCCCCTGCCCCACCTTCATTTCTCCAGGGCTGCTCCAACAGTGTGAATTATATAATTAAACTAACAATGTACACTGCTTTAATCACTTTAATCACACTGCTATTTAGTACCTTAGAGTTTAAAGCTAGTATGCATCATAAATAGGATTTGGTGTTAGAGGCTTGAGTGTTATTTTTTAGGAAATTTAGGATTGTCACAGTTATTTTGAAGCATCTTTTGTCCACAGACTAACAGGAGGGTTGACTTATAGGGGAAATGTATGGTGATTTTAGTGAAGAGCTAGTCCTAGTCACATAAACAGATTGGCTTTTGGACTTTGCATCTCTTCTGTTAGAATTCCTTTCCAACTCTCTGGTCATCACCCTTTGTCCTTTCTAATCCATACTGAAGTGGAATGTTCTTTGAAAACTACCAGCCTAGCTGATAAGGATATGGGCCAAATGTCTCACAAGGTTGACTAATTTTATGGTTTTAGCTCACTTCTATAAAGGGGTGATGTACATATACCTGTTTGTAGTATTTGAATTTTTTTTTTTACCATCTGTATATATTTTGCCTTTAACAGTTAAAAAATATCTAAAAGTCTTTGAACTTCCTAGAGTGTCTATAAAAAAATTCTCAATTATAGTAAGGGTTAGGGAGCAGTTGGCACTTCTCTTCAGTTACCTCCTACTTTGTAGGATCATTTGCCATCTGTAATCACTCTGTTTCTTGTTTTTGTCATTTAGGTTTTCTGTCAGTTCTTTTACTGTCATCTCTAGTTTATCAGGTTTAAAGTATACAGTTGTAATAAGACTATTATGATTTTAAATCTCTTCAGCATTTTGGAAGTTGCTACAATTTTTTCCTTAATTAATTTATTTTTTTATTATTATTTTTTGGCTGCATTTGATCTTAGTTGCAGGGTCTTTGTTGAGGCATGCGGGCTCTTCGTTGCGGTGCGTGGGCTTCTCTCTAGTTGTGGCGTGCTGGTTTTCTCTCTCTAGTTGTGATGTGCAGGCTCCAGAGCGTGTGGGCTCTGTAGTTTGTGGCACACGGGCTCTCTCCTTGAGGTGCACAAGCTCAGTAGTTGTGGCTCAAGGGCTTAGTTGCCCCACGGCATGTGGGATCTTAGTTTCCTGACCAGGGATCGAACCCACGTCCCCTGCATTGAAAGGCAGATTCTTTACCACTGGACCACCAAGGAAGTCCTGGAAGTTGCTACAAGTTTTAATGGGAGGGCAGTAAGTATGGGACTTTGAGAGGCAAAAATATTGAGGGTAAGAAACAAAATGCTATAGGTAGGTAAACACATGAGAATTGAATAAGTTAACAACTTACAATATGTGTTTAAATAAACTTTTAATTTTAGAATAGTTTGATTTTTGTTACCCGTATTCATTTTTAAACTTCCTGCTGAGTCAAAGGAAGCACAAAATAATTGCTAAAAATGCTTATGGAATGTTTCTTCCATGCGCAGAAAAAAAAAAGATAGCTGAGAAGAAACATAGAAATGCCAGAGGGGTACCTATAACTAGACTAAATATGGAAAAAGGCGGAAGTAAGCCATTAAACAAAGATTTCTTTTTATAGAAAGGCTTGTGAAAGACAAGTGTCTTCATTGTATATAGTCCTAAAGCTCTTGGGAGATTGGAAAGTTTTCTATTATTTCAAAAGAGCATGAAACAAACACTATTCCAAAATTTTGTGTTTTTTAATGAAGCAAAGCATTAAGGATTTTTCATTTAAAAATTTCATAAAAACCTGTGAATGTGCAGCTCTGTATTCTATAGTTAATGCTTATTTTCAGTGTTGGGGTGCTTATGTCAGATGTACTGAATCCTTTGTGTTTGTTATCTCATTTAATATTCACAACAGACCTGGAAGATAGGTGCTATTATTATGCTCATTTTAAAAAGAGGAAGCTGAAGTTCAGAGTTAGTAATTCGTCTAAAAGGAAGAGCCCTGGTATGAACCAGGTGGCAGGCTCCAAAGACCTGTTTCTTTCATATCCTTTAGTAACAATAATGGAGCTCTTCAAGGAGTATAGCCCTATTTTCATCTCTAGTGCGCAGAATGGGGCCTACTTTATGTGCTTATCAGCAACAGTAATAAGAGCAATAACAGCAGACATTTATTCTGCGCTGATGTGCCAAGCATGTTCTCAGCTTTCACATGCATTTCCTTACATGATCCTCAGATAAGTCTAGGAGCTCGCTGTTTTCTCTGTTTCACAATTGAAAGCTCTGAGACTGGGTGGTTTACTTAACTATTAAGTAAGTGGCAGAACCAGAATTTAGGCCCAGATCTGCCTGAGACCAGGCTGTTAACCACTCTGGTATGTTATAGAGCAATCACCAGTTGCCATCCATGTTTGAAAGGAACTTGAAAGTGTTTAAAGCGTGGCTTTTCCATCATTTCTCCACCTTTCCTTGAGTAGAACTGTTGAGTAGGCTCCACTCCTTCCCTTAGAGCTTCAGATATCCTCACTTGACTTTGAAGTTCTAACAGCAACACATTTAACAAATATTTATTAAATGGGTACTGTGGGATAAGCATTTATCTAGGCATCAGAATACAAGTGAACAAGATAGACAAGGGCCTAACACTCAGTGGAGCTTTATTCTGGTAGAAGAGAGAAAACATAAATGTGTAAAGAAATAAGATTATTTTAAAAGACTCATTTCCCATCGCTGCTGTGCTGGCCCAGGTTTACCTCAGCAGTCACACCTCTCCCCCTGGCTGAAGACAAGGGTCTCCTTTACTCATTACTTTTACTCTACAAATTTATCAAATATCCACTATTTTAATTATTGGGAATGCAAAAATAAAGACAATCACTGCTCTTAAACACCTTACAACTTTGTGCAATGCTTCCCAACCTTTCCCATGTAATAACATACACAGAAAATGAATGGGGTAAGTACAAGAGGCTGTTTAAAGCTGGGAGGAGGGCTTTGGCTGCATCAGGGTCTGTGTAGCTGCCTGGAGGGCTAAAGGAATGAACAACACAAGCATGCAATAGCAAACCAATTTTGAATATTTGGTTTAGTGGGGAGATGTTTACACAAAGTTACATTTATAGTACAATAGGATAATAGCTATGAAGGTAGTTTCAGAGACAGTTCACTAACGCACTTCCATCCTAGAGC
Source organism: Mesoplodon densirostris (assembly GCF_025265405.1). Lineage (NCBI taxonomy): Eukaryota > Metazoa > Chordata > Mammalia > Artiodactyla > Ziphiidae > Mesoplodon > Mesoplodon densirostris. Next base: position 54,105,008 of record NC_082674.1, read on the forward strand.
GATTAACTGGTGTTCTCCATTTTCTTTGAATGCTTGGGTCTACTCTTAATCATCCTAAGTTCTTCTCTTACTAAGTGGAGTGGTTTGTTCACCAAAACTTAATAGTGTTTGTTCCCAAACCTGTTCATACTAGTTATAGTTTTGTAATGACATAATGAAATTAAATTTTATGAATGAAATGGGCTTAAAAAATGTATTTCCATGAAAATTGAGTTGAATGCTTTGAGAAAGTTGGATAAAGATGAGTAGCCAGGGGCCTCCCTGGTGGCGCAGTGGTTGAGAGTCCGCCTGCCGATGTAGGGGACACGGGTTCGTGCCCCGGTCCGGGAAGATCCCATATGCCGCGGAGCGGCTGGGCCCGTGAGCCATGGCCGCTGAGCCTGCGCGTCCGGAGCCTGTGCTCCGCAACGGGAGAGGCCACAACAGTGAGAGGCCCGCGTACAGCAAAAAAAAAAAAAAAAGATGAGTAGCCAAAAAGAAAAAAAAGTATTGTTAAATTAGGTGAGGGCGAGATAAGTATGAATCTTCTGCACGCAGATTGTTTCACAGTTGACTAAGATCTTGGTCCACTTTGAAGAAACGAAACTGGAAAATCACAGATGGTATCTTATTGGTGTGGTTTACATAAGTTGACAGAGCTCTGGTCAGCAGATCCATACCATACCAAAGGAAAAGATCTCTGTGAACGACTGTACTATTTATTATTTGTAAAAAGTTGAAATAGTTTATGTACCTAAAACTTCTTCATTGTTCTGTGTTTGAACTTGTTTTTTAAATCTACTGTCTACCTATCTAGAACGTTTTAGATAAGTGGGTTCCTGGTACATGTAGCAAGTGTAGCAGGAAAGAGCAGCTGGGGAGTTGGAAAGTCCTAAGCAAGTTAGGGGTGAAGAGGTGACATTAGAACTGAGTCTACACAAGGTAAATAGGGACCATGTCTGCAGTTCATTGTCGATTTGGAGGGATCCATTTGGCTGAACTAAGAAGGTGCTGGAAAATAGAGGAGATGAGAGGTTATATAGCAGGCTTTATGTAGCAGGCTAGTTGGAATGTGTTTTTAGGAGGTAAGTGAGGAGTGGCTCTCTCACTCTGAATTACATAGGAAATTCCGATTTCTTATAGTTCTTGGTTCCCACTGAAGAAATGGCTACTTTTAATTTTTCCTGTTTTGTTTTTCTTTTTTCAACACCCTTTATCAGGGCTAGCAGTTTAGCTTCCTTGCAGTTTAGCTTCTATACATTAATGATGTGTATTGAGCAATTTTTTATAGTTTAAAACTTCTAATCTCATGATTTTGAGCTATAATATTCTTAATCATATACTTATTCAACAGGTATGTGAGAAATTACCTCATGCTCAGTGTCAGTCATTAATATATTCCACCATTACAAAACCACCTCCCTATGTATACTGAATTCATTCTGCCTTCAGTGTACTTAACAGTTTTTTTTTTTTTTTTTCCAGTTTACCTGTAATGGCAGGGAGGTCAAGAATACAGACTCCAGAGATTTAAATCCCAGCTTCATTACTTCTTAGCCACGTAACATTCAGCAGGTTATTTAACTGCTTTACGCCCAGTCTCCTCACTCATAAAAAGTAGACATAATAAAAGTAAAATTTTAATGAGTATTATTGAGAATGCATGTAAAGCATTTACTGTGTGCCAGGCACTCTGATAAAGACTCAGTAAATGTTTACTATTGTTGTTATACATTCAATAAATATTTACTAAGTACCTCTTAGATGTCAGGTGCTATCCTGGACACAGTGAAAACAACAGAATTGTATTAAGGTTACAGATGGTATTTCTTTTTTAAGTTCTGTAACTTTTCTTATTTAAATATTCTTTGTCTTTGGTTATGAATATATATTTATTTGTTATCAGTATATTTAATTTGATATCTGTTTCATTTATGGTCATGAATACTTTAATTCTTTCTGTGTGTCTTATTTTTTGCAAAATATTCCATCAAGTAGGTGAGCCATAGTTTACATCCCTGTAATTCTCTTGTATCAAATGTGTTGGTAGTTTGCAATTTTTGTTGTAATAGATAAAGCTCATCTATCTCTAGTGATTTTTCCTGATTGCAGAGATAAATTCAAGGAAATTCTTTAACTTTCTGGATTACAGGAAGTCTGTGCTCCTTAGTAGCTGTAAGGCCAGTGAGGATAAGCAACATAATGTTCTCTGTTATGAAAATGATTAGCTGTACTATTCTGTTTTATTAAAGAGTTTTATTGAAGATCCACGTAGTGAAAGCCCCAGGGTGGTGTATATAGATTATCTTTAACCAGCAACTCCATCCATGTTTATAGATTTTTTTATCTACTAATCTCAAGATAGATGTGAAGCCTTGTTTCAAAGGACTATTGTCGCTGTTAAAAGAATTGGGCACCCATTCTCATTTTGTGTGGACATTTAGGTATTTAAAGGATTTGTGTGTTCGTTGTGGGGTGTCAGGTTTAGTGAGCAGGGGAAGTTTTGCAGAGCGTTCTTGGCATTGGATTGTTAAAGCTTAGGTGAAATTGTAGGAAGGTTGGTGGATGACCATTATAAGATTCTTTGATCATCTATCATTGGGCGTGGCAGAAGTTGGGAATTCAAATGTTTTTTCTTAATTTTTTGATGGTAGGAAATAAGATAATGAATCTAACTCATCACTTGAAGGAAATATAGTAGTAAAAACAGTTGACAGAAGTGTGAAAGTTGGGAGTTTGTACAAGTGTATCAGTGTGTGTTACTTCTGGAAAGTCTCCTGTAGTTGGGCATGTAGGTTGACTCTTATTTTTTTCCTATTATAAAAACTGTGTAATTAAAATACTTATATATAAATCCTTGCATCTCAGAATTATTTCTAAGAATAAATATTCAGAAATGGTGTTGTGTTTGGAGGATATAAAGCTTTTAAAGTTTCTTATTAGACATTTCAAATTCCTTTCCAGAAAGTATACCAGTTTGCACTCCTAGTCACATTAATTTATTGGATCAACAGCTATATTTTGAGTGCCAACTGTATATTAGTAGAGAACCATACTGATAAAGCCCTACCCTCATCTAGTTTTTAGTTCATAATCTAGTGTAGGCGTGGATAGTAAAAGACATGTAATGTAATTTCAAGTAGTGATAAGTGACATGAAAAAAACAAAGGTAAGGATATAGGGAATGAGGGAATAGAGGTAATATTTTAGAGAGGGTAGGCAGAGAAAGGAAAGGCCTCTCTGAGTTAGCATTGAGTAGAGACCTACAGTCTATTGTCAGTCTTGCTACATTTATTAAAGCATTGAGTATTACTGTTTTTAAAAATATTTGCCAGTTGAGATGAAAAATATTTTAAAATTTTTATTTGATTATTAAGTTGAATTTTTTCTTTGGCTTATTTGTGTTATGTTAGTTGTTTGTATTAATTTAATATGGAACCATCCTTTTATTTGTAATAATTGGTTATTGGACTTTGAATTGCTATGATCCTTACCTTTATGTAACAAAAAGGCACAGTATTCAAGTTTGTCTCCCCCGAGAGGGCAGTATGAGACTTAAGATGAAAATAAGTGATTTTTATGATTCTAGCTCCTGGTAATAGTTCTTTCTGAGATTTTTATTAAGGTTGACTTTAGTAACTGACGTAGCAGATTGTAGTGAAGGATATTGTGCATGAGTTATTGGGTTGGTGCTGATGAGTGTAATTGTTTAGAAAGCAGTGTTGCTGCCAGGATTTCTGACTTTTTCTTTGAAAGGACCTGTTTACTTACTCCCTCTTACAAATTTTTGCTTTTGGACATGTGTGGACTCAGTGTATGAATAGGACAGTTGATTTCCTCCACTACTGGAAAAATTACCGTTTTCCTGTCTGTAAGGTCTAGTTGACATGTAATTTAGAATAATTAAAATTAATTTAAAAAGAAACAAAGATGTGGGAGTTAATATCAATAGCTGACAAAATTAAAATATGTACTTGATTTGATAGTTTGTCTTGTGTTCTTATAATTTCTTAACTGAAAGAAGACGAAAGAACTTTCTTAGGAAATGTACTTTTCCAGGCTTAGCTTATAATGTTTAGTATGTGATCGTTCTGTTTGTTTCCTATCACAGAGGGATCATTTTATAATTACTACACTAATATTATGGCCTGTAAAAATGATTTTTTATGCAGCGCATAGTCTTAGATTTAGGTTTTCTTTATCAGAATTGTATATAATGTTGGTTAATTCAGTACTTTTTTATAAAATTAAAATAATGATGTTTGTAATCAGGTTTCTAATTAGTGATGACACCACTTTTGTTTGAAACTTAGTATTTAATAAGACAACAAATAAGTTCCAGAGAATGGATTTCATTTATTAATAGCTGTTTGTTCCATTCATTTATTCACTTATTTACTCAACAAATATGTGAGTGCTGCTAATGAGCATGACACATAATTAAAGGTGATAGATATGGTAGGGGGAGTACCATATGGCAGTTACTGCCTTACTGGAGATATGGAGCATTGAACAGACGATTTGGAGACAGTATAATAATTACTGATAGAAGCTGGTAGTACCTGAAGCAGGAAGTGGGGGCTTTGTCAGACTCCCTCCTGGTCATATGAGTATCACAAAAAGTGATTTTGCTATGTGGTTCTCTGACACCTTGACAGGGTGTATATGTGTACCTGCACATATACACCCACACAAAAGACTAACTTTTTAAAAATTTCTTTTAATTGTGGTAAAATACACATAACATGAAATCTACCATCTTGACCATTTTTAAGTGTACACTTCAGTAGGGTTAAATATATTCCCATTGTTGTGCAACCAATCTCCAGAACTTTTTCATCTTGCAAAACCAAAACTCTATACCCATTAAACAACAACTCCCATTTCCCTCTCCCCCGAGCTCGTGGCAACCACCATTCTGCTTTCTGTCGCTATGAATTTGACTACTCTAGGTACCTCATATGAGTAGATAAAAGACTTTTTAATCTTAGGTTTTCCTTCTGTTGTTTTGAAAATTGCTGAGTTCTGCTACCAACTACACATCCTTGGTTTTGCTTTCTTGGATGAATATGCGGGGATACAAAAGCCTGGGGGATTGTTCTGTGGCAGCATTGTTGCCAGCCGAACTGCAAGCTGACACGGCCTGAAGGAGCGCCTGCTCTCTGGCCATCCTGAGAAGTCATCAGGCAGCATGGAGCCAGGTTAGGAGGAGCAAAGTTTGGAAAGGCAGAGATATTATCAAAACCACAGAAGACCGTCTTAAACCAGGGTTTGGCAGACCTTTTCTGTAAAGGGTCAGATGATGAATATTTTCGGCTTTGTAGTCTGTAGTCTCTGTCGTGATCGCTAACCTCAGCCATGGTAGCATAAAAGCATCCATAGACGATATGTAAATTAATGAGAGCGGCTGTGTTCCAGTAACACTGTGAAAACAGGTGGCAGTTCTGACTGTCCCACAGACTATAGTTTGTTGGCCTCTGTCTTAAACTGTCCTCAAGGTACACATAACTGGAGAGAGACGGGGTGGAACCCATACCTGGGAGATCACTGAGCTGGTTTGTGACTCGGAGCAGAGAGAGAAATTGAGTTTTATCAAATTTTTTTGCTGTATTTTATCAAATTTGTGCCATCGATTATAAGTTGTACCTTTTATGTACAACTAAGAAAGAAAAAAAGTGCAACCAATTAATTTTCAGATCCCGTTGGTTGTATGATGCATCCTGGTTTCAGAAATGTTCAAGTGTGGGGTGGGGTGGAGAGTGTGTCTGGATCAGTGATGTAGTGATAGCACAGCCAGCACCTGTGTTCTTACTGTGGCCACACATTTTGCTTAGCACTTCTCACGTATTGTCTCATTTATCCTCATAACAGATCAATGAAGTAGATGAAAAAGACTTTGAACAGAAAAATAATTTGCCATAATAAGCAGTGGAATCCAGGATCCAAACCCAGGCAGCCTGGCTAAAAGCCTGTGCTCTCAGCTACTTTACTATCCTGCCTCATTCAGTTCTGGAGCAATCTTTTTATCAAATGATAAAATTCATGCTGAAATTGATGTAGTTTATTAAAATGATTTGAATCAGGTCATGGAGGAACCAGCAGCTACATCATTTCCCTTTAGCATGGCCTTGCAATTTCAGACATTTCTCAGGGCAGCCAGAGTACTGGTTTTCATCCATTACGTGCCTGCTGGTGCCCTCAAAGAGGAATTATTATTTATGAACCTCTTCTGGAAATGTTTTTAAAATGATAAAGTTTCCAAGCCAAACAAAACTTGTGCTGGAAGAAAAGTCTTGGTGCTGTGTGCACAGTAGTATCTGTGATGCCAGCCAGCACTTCTGGTCCTGCTACTGCAGAGGAGAGTAAGCACCACATACACTGTAATTCATCCTCTTCTGCATCTGTGAGCGTTGCATCAAAGATTGTGCAATCCTGCATGAGTAAGGCAGACTTCACCGAAGATGACCTTACTGACTTTTGAAGATACAGAAAATGTATGAGCCATTGAGTTCTCGAAGTCTTGGAGAATTCTGGTGTTCCTAGCACAAGCCTGCATTCAACTGACAGAGCAAGCTGTGAGAGCTTGCCTTGGAGAGAGTCGAGGTTTTTAGTACTCAGGATCATCAAAAAAGAAAGTCAAAACTGAATGGCAGTTAAAGATGGCAGGCATCTCAAAGTCCATCTACAGTGTCAACTTCTAATTCAAGCCAAACAGAAGCCTTTTCATTGAAATTCAGTTTGGAGAGTTAGTTTATTTTTTCCTTTATTTGCATGTTAACTTTCACTGGGAAATAAACAGCATCTCTTATAAAGATTATTTTTATATTCTGTGAATGAAATTTCCGCATTTGTGAAGTTTTGTTTCTGGGGGGGATGGCATTGCACTTTCCTGAAAGAGAGTCCATTAACGTCTGATTTTCACAAGTGACTGATAGCTCATAAAGCCTGAGAATCACTGCTCTGAACTGAGATGTGGAAGATGAAGAAAAGGCATTTGGTGAAGTTGAGTTTGCATGAGGGGGAAAGTGCAGAGACTTGCAAGCAAGAGATGTGGCACATTAGAGAGCCCAACGCTGCAAGTCCGTGGAGACCAGTGTGTAGGGAGAGTAGGAGAGCAGAGAGCAGAAGGAAAAAAGGGCCAAATCATTACAGACCTTGTATACCATGTCTTCTGTTTGGGATTCAATCCAGCTACATTTAATAGTGAAACTCAAAATAATAGAGTAAATGTAGAGAGACACAATCCAGAGCTAGTATGGCAACCTGGTGGTTATCAGGAACCTGCACTTCTCTGTCTTGCCACTCTGCTATTCTCACCATATCTCCTTATGGTCCCCGATGGCCACCTGAATGAACTCTAGTCATCGTGTCTTCATTCCAAACAGCAGGAAGGGGGACAAGGGGCACAACCCCTGCCCTTTCACAGAGACTTTCTGGAAATCTTTCAACTCACTTCCAGTTAATCACAGTGACCAGCACTTTGGCACAAATACCTGCAAGGGAAGCTGGAAATGTGGTCTTTTTGGGGGGGATGGTGGTGTGCCCAGCTGACAATCAGGGTTCTGAAATGGAAGGGGAAAAATGATGTTGGGGTAGGCAGCTAATGACCTCTGCCATGCCATGTCATTGCTTTGCTTTGTGAATGACGTAATTAGGAGAGAAACATCTTCAAATTTTATTTTCTAGAAGATCACCACCTGCAAGATAGAGGGTGGGTTGGAGGGAGGTAAGGGGACCATAGAGACCACTAGGTGAGAGGTGAGTGGGATGCTGACTGTGACAACAGAAACAGTTTCCTGAGGCTGACAGGACTTGGTCATTGATCAGATGTGAGCAAGCTCTTGGCTTGGCAGTTGGGTGTGTCTTGGTGCCATAGAGACAGGAGCAGATTGCTGGAAAGAGGGGGTCTACTGAGAAGGGGCTTGAAAAGGAACAGGAAGAAAGAGGAGGAAAATAGAATGCGGTGTTTCAGAAGTCAAGGAGAATAGAGCATTTCAAGATCTAGGGAGTGGTCAATTGTGTCAAATGCAGCTGAGAGCACAGAGAAGTACTGATGTTACGGATAGGATTTAGCAATTAGAAGGATGTTGATGACCTTGGTAAGAGCAGTTCATTGAACTATGGGGAAAACCAGATTGCAGCAGGTGAGCGAGTGAAAGGGAGGTGAGGAAATAGAGGTGAGTGCAGCAACTTTTTCAAGAAGCTTTGCCTTTAAGAAGATGGAGAAAAGAGGGATGTCAGTATGGAAAGGGATGCGTGAGTGTATGCATTGCTGTTTTCTTTGTTTTTTAGATGTCATATATTTGAATTTGTTCATGCTGATGGAAAGGAATAGAGAGGGAGAGGTTCATGCTGAGCCTGGGAGATTGATGAAACGGGGATCTTGAGATGGGCACTGGCAGAGAGATTGCCTTAGGGTCGGGGACAGCTCTTCCTGTGACGAGAAGGAAGGGGGAGCAGCAAAGGTGGAGATGCAGGGAGGTCCCGAGGATCTGATCTGGTGGCAGAAGGTCGAGGCATTCCCATAGAGGATGGCTTTATTTGCTCTATGAAGAGCAGTTGAGCGTATCTTGGTGGCCGTAACTTGGTGGCAAGTGTGTTGGTGGAGTATGTGATGATGTACATGATTTGCCGGCTTTTACTGAATGAGAAAACAAATCTCTGGATTAGGTATGATTTTTCTGTCATTAAATTAATTGGTAGGAGCTTTCAAATGACCCAGATTTTGGTCATTACTTTTAGAAATGTGAAGTGAAGAGACAATGTGAGCCTTGGTACACAAAGGCTGTGCAGTGAGGGTTTGGTGAATAAGCTGATGTTCTTGGAACACTTCCTGTGCATATGGAGCGTCATTTCAAACTCTTTTTTACTGTTACACAGCTCTTTTCTTTCAGGCAAACTTGCTTCTGTTGAAAAAAAAAAATTTCGGATTGCAATAATCACACCCTTGTGAACCGTAACAGGGCAGCACTGTTAGCTTGTCTGGCACCGTCTCCAGGAATAGCACGAATATGCTACCAAGAACCAGGTTATACTGTTGCTAATGGGAACATGTCTCCATGATGGTGTGATGAATTCAGCTTTTCTGATAACTGAAAAGTAAGTTGTGAGCAGACTTGACAAGATACAGATCACATTAGACAGTTTTTAAACGATCTGTTTAAAATCTTTCAGTTTCTGCAGAAAAACTAGATTGACATCCTAGAGGGAAAATGTTGTTTAAAGTATGTTCTTTCATAGATTGCCAACTACTTTCTTTTGTTCATTCCCCAGAGGAAGTTGGGTGTTTGACCCATTCTTTTCTCCCAGTGAGAAGAGAACATGAGGGGCCTCGTCTCCGCTGCGCATTTTGAGGGAGTCTCATGCGGTTTGCCCCACCTCACCTTTAGGGGTTGCCCTGCTGTATATTTACGTGCAGCAGAGGTCTTCTTAGAATACTGAATTCTATTCATGTCTGAATAGAGACATGAAAGAGAAACAGGGTGATCAGGATTGAAAGCACAAAGATAGCACTAGTCACTGACTAAAGGGATTCAATCAGAGTAATATCAAGGCCACATCTGGCAGTGCATGGTACTCCCTGTTGTCTCCCAACACCTTCCATCTTTGCCTGAATGGATGTCTTTGTGCATTCTCCTGGGGGAGCTGAGGAGAAGAAAGTGGAGCACAGGTCTAATAATGTTTTTGTGACTAGGTGTGTCCAGCATAACTTCAGCTGTTGCCAAGCAACCTTCTAACACAGGTCCCCTTGGCTTGTGGAAATAAACCGAGCTCTGTGGGATTGCTTGGTGAGGTCCCTGGTGGAGGGTGTGGATAGCGTCACCAACAGAGAGAACTTTTGTTGGCATGTAGGGTGATTTGTGTGATGGGAAGCTGAGCTTACCACCTAATTTAACCTGTAATAAGCTGTAGACCAAAAGTGTCCTGCCTTCCTGGACTCACACAATCGGTGCCTTTCTGTGTGTCTGTGTCTGCGTGTGGGAGTGTTGTGGGTATAAGTCGAAACCTAAGTAAAAGTGGAGGCTTCGAACAGCAACACTAACTTGATGACTCTGGACATCTTTCCCCTGGCTGTACCTTGTTACTTCACACCTTGTGACTTCTTCCCTTTCTCTCCATAGTCCTTTTCTTGTTAACAGTCAAGTTCCTCAGTGGTACTGGTATTTAATTAGCTGCTTTTAAGAATTAGATATAGCAAGACAAGTAGGTGTTACTGAAAGCACCACCTAAAGAACCATGGTTCCTTGACATTTGTAGGGTGACTCCCTGCCCACTTAACTTGGGGTACAAGGTTCTAAATATGGCACTTCACAGAGAATTCTGGGCCCTAACCTGAATGGTAAACAAGTCTTTCTACTTATGAGTTGCCTGGGCCTGTACCCAAAAGTCTTCATTAGCTCGGTTTTGGAATTTAGTGTTATGCTTGGATCAGCTTGTTTTATTTCACTCCAAATATTTGAAAAGTAATTCAGAAGTACATTTTAAATTTAAACTTAAGTTCTTAAGATACCAGTCTTGGGAAGATTTGAATTAAAACTAAAAGTATACTTAATATACCTTTTGGCTGAAGGCCAAATGGCCTAGTGTTAAAATCATTATGAGGCTAAGACCTTTTATTTATCACCATTATAGAATAAATTTGGGGGATACAAGAAAAAATTTGTTTAGCCTCCATAGACTCAGTCATAAGGAATTGTCTTCTTAAAGCATTCTAGTAAAATGCATGTTTTGAAGATTGATTAGTGGGAACAAAACGTATTTTTTCTCTAAATACTTTATATTCTTTATGGTATGTGGATCAAAGATGTTTTATCATGAACATACATGACTTTGGAGGGTTTCTTTCTCCTGGTGAAACTTTAAGGCAACAAGGTTGACATTTGGTTTTTAATTCATCTGCACAGGAGGTGAAAAATCCCTATTAGTACTTTTTCTAAAAATGGTTCCTAAACCTCACTTTAATGCTTGTGAGTGTTAGTATACCAAACAGTTCTTCAAAGAGTAGAATTAAGATATAATCCAGTTTACATTATTCTGCCTGATATTATTATTATTTAAATTTGTGTAAACATTTGTTGGCTCAAAAAGGAAATTACGTTCTTCCTAAAGATATCTGATATACTCAAATGTAGTGTTTATGTGTTTGGTTGAATGTCTTGTGATGTGATGTCAGTGACATTAAAGTGAAAAAAAAAGATTGTATTGAACAAAGAAGGATTTTGGCAGAGTTTTATTAAAACGAATTGAAACATAATTCTCATCCCTCAGTTGATTTTTTTTAATAGACCATCTAGAACTGCACATGCCACTAGCCATGTGTGTTGATTTACACTTAATATTAAATAAAATTAAAACTTCAGTTCCTCAGCTGCATTTAGCACTGTCTGGAGAGTGACAGTGAAAAAAATGCCATCCTATTGATCTTTTGACTACATACTTAAATTTCTTTTTACATTGTTTACATTTTTGTAAAGTTTTTGCCTTGAAATGACAGGCCGCCCATCCCTCAGAGATACTAGTAAATTCACAACTCAGGTGTTGAGCAGTGTCTGAAACCCCAAGCCCTGCCATTCTGTCCTGTTTTCATATGTATCCGAAAGATTAGCGTTTCCTTAGATTTATACTTTTAGAACTGTGGTTACACCTGTAGTGTTCTTTTCATTCTTTTAATTCAAAGTTAAGAGAGTATTGTTATGTTCATTAAATTCAAATAAGATAATCCATTTTCTGATTTACTAAACTAAGACTTCAGAACATGTATTCTATTCCAGTTTTAATACCTGCAAATGGAATAAATAAGTTATTAAAGGCTCAATTTGCCGTAGAATTTGCCAACCTGTACCTGTATTCCAGTTCTTCATATCAGTCCTGCCTTCTCTCAGATCTGTTGCATACACACACATTAACTTTATTAAATAAAAACATGTTTCTGGAAAAACCTGCATTAATTTGGAATCTCCTCAAACATATAAGCCACTTTAAAAAAAGAATGCTAAATAAACCTTGAGGACATTGTGCTAAGTGAAATAAGTCAGTCACAAAAAGACAAATATTGTATGATTCTGCTTGTCTGAGGCACCCAGAGTAGTCAAACTCATGGAGACAGAAAGTAGAAGGGTGATCGCCAGGGGCTGGGGAAAGGAGGGAGTGGGGAGTTGTTTTCTAATGAGTATAGCTCCCGTTTTGCAAGATGAAAGAGTTCTGGAGATTGGCTGCACAATAATGTGAATGTACTGAATACTACTCAACTGTACACTTAAAAATGGTTAAGATGGCTATAAGATGGTTAAGATGGCTAATTTTATGCTATACATATTTACTACAGTTTTTTTAAAAAGAATGTTATAAAGCTGGTTCTCCGACTTAAGGTTTTCTTTGAGCGTGTCTTGGCTCTTCCTGGCCCTTTGTGTTTTCATACATACATTAAATTGGCTTGTCAGTTACCACACAAAAAACCCTTGAGATTTTTATTAGGATTGCATTGATCAGTTTGGGGAGAATTAACATCTTTACATTAGCAAGTCTTCTAATTTACGAACATGATAAATAAATCCCTGAATTTAGTTAAGTCTTTTAATTTTTCTCAAAAATGAGTTCCGTGTATATAATCTTACGTATCTTTTGTTAGATTTACTGCTAGATATTTGCTATTTGCTATTTTTGATGGTTTTATTATAAAAGATACCTTTTAAATCAATTTTATTTTCTAATTTTTTTACATGTAGAAGCAGTTAATTTTTTACCACCTTTAAACATTTTAAAGCATACAATTCAGTATTGTTAAGTACATTCATATTGTTGTGCAACCAATCTCCGTTAACTCTTTGATCTTGCAAAACTAAAACTCTCAACCCATTAAACAGCAACTCCCTGTTCCTGTTTACCACCCTGCTACTTTCTGTCTCTGAATCTGACTGTTTTAGGTGCCTCATGTAAGTAGAATCATACAAGTATTTGTCTTTTTGTGACTGGCTTATTTCACTTAATATAATGTCTTCAAGGTTCATCCATGTTGTAGTATGTATCAGAACTTCCTTCCTTTTTAAGGCTGAAAAATATTCCATGTGTGTATATACCACATTTTTTTTTTATCCATTCATCTGTTGATGGACATTTGAGTTGCTTCCATTTTTGGCTATTGTGAATAATGCTGCTAAGAAGGTGAGTATACAAACATCTCTTGAGAGCCTGCCTTCAATTCTTTGGGGATATACCCAGAAGTGGAATTGCTGGATCATATAATTCTATTTTTAATTTCTTAGGAACCACCATATTTTTTTCCTTAACAGGTGCATCATTTTACATTCCCACCAACAGTGCACAAGGGCTCCAAAAGCAGTGGCTTTTTTTTTTTTTTTTCTAATTTTTGACTGTGTTGGATCTTTGTTGCTGTGCGCGGGCTTTCTAGTTGTGGCGAGCAGGGGCTACTCTTTGTTGTGGTGCACGGGCTTCTCTTTGCGGTGGCTTCTCGTTGTGGAGCACAGGCTCTAGGTGCGCGGGCTTCAGTAGTTGTGGCACGTGGGCTCAGCAGTTGTGGCTCACCAGCTCTAGAGCTCAGGCTCAGTAGTTGTGGCACACGGGCTTAGTTGCTTCGCGGCATGTGGGATCTTCCTGGACCGGGGCTTGAACCCATATCCCCTGCATTGGCAGGCAGAGTCTTAACAAATGCTCCACCAGGGAAGTCCCTAAAAGCAGTGTTTTTTGTTGTATTTTTAATACTGACCATGTATCTTCAATGTTGCTATGCTCACATTATCCTAACAATTTATTTGTGAGGTCTTTGGATTTTTCTACATGTAAAATCATATCATCTGTGAATAATGACAATTTTGTCTCTCAATGGATACATAAACTGAATACTACATGGCAGTGAAAAGTGAATGTATTATAGCTGCATGCATTAATGTGAATAATTCTTAAAACATAACATTGAATTAAAGAAGCAAGTCACAAGAGGATACTTTATAGTATAATTCAACTTATTTAAAAGTTTAGAGACAAAATTAAGTAAAATATTGTTATCATTATGAATGCATACATAGGTGGTAAAACTACAGGGAGTCAAAGTCAAGGTGGTTGTTACTACTAGGGGTGGAAGAGGAATATGATCAGGGACAGATGCATGCAGGCTTCTACGCTATGGCAATATTCTTTTTAAATTTAGGTTATTCTTTCTACCATGTATGTGTATTTTATAAACTTCTGTATTTGTGATATTTCACAATGAAAGTATTTTTAGGTGAAATTGGAAAACATAGGCCTGTCTCACCATATGTAGAAAAAAAAATTTGCTTCTATGTATTCTATTTTTTTTTAAAGTATTCAAAGAAACACTAAATAGGTAAAAATATTTCCGTACTAAAACAGTTTTACCTAAAATGAATACATGAACTAGGGGTTTTTAGTTAAATTGATTTTCACACCCTTGTGAGGCTTCTGTAAATATCAGACTCTTTTCTGGGAAGTCAGAAGTAACTGCTAGGGACTTGCTTGGTGGCGCAGTGGTTAAGAATCCGCCTGCCAATGCAGGGGACATGGGTTCGAGCCCTGGTCTGGGAGGATCACACATGCCGTGGAGCAGCTAAGCCTGTGCGCCACAACTACTGAGCCTATGCTCTAGAGTCCATGAGCCACAGCTACTGAGCCCCGTGCACCGCAACTACTGAGCCCACGTGCTGCAACTACTGAAGCCTGTGTGCCTAGAGTCCATGCTCCACAACAAGAGAAGCCACCGCGATGAGAAGCCCGTGCACTGCAACGAAGAGTAGCCCCCACTCGCCGCAACTAGAGAAAGCCCACGCGCAGCAACGAAGACCCAACACAGCCAATTAAAAAAAAAAAAAAAAAAAGTAACTGCTAAATGGAAATGGAAATTCTTGGCTTTTAAAAGATAATTGGAAAATAATTGGCTTGGTCCCATTTGCTAATAACTCTTTTGAGTAGATATAATGTGCCTAAGAAATTCTCAGTAATAGATACTTGAAGTGTATGACCAGGAATCCACATTTGACATGTATGTATTTTTGACCAAGTATAAAGGGATTTTTGCCTTCACAGCCTGATCACTGAAATGTGAGCCCATCAACTCCTTTTCCAGTCATAGACTTTATTCATCACACACACATACACACACACCATCACACACACCTACATGTAGTAGAACATGAAAACAGCAAAGTGTATGATAGGGTTTTATTTTTTCAGTCCCCTCAAGTGTTATCTATCCTCCACCATCATGTAACCAAAGAGTACATTTGATGACCTATTTCATTAAAGAAAAATAACAACAAATGTTCTGTAAATGGATAGAAAATATACTGTGATCTTTTTAAAAACTTTCATTCTTGTTATAAGATGTTTAGACTTGCTTGTGCCTCTTCTTTAAACAGAAGAATTTGAGCTTCCACTGTGTCATTGTTCCTTCCCTGTGAGGGAAAAATTGAAGATGAAGGTTCTGTGCTCATTTTGAACTTGTTTTACTGTTTACACAACTCATTTTCTTTCAGGCAAACTTGCTTTTGTTAAAAAAAAAAAGTTTTTCAGATTGCAATAATCACACCCTTGTGAACCATAATAGAGCAGGTACTGTTAGCTTGTTTTGAGTATTTGGCACTGTCTCCAGGAATACCATGAATATATTACCAAGAACTGTGTGATCATATATATACTTCTCCAGAACTGAAGTAGATTCATAGTGTACCAGAAATAGTCACAGATTTGATGAGTTTTGTGCACCCTATTTGCTATGTTGATGCAAATTGAGAATTCTGAGTTTTTGAAGGTAGTCCAAGAGACTTAGGTGTTCTCACCAGCCAGACAAATATTTGTAGACTGTAACTTTTCCCCCTCTTGTACTCCATTGTACTGTAAATGAACCGCTGAACTACTTCTGTGTGCAAGGGAAGTTGCCAATGAGAACTTGATTTTGAACCAGAAGGGCCCTGGACATTAAAGGAAATGTAGTTGAAACTTTCTACAGAGAAAGCAGACCTCTCTAAGGAAGCATGGAAATAATCTTGGTATTGATTTGGTTTAACCTTTTATAAAGCTGTTTGAATTAGTCTATAATTTTTTTTTTTAATTTCAGATTCAACCCTATGAGAAGATAAAGGCCAGGGGCTTACCTGATAACATATCTTCTGTGCTGAACAAGCTGGTGGTGGTGAAACTCAATGGTGGTTTGGGAACCAGCATGGGCTGCAAAGGCCCGAAGAGTCTGATTGGTGTGAGGAATGAGAATACCTTTCTGGATCTGACCGTTCAGCAAATCGAAGTGAGTAGTAGCTGTTAGCCTTTCTCATGAGCTAACAAAATCATTTTTAGTTTTTAGGGTATTGTAAATGTTACCTTATAAAATAACAGATGTGGATTTGAACTAGTCAAGGAGCTTGCTATCTTTAGTCTCTTTATTAGTGTATAAAAAAGGTTTGGTGTTCTAAGAGCAAAGCCTTAGGGTGATGTAAAAGCTTTTGATCTTTAAATAGCATTTGTGGCGCTGAAATCTCTGGATCTCTTCGGATTCTCCTTTGATCTCCCCACCTCTCTCCCCACCTTTCTGTCTAGTGGTAGCCTTCATCACAGCTGGGATGATCTGGCTTTATTAACCCTTTATTCTCTGGGGAGAATTTCATGTATCTGGTTGGGCACCGTGGATGCTAAGAACTGTTGTTGGCTTCTCTCTTGATCATAGTCCATAAAGTCATGAATCATAGACCATAAGCTCTTCAGGGGCAGTGGCCCTATCTTTTTCATCTCTTTATCCCTAGTGTCTCATACGGTGCCATCAACCACAATAATAATAGCAGTAGCAGTGGCTAACATTTATCCAGCACTTACTGTACACCAAGTGTTATTCTGAGCTCTTTACATGAATTGACTCATTTGTTCTTCTCCACAACTCTGTGAGATAAGCATTATTATCATCCCCATTTTACAGATGAGGAAACCAAGATACAGAGAGGTTGATTTACTTGCCCAAGGTTCCCTAGCTAGTTAGTAAGTGCAGAATCAAACTCTGAACATAGGACAGTCTGACTTCTAATATCCTATTTTCTTCTCACTCTGTTGCCTCTTAGCCCTTCCTAGAGATGGAAAAGATTTCACTTGGGGTAAAATTACAATTCTTAACATGAATCCTGAGAATAGGGAGACATGTCTTTGTAACATTTGTACTTTCATCTCCACAGTGCTTTTGGACACAGAGTAAATGCTTAGTCTGTGTTTGCCCATCCAGCAAGGCCATAGGGCATTGTGGCTGGGCATACAGCTGCAGAGTCAGACTGCGGGGGTTAGGGGGGCAGTGTCCTTGTTCTGCCACTGACCTGCCACCTCTCTGGGCCTCAGTTTAACCATCCATAAAATGCAGACAGTAGTTTCTATCTCATAGGGTTGTGACTTAATGAGCAAGTAATTTTGCTAATCATGGTGAATTGATTAGCAAAATGTCTTATGCTAAATAGTTATATTTTATTGCAAATCTATATATTTTACTACTTATAGATGATGTTTTGGACATCTTGTGATTAACCACAGAGAGTTTATTTTACACTTTGAAGCAAAAGAAAAGTAAGTCTGGGTAGTCTGATTGTCGTTTTCTTCCCTAGCATTTGAACAAAACCTACAATACAGATGTTCCTCTTGTTCTAATGAACTCTTTTAACACGGATGAAGATACAAAAAAAATACTACAGAAGTATAATCACTGTCGTGTGAAAATCTACACTTTTAATCAAAGCAGGTACAAGGAGTAAAAAAAATTAACTCTGGGGGATGTTATTCCTGGGAAAGAAAGACTTCTTTGTTTTGTTTAAACAGAACAGCCTCAAGATGTACAAGTGCCAAAGACTGTCTGCAAGTGTTTAATGCCTTTAAAGGCTGAACATTTGTTAATAGATATTTGATAGTTGCAATCACTCTGTGGTTATGTAACTTGGACTTCTTAAAAGAGAATCTGCCTGAGATTCTGGTTCTCGCCAGTGGTAGGAAGCAGACATCCCTGCTGTTGATTTTCTGGGAAAGTACTAACCTGCTATTGATTTTCTGAATATATCTGTTGGTAAGAATGGACACCATTTCCCAAATAGGTTTTCAGGGAAAAGAACAATCCCACCACCAAGTAAGTTTGAGAAAATTTACTTAATACGTCTCTCCTCTCTTAAGAAGTCATAAAACATATTAATGTCTTAAAAATATGGGGTGTCCCCCATCTGCATGACCATGGAATACTTTTTTTTTTGCAGCAAATATTACTATCTAGGAAGCTGATTTTTTTTGATCAACACAGATAATGAGAGATTTTCGTAAATGGATTCACTTATGGGCTTCCCTGGTGGCGCAGTGGTTGAGAGTCCGCCTGCCGATGCAGGGGATACGGGTTCGTGCCCCGGTCCGGGAGGATCCCACATGCCGCGGAGCGGCTGGGCCCGTGAGCCATGGCCTCTGAGCCTGCGCGTCCAGAGCCTGTGCTCCGCAACGGGAGAGGCCACAGCAGTGAGAGGCCCGCATACAGCAAAAAAAAAAAAAAAAAAAATGGATTCACTTATGATCAAATTACTACTGAAAGGGAGGGAAGTTTTATTTAACTTTAAATGCATTATTTTACTTGAAGGTCTGGAATGCTCTAAAGAATTGATACTGAAAAAGAACTTTTTCTTTTTAAGGTACCCGAGGATTAATAAAGAATCTTTACTACCTGTAGCAAAGAATGTATCATTCTCAGGGGAAAATACAGAAGCCTGGTACCCTCCGGGTCATGGAGATATTTACGCCAGTTTCTACAACTCTGGTTTGCTCGATACCTTTATAGGAGAAGGCAAAGAGTATATTTTTGTGTCCAACATAGATAATCTGGGTGCCACCGTGGATCTTTATATTCTTAATCATCTAATGAACCCACCCAATGGAAAACCTTGTGAATTTGTCATGGAAGTCACAAATAAAACACGTGCAGATGTAAAGGTAAATACTGAGAGGAAGCAGTTTGGGGATTCACATCTTCACATTTCATAGTTCAAACTTTTTATTGGAAAGTTTCTGTGTTTAGAAACTTGATAACATCATTGTAAGCTAGAGTGGGATAGTACTCTAGAGTACCCTAAGTTCCATCTGATATAACAGTGTGTACATAAATCCAGGTTTAATAGTAGTAAAATCATCTTTATTTTTTGAATAATCTGTATGGGCAATTTTAACTGAAAATAGCTCCACATATATTTATAGGATAATCTGAAACATATGTGAAAACACTTTCAGTAACTGTTCAAACCATTAATATTCTTCTAGTTTGGTGCTTAAGTGTTTTTTATTTAATTATTCCTTTAATGAAAATTTACTTTTTCTATTTCTACAGTATGTATTTCTCTCTGTATATTTTTTTATCACTGTAATATCTGTTGTTGTAAAAAAAAAACAAAAGCAGTTTGATACAAAGCAAAAATTTGTTTTTTTCACTTTGCATGTTTAGTGGTGATGACACTTGGCCTTTGATGGAATGGTACACAAGGTTTTCTCCTTACCCTCAGGGAGTAAGAAAAGTGGGCCATGTGTGAATACTAATATGGTTGGTCCCGGGGCTGGGTTCTATGCCTCTTGCAAATGACCCCTCACACATGAGTAGACGTCCCTTCCCTCTTCCCACACTGCCATGGCCTCTAGGCTAAGGCCACTCAGAGGTACCTTCCCCTCCACTTGTGCCTGTCTTGACTTTACTCCCCTTATCTTCGAGGTAGTCAGAGCAGGGTTGTGAGGTGGTAGGATCGGTTGTTTGGAAATGGTCGGTGGTTTGAGAATAAGAGGAATGTCTGTTCTTGAAGGAGTTCTTTGGAAAGTGAGGAAGACTCTGATGTACTCCCAGGGCTTTTATTGTGGACAAGAGGGCATGTATACAGTATGACAGACAACCTGAATTATTTTCTTTGGTTCTATTTTAATACACGTGTTGCTTTGTATCACAGATCGAATCACTGCCAATGCTTTTTATTTCTGGGGGATTTTGTCACGAGTGTCTTTTCTATATCGTTCGTAGTCTGTAAACAATGTAGTATGGCTGTAATTGGGAGAGATGTGGAGGCACTCACTCTTCTCTGCCTTTCTAGGGTGGGACACTCACTCAGTATGAAGGCAAATTGAGACTGGTGGAAATTGCTCAAGTGCCAAAAGCACATGTTGATGAGTTCAAATCTGTATCAAAATTCAAAATATTTAATACAAACAACCTATGGATCTCTCTTGCAGCAGTTAAAAGACTGCAGGAGCAGAATGCTATTGACATGGAAATCATTGTAAATCCAAAGGTAAGCCAAAGTTGCAGGCCATCAGGCTCCCTGGTTCCGATCACAGCATGCTACACACAGACCCACTGCCCACTCCCTCTGGCCCATCTATTCCATGGGTCACTGCTTTTCGCCTAGTTCGTTTCTTCAGTTCCTGGCCCTGTCTTTCAGAGTCGACACCCATCCCTTTAGTGTGCCAGGCGAGCCATGGTGCCCTTACTTGACGCTGGGCTGTGGTAGTGGCAAGAGCACTGGGCCCAAAAGTACAGGGCCCACCTCAGTCCTGTTGCTCTGGTACTGATAGGCCTTTTGGTCACGGGCATCTGTGTGGGTTTTCTGAACCTTCGGTTCTTTCTCATAAAATAGAAATGTTACCGAGAAGAGTTATGAAGCTGAAAAAGATCACATATATATAAGCACTGGCGTATGGTAGATGCTTGAGAAATGTCAGTTCTCAAAATCCTGTTTCCTTCAATGGATCTCTGAAACCACTCCCCAAGTATTAACTAGCCCATGTGGAACTAAGTTGCTGAAACCTCTGTTTCTCTCTCCTGCTCCCTTTCTTACAGACTTTGGATGGAGGCCTGAATGTCATTCAGTTGGAAACTGCAGTAGGGGCTGCCATTAAAAGTTTTGAGAACTCTCTAGGTATTAATGTTCCTAGGAGCCGTTTTCTGCCTGTCAAAACCACATCAGATCTCTTGCTTGTGATGTCAAACCTCTATAGCCTTAATGCAGGATCTCTCACAATGAGTGAAAAGCGGGAATTTCCTACAGTGCCCTTGGTTAAATTAGGCAGTTCTTTTACAAAGGTACGTAATTATAAAGATGATATACACGTAGATTTGTATTTCTTAAATGTGTAATTATAAAGATAGAATACACATGTGAATTGGAGTCTAATTACAGTCTTTGCTGCTGATCTATTATATTCCTCCATCTCTATTGTCTTTTAAAGGAAGTCAATCATAGAAGGTGAAAATGTAACTCATTTTTTAACCAACTGCTATAGAGTAGAAAAGAATGTTTACGTTTCAAGACATTTTATCTTAGGTCTCGTCTAAGACCATTACTGTTTCCATCAGTGAGAGAATGTTAATTCTAGTTTCACGAAATGTATTGAGCCTCTACCGTGTGTAAGGCAGTGTTCTAGGTGCCAGGTATTTAGCAGTAAATGAAACAGACTAAAATCTTTGCCTTCCTGGATATTCTAGTGGGGAAGGATGATAATAAGCAAGTAAGACAAATGTATAGTATGCTAAATGATGGAAAATGCTCAATAAAGCAGGAGTAGGGAATGTGTGGGTGTGGCAGTGGGGGTGTCATTTTACATCGGGTGGCCAGAGGGCCTCACTGAGAAATTGAGTACACCATGCAGGTATCTGGGGCAAAAAGCATCCTAGGCAGGAGGAATAGCAAGTATAGTAAAACCGACCCTAACATGGTAAGTGGAATCCAAATAATTTAATCACATAAAATGCTGTGAGGTTAATGAAGTGACAGGGTGAGCTTTTGTGGCTGGCATGTGGAGTCCTGCTATGCTATCCAAGTCTATTCTAGTCCTGGTTGTGGTTTAGTGTCACCTGGTGTGGATGTGCGTACTTGCCCTTATATATCCGGGGCTATGATTCTGGGTCTTATGGCTGGGCTAGAATTTCCAAGATAGCATCAGGCATTTTAGAAGTCTCCCTGGTCTTTCGTGCCTCCCTCATCTGCCTGGTTGGGCTGGGAAAATCCTGGTGCTACAAGGACCCACCATCTGCCCACATCCTGAGGTAAGATTGCTAATCATTTTCCACCTAGCCTCATCTTCTCTTCCTACTCTTTCTAGCCTCTTCCATACCCTGCAGGAGATAAGAACTTTAGCTGCCTCAGTTTGAGAACAGGGCTGAGTGGGCAATGGCTACTTGCTCTGAGGAAGAACATGTCTTACGGACACTAGAGCACAGTGAGCAAGTGAGGGATGGCGGTGGGAGATAGTTGGTCAGAGAGATAACAGGCCGGATTGTGTAGAACCTTGTAATTGAATATTGGGAGTGTGGCTTTTTTTTTTCCTTCTGGGGGATGAGAAGCCATTGGAGAATATGAGCTGAGGGTTCAAGCTGACCAATCTGGTGGGCAAGGGTAGAATCAGGGAAACCAGGGAATAAGCTGTTGCTGGAATCCTGGCTTGGACCAGGGGTGGTTGCAGGGGAAATAGTGAAAAATGTTGGTATTATATTTTGAAAGTTGTACCTACAACTTGCTGTTGGATTAGGCAGGAGGGTGAGAGAAGAGAGAACGGTAAGGATAGCTCTAAGGTTTTTGGCCTGTGCAACTGGAAACATGGAATTGCCATTTACTGACACACAGGAAGGCTTGGGTAGAGTAGGTTTAGGGGGAGCAGGATGGGGAGTTAAATTTTGGAGATACTGTACTTGGACCTTCAAATGGAGAAGCTGAGTGTATGAGTGTGGAGGAGAGATCTAGAAAAGAGGTAAATTTGAGGGTTGTCACTTTATAGCTGGTAATTAAAGCCATGAGATAAGGATCACCTAGGGAGTGAAAGGGGGGCGGGGAGTCCAAGAACTGAGCCTTGCGGGACTGTAAGGCTTAGAGGGTGGGGATGAGGTGGAGAAAGCAGCAAAGATGACTGAGGAGTTGCAGATGAAGAACTGGGCAGAAAACCATGAATGTGTGTGGCCTGAAAGCCAAATGAAGAAAATGTTTCAAGAAAAGAGGGACTAATCATTTGTAGTCAAGTGCTGCTGCCGATTCAAGTAAGATGAATGAGAACTTACCATTAGATATAACAGTTGAGAGGTTTTGGAGCCTGACTGGAATGGATTTAAAAGAGAATAGAAGAGAAATTGGAGATAGGAGTGTAGAAAACTTACTCAAGAGTTTTGCTTTAAAGAAAAACAGAAAAATGGAGCTATAGGTAGAAAGGGATGTAAGATTTTACAGTTTTTTTGTGTGTGTGTGTGTGTGTGTGGTACGCCGGCCACTCACTGTTGTGGCCTCTCGCGTTGCGGATCACAGGCTCTGGACGCGCAGGCTCAGCAGCCATGGCTCACGGGCCCAGCTGCTCTGCGGCATGTGGGATCTTCCCAGACCGGGGCACGAACCCATGTCCCCTGCATCGGCAGGTGGACTCTCAACCACTGTGCCACCAGGGAAGCCCTACAGGTGTTTATTTTAAGTTGAGAGAGTTTATAGCATGTCTTATACATTGATGGGAGTTGATACAATCAAGAGGGAAGGAACATTGAAGAGGGAGAAGGAATTGCTGGACAGTATCCTCGGGCAGTAGCCATAAGAAGAGTTAGCCTTAAGTTGGAATAGAAATGGTCCAACCCCAGTACTAGGAGGGACAGAGTAATGGGCTAGAGGGCAAGTGGGTGGTGGTGGTAGAAGCCAGTGGAAGTTTTCCTGTTGCTTCTGTTTTTCTCAGCAAAATAGGAAACAAGGCCATACAGGACTATTTCTAGTGCTGGTAAATCTGAGGAAATAATAAGAGGCAAAGATAGTGATCATTTATAATGATAATTTGTGCTGTTGCTCTTCCTGAACTATATTCCTTCTTCTCAATCCTACCCATCCCATAAAACCCAGCTCCAGTCTAGCTTGCTTTGAACCATGATGATCTCTCTTTTTCCAACTAACTCTAGATTATGTGAACCACTCATCTGGCTCTTAGCATGTTGGTTGTTTATCTTTTTATTTAATTACTGTTTTTTTAAATGTCTGATCTACTCAGCTGTAGTGTAAATTGCTTGATTGTAGGGACAATGTTCATATTTCCTAGTCTCTCCTGCACAGGATATATAAATTCTCACTGCACACACAGTGAGTGCTTAATAAACAGGGTTCCTCCCATAGAAGGCCTGAGCTTGGCTATAAAAAGAATGTTTTACAGTTCAAGCAAACTATGTTGTTAATTTAATCCCTGTTTTTCTGTTAACCCATTTTTGAAACAATTTTTATGTTTACATTTTTCCTTCAGGTTCAGGATTATCTAAGGAGATTTGAAAGTATACCAGATATGCTTGAGTTGGATCACCTCACAGTTTCAGGAGATGTAACATTTGGCAAGAATGTTTCATTAAAGGTGTGTGGTTATGATGAAAATTACAGTTCTTATAGCTTTACAAGACAGGTTTCATCTACTAGTCCTAAATTTACCTTTATTTTAAGGAATACTTCTTAGTTTGTACCAGATTGTTTATAAGATATGCATTTTAAAAATGAAATAGCTTACTACAATATTTAGTATTAATACTGTTTTCCATAAATATACAACATAGTTAAAATGTAATTGTTGTGTATAGGCATTTTGTGGAATATAGCATTCAAATGGAAAGCAAACACTATTAAATAATTGAATTGGTACTATTTTATTGAAATTGACAATATTTAAAATAGAATCACTGATAAATTAGCATTAGTTAACTAAAGATGACTATTTGAATCTGAGTGAAAGTAGAAAAAATGACAGCTTCATTTATAGTGATTATAATCTATTCTTGTTTATCTGTTGTTATCAGTATGAAGATGTTCATTCACATTACTGTAGTGCTTGGGTACTTTGATGAGTATCATTCCAGCCTAGCATAAGAAATAGGAAGGACTATGGGTATGAGTATTGAAGCTCAGAACCAAAGATTCAACAGTTTTTTCCTAATCAAATATTTTTTTAAAATTCCATACCTAGATTTCATGTGTTCTTCCTATTAAAGCTACTTACAGATCTTGGAAAAAAACAAAACAACATATATATAATTATTGCTGATACTGCTTCATCTAAACAGTTTTACTTAAGACATGAAATATAAATCATTGAACTGTTCTTTAAAAAAAAAAAACCCACACCTGTATGTAAATATAAACCAAGCACCTTTCAGTTTACGAAGGTAGATAATGCTGGTGACCTTGCAAGTAGTTCTTGGAAAGGGCCCGCTATTCTGCGGCGCTGGCCTGCTTCCCACTGCTAGATTCCTTGCCTCCTTATCAGAGATGGTACCACAGCTACCGCCAGTATTGTGACAGGACACATTACAGTTTTCCTTAATGTGTTATTTGTTTTTCATGTGTAATATTGTTTGTAAATACACTTACTCCATTGTAAGTGAAGTTCTACATAAACTTGATAATTGTAAGACAATCAATTGCATTTTCAGCTGCACTTGCAAGTATACTCTTGTTTTTTGTTTTTCCTGTCACTTAGGGAACGGTTATCATCATCGCAAATCATGGTGACCGAATTGACATCCCACCTGGAGCAGTATTAGAGAACAAGATTGTATCTGGGAACCTTCGTATCTTGGACCACTGAATGAAAAATATTGTGCACTTTATACTAATTATGGGTTAAAAACAGTTTCTTACAATGAAGTGTTCTGTAGGATTATAAAATAGGCAGGTACTTACTATGTTACTATATCCTGCAGTGTTAATTTTTAAGTTGAGTTTTCTGCGGTATGCTTTTAGTCTGTGAAAAGCACAGGTGGAGGCAATACTTTTCTTTTTGAAGAAGATCCTGAAAGTTAAGTTCATCTTAAAGTGCAATATTGTTTAATCTTAAAACTGGGTAGCTCTGCTGGAAAATCTTTTAACAGAGGCCTCAGTGATGGTCACTTTGAACTGTTTGTGGTTTTAAAAATAAAGCTGTGAAGCAATCCATGTGTACACTTATACTTTTCAATGCTAGCTAACTTTATGAAATGGTGAAGAAAAGTGGTTTACTCTTGCTAAACAGTTACTCTGTCAGTTGGAAGACTTGCTCTTGGAACATTGAAGTACTCACTAGCCAGTTACCTAACAAATCCAGTTTTTGCATTTCTAAGAATCTTAACCACATCATTATTTCCACAGGAATTAAACTTGAAGGTATGTAATATCTTTCATCCAGTTCTAAAGCTGGGATGCCTGCCATGCTCTCCATAGACTCTCCATTTATTGAAACAAAGTGGTGTTTCTTTTCCCAGCTGAAGGGGGTGGGGTGGGTAGAGGTAGGGCGTTTCTTTCACATCCTTGTTCTCTAGTATAGCGGGGTGGGGTATAACCTTATAAAAAGTTCCCTTTCCTTGAAGCTTCACTTGTTGAAGCTTGCTTGTTGTTACTGAAAAATGTTCTTGAATAACCCAAATCAGGTCTGCTGGTAGTCTGAATTTCAGCTTTTCTCTAAGAACCAATTACATTTTCCAATTCTTCCATACTTGTTTTTGAGTAAGCTGCCTGTTTAGTAAGTTTACTGTATACTATAAAAAAAAAAGTTGTCTTTTAAAGTCTGGTAATTCTTTACAGCTTTATTTTAGACAGTTTAAGAACCAATGACATACCTCTGTAATAATGATAAAGGAGAGAATTCCTCTTAGGAAACCAAAGAGCACAAAATAAGACTATTTCATTGTACATAATCACCACAAGGTTAGGCACTCTGACAGGGTTAGGCAAGATTCCTGGTGTGAAGTGAGGCACAGGCACTTTCATTTATAGAGTGCTGCTGATTCTAATTTTGAAGGTCGGTGTTATAAAAGTCTTTTTAAATAACTTACTCATCACCTTATATTTCTGGCCCCAACACAGCAGCCTATATTTTAACAGTTCTATTTCTCCCTGGTCTTTGTTCATATACACATTGAAAGTTACTTACAAATAAGAACCCAAGGCAGGGGACATACTTCAATGTTATGAGGAGTTCTCATTTTAACATTTAGATAAGTAGGCAGAATATATGAAAATGTATTCTTACCTCTGCTAGAAATAAAAAGGAAAAACACCCCAACCCTGCATAGATGCTTTTATAAAAATACAGCTGTTAAACTGCAGGCTTTCATACACCACATCTGAAAAGTATTTAAATTAGTAGTTGCATAAATGAACACCAAACTCTTACTCTTTAATTATTACTTATGATCAGTCTTTCAAGTATTTAGACTATTCTGGAAGGCTTTACGCAGTTGACATACAGTGGTGATGACAGATTAAATATGTGACACACAAAGCCTGAAACTTGACATTGGTCACTAAAACAAAAACTGAATTCCTAAATCCAAGCAATCAAAAGATGTTTATTTTTATAGAAAGATCTGTAAAAAAATAATTTTTCAAACAGCTTTACTTTCATAGAGAAAACTTTCTACAGAGGTTGAGTAAGATTTTAATATTTTAAATTGTACCATCATTAAATAAGGTGGGACACCATATGAATTTCATTGCACTGGAAGAAATGCAAAGCATTTTTTAATATAAAGTATACAGAGCATTCTAGTCAACTACAGCTGTGTTACAGCTATGTGTTCTTTTGGATTTGGTCCAAAGAAACCTGAGTCTGTTTCCAGAGAGAATGAAAAATATTATAGACACCTGATCAGTTACTCCTCACTGAAGGAAGCACACAGATGGCATTCCTTGTAGATCCCAGTGAATCCCAGTTTCCCAACACTGATACTTTCCTTTTCCCCTTCCCTTACCCCAGTTCACTTTGGGTTCCAGGTTCAGTTCTTGAATCACAGGCATCCATATTTTCGTCACAAACATACACATCCCATGGTAAGATGAACTACCCAGTTTTCCAGTATGTCATCACCTTTTCTGTTCCCAAATCTCGGCCATATTTAGGTCCAAATCTTTAAGGCCTTTTAAGGCTTGAAGATTTCCAGTGTAAAAAGCTACATCTGCTGTGACCAACCTAAACATTGGAAAGAAAATTATTTTTAATCTCATGTTTTCTTTTCAAATAAAGTAGCAATGCTCACAGAGTAATCTGAGTCCTATCCTAGCTGCTAGACTATGATTTAAAATTTGGACCAAATGTCAATATATTTCTCTCAGCATGATTCCTACTATCATATACTCAGTTAGATCATTTAATGTTCTCAACAGTGTTGTTTTGAAAAGGAATAAACCAATGCAGGTTGGACTGTTTCATAATTAATTCTGCCCAATAAAATAAATTTATCTTAGAACAGTATGAAATAGAGAAAAATAACAAGTTAAACATTTTTTTTTTGATCAGTTCTCACTAGAATAGAGTATACATGTATATGACTATTGAACTCAAGGTAAAGACAGACAAGGTTTCCTGAATGCCATCCTAAGAAGTTAAATGAAGGCTGGGACTCATGTGTTAAGTACTACTGGATACAAAACTTGCTACTGACAATCAATGTAACAATACTTGACAAAAAGTAAGAATTATACTTCAAGTATTTAGCTGTCACATTAATGCCTATCCTTGAAAGAACACTCCTGTAAAGAATGCTCAGATGATAAACAAATACCAAAGCTCCACACACAAAAAATAGGGACTGGTCTGATTAGACGTGTATGTTGACAGACCTGGCCCATGGAGAATCAAATAGGAGATCTTGATTTAGTAGTTTGTAAAAGGAGGAAATGCAGCTTTGATACTTTAAAGAGCATGTAAGTTCTGGATTGCTGGACCACAAGGGGGCAAAGGTATTTTAAGCACCCTTAATATATGTATGAGTCTAATATATAAATACATTCCTACTTATGTACTTAATGTTTCAGCTTTTGTCACATGGCAGAATTCAATAAGGACCATATTTTTGTTTGAAACTCATCTGGGTCAAGGTGCTTTAAAATCCATAAAAAGAGTCTAAATTAGTAAGTATGCTGAAACTGACAGCAATGGCTCAAAAAAGAACAGTCTTGAGGCAAGGCTCCCACATGAAAAATTAAACAAAATTAACAGAAATCTCCATTTTAAAATATCAAGTTATGTTTAATAACTACTTACAGTCTATACAAGACAGTACATAGAAAATATATGTTTTACATCAAAGTTGAAAATATTTGTTTGATAAAAGAACGTAAAAGAAAAGCAGATATTTGCAATATATATAACCAATGAAGGATCAGTTTGAGGGCATATGCAAAAATCTAAAATCAGCAAGAAAAAGATAATACCCAAGATAAAAAATGGGTGAAGAATATGAAGAGGAAAAGTCACAGATGAGAACACCTGAATGACAAATATGTGAAAAGATGATAAACATTAGGAAATGCAAATCAAAACAAAATACCACTGTATCCCATTAGACTGGCAACAATTTTAAAAATCTAACAGCAAATGTTGGCAAGATGTGGAATAAAGGTGGGAATATAAACTTGGTATAGCCACTTTGGAGAACATTCTGGCAAAACCTAGTAGAGTGAAAATGTACATGTGATCCACTCCTATGTACATACCCTAAGAAATGATCACACCATTACACATGTATAAGGAAAGATCTTCACTGTGGCATGATTGTAATGGAAGAAAGTAATGACCTAAAATCGATCACCAGGTGAAATGGAAACATTATGGTTGATTGATGTGGGAGAATGCAATAAAGCAATCAAAAGTAAATTTCTATATGTCAACATAAACAATGTCAAGTGGAAAAAAGCAAGCAGCATATGTACAATATACCATGTAAGTAAATTAAATTCATAAAACAGCTCCACATTTTTTTTAGATAAAGAGACAATAAATGAAAAGGACTTAAAGGATATAGACCAGATTTACTAGAAACATTGCCTAAGGGTTGGAGGAAAGAGAAAAGGACTGGAGATGGGGTCAAGGGGTACTTAAGCTCCATTTGGAATGCCATTTTTTAAAAAAATGAACATTTTTTTTCAACTGAAAATGACAAATGTTAATAATGATCAAATCTAAGTAATAGGAATACAAATATTATTCTTCATATGTCTATTTTAAAAGTGTCTTAAAATAGAGAAAAAAATCACATTAAAAAGAAAAAGTGCAGGACTGGGGAGAAGAAGGAATAGCGAGCAACTGCTTAATGGGTCTGGGATTTCCTCTTGGGCTAGTAAAATGTTTGGAAGTAGACAGAGCTGGCAGTTGCACCCAGGTGACGGCTGCGAAGGCACTAAGGACCACTGAATGGTTAACTATAAAATGGTTAATTTTATGTTATGTGAATTTCACCTCGAAAAAAAAGTAAAATTTTAGAGCCATTTCAGGAACAAAAATTCCTTTTAAGCATGTAGTTTATTATGTCTTTGGCTAGAGTCAAGAGAGAAATTTTCAGGGAATTCTTTCAAGTGATTGCTCAAAGACATAGTTTGACTTACACAGTATTAGTGTCTTTAAAAGTATGTGACAACGAAGATCTCTAAGGTGGTACCAACCCCCAAATAGCTTTATTAACAAAGAAAATAATAGGTGCTGAATTAACTTGGATGCTTCAGAACTACTGGTCTGAGAAAAACCAACCTGCGAGATTTAGTTACATGAATAAAAGTAGAAAAGTATGAGTGGAATGGGCCTTTAATTAGCTTTTTATGAATAGTTTCTGAGAGGTATTTGATATTTGTTATACTGTCTTTGAAATTTTCTGTGGCTGTGAAATTTTTGAAAATAAATCTTAAAAAAAAAAAAAGAAGAATCAGGTAATAATCAAAAGAGAGAATCAGATTTTTGCATAAAACTCTTAAATTCAGCCTGGCTGACAAATTCAGCAGTTTGAAGCTTCCAAATAGTTTTGTGCAAAATCAATTCATTGTACTCTCCAACAACACAGGTTTGAAGTGCGTGGGTCCACTTATACGCAGATTTTTTAAAACAGTAAATACTAGAGCATTACATGATCTGCAGCTGGTTGAATCTGTGGATGTGGAATTGTTGACACAGAGGAGCCCTGTATATGGAGGGCCAGCTCCCTAAGTTACACTCAGATTGTCAACTGCTGGAGGGCCGGCACCTCCAACCCCCACCCCATCCCCCTCTTGCTCAAGGGTCAGCTGTACTTCTTTTCTTTTTAAGGGTAGGGCCAACTTCTGACTCCAAAAGATGTTTTTTACATTTGTTCCTAAAAGTTTGAAACTTAAGCCTGAAACTCCTTTAAAAGGGAACAAAATATTCTATTCTTAAAAATCCATGGAACAGGTAACACACTACAGAAATCATATAAAGGTGTACCTACATGAACAGTGCTTTGCACTTTGTATAATCTTTAAACCCATTATCTACATTGCTCTTAACAAAAATTCTGTGACAGAACTTTTTATCATCGGTATTTTAAAATTTAAGAATATTAAGACTCGGTAAGTGATTTGCCCAGTTATAGAGCTAGTAAGTGGCAGAACTTGACCCAAGTTTTCTGATTCTAAATCTATTTTGCCAATAATACATATAATTTGTTCAATGGCTTACAATAAAATATGTATACACTTATTTTTTGTAACCCTGTGAAGGAATTAAGGCAGATTTTATGGTTCTCATTTGATAAATAAGGCACAGAGGTTAAGTGACTTTCTCACGGTCATACAAAGTAGGACTTTGAGTTCTGTCTGGATAGGTGAAGACTACTGGGTGACTTAAGGAGGTGCTAGTAATGTACACTGCCTCAAAATGGACATAAAAGGTCAGTTAACTAATTCACCATCTATAAAACACTTCAACACAGATAGATAGACATAGATATAGATATAGATATACATCACCTCCACAGAGGGAAAAAAGGCAAAAGTTTGCTGATTTTACAGCCTGAGGCCCTGGCAAGATTATAGTGGAAAAGGACAGCATAATGAATAAAAACCAATCAAACAGTTCAATATGGGAGTATGGGGTAAAAACATGTTGAAAACATACCCATTTTGAGGTCCTCCATCATTTATCACATTTAAGTGAGATAATTGCTTTTTCAAGTGGAGTTTGTAACTTGCATTAATTCTTAAAAATAACATCTGGAAAAGAATTAAAACTCAGTTTCTTAAAGGTCTATTGACATAGAAGACATAAGTAAGTAATCACTGCTATTTGCAGAAAAATTTAAAAAACCTTTTGCTTTGGCATATACTTTTAAAATGCTTCTCTGAAAGTATTTAATTGCTATTTCAGTATAGTTTTTCTCCTTAGTTGGATAAAAGCTCTTTTTGCTCTTTTCAGTAGTACTTCTTTTAGTGATATGACTTATCACTGCCTTTTGCCCCTTAGTAGAAATCCTCTGGCATGTGTAAATGGGATCAACCATACAGGTGAAAAGAATAAAAAGAGACAGAATTCTGCAATGTATCGATATTAACTAGGAACTTGATAGAGAAAAAAGTCACAATGGTAAAGGCAAGGCTACTGTTATCCTTCCCAATTACTTGGAAGTATTTTATTGCTTCACATGCAGATTTTTAATGCAATACTTCTTTGGAAAATGCCTGACCTGAAATTATATACAATTAATCTATGGAAACAATTTTGTGAAATATATTTCCCATGGGAAAAAATATATAAAGTCATCTATGGAAAAGTTTTATGGAATTACTCGTACTCAAGTGACAATAATGACATAAAATCTATAATTTGTGCCCAGCTTGACAAGAGTTCCCTTTAAATGATGATGCAGATAAAAATACATGAAATACCTATATACCCAACTCCTGGACCTGGCTAAGCCTTGTTCTAGAATTAGAACTCAAATGGCAAATCCAGAAGGTCAGACTGTCAGAGGTGGGGGATCTTACATGTGGAATGAAAAGGATGGCTTGGCTAGGAAGACTGAGAAAGGAAGAAGAGACCCTAGTGGGTGCTCCATATCTCAAGGCTCCTCCTCAGTCCTCAGAGAGCCCCAAAGGCGCTGGATGATATTTAATCATAAAGATGGTATGATTAATGAAAACCTAGGGAAGCATGAAAAAATGGTAATAGCTAGTATAGGATGGAAGTCTGAGGTGGCATGAGAAAGGAGACCAGCAGGCGCAAGAGCAGGGAAGAGACACTGAAAAAGCTACTCTCTGCTCCCAAATACCATTTCCAAGCACTCAACCAATTAGAGACAAACTGAAATATTGGTAAGAAACTTGTCTAAATAGCAAAAAATCCCAGTGAAAGCTAAGATCATTAGTCATGTAACAACTAGGCTTGTACTAATTATAACATTATATCATTCTACAATTAGACTTGAATGAGATCACCTGGTATAAAGGGAACAAACTAAAGTGGGTAAAGAAGACTGGAAAAAAAGAAGTACTGGAACCTTTAAAGTACTAGGCAAGGGAATCGAGGGAAGTCACGGGTAGGAACGTCACCAAAAAGTGAAGAGAATTCTGATAATAGTGTAGGGAAGACAGTAGAGACAGAGGGTGGATACTTCAAAAGTAAGAGGTGCCAAAGACTACCCATTTTGCTATTTTTCCTGATCTGTGCCTACTACACATCATTTATGCTGATCTAACAAATATTAATGTTAAGGCATATTGATTGAGTTACTTTATATGTCATCTCATTATTAAGTCCATCACTAATTCCTCCCCTATCCAATTTGGATTATAATCACAGTGAGTAACATATTCTACTATTCATTGATAAATGCTAATCCTGATTTTCAAACTAATAATGTAATAAATGATGTCAGTAGAATCTGGGACCTCTGATGACCCAATGGGCAACTGAAAATCTGCTTTTTAGAATGGCTGACTACACAGCAAAGCTACGATTGCTCTGGCCTGTCAGGGCAAGGAGCACTTTGAAATCAAGTCAATATAACAACTGGAAAAAATAACAATAATCATACTGGAATACGAATTAAGCTGAACTGTGCCAAAAGTACATAATAAAAACACTCCAATTTTGCATGCATATTATGTTATATATAATAGTTTTAGGAATTACTACTCACTTGTGTTTGTTCTTCTGGAAGGAGATCAAATATAGCTTCATGCATTTTTGCCATTTGCTTACAAATATTCCTGAAACAGGCAGAAGGAACGGGAGCTTTCACTTCATACTGGCAGGGAAAAAATAATGAGAATTATATTCATGTCCTCTGGATTGCATATTGTCCCCACTGTTCCCTAAAACATATATTTTCTGCCTCTACACATCTAACTCTTCAACTGTGATCTGTGCTACTCATGCAAATCTCAAAAACTTTTCATTAAAAAGCTTAATCTATTTTGAAAGAGCCAGCATAATTTAGTGGCTAAGAACACAGGCGGCTTCCCTTCTTAAGATGGACTGCTTGGGTTCAAATCCCAACTCCTAAAATTCTTAGCTATGTGAGATGGGGTGAGTTACTTCTCTATATTGGGTGAGATATTTCTCTATATCTCAAAGGGCGTGCTGTGAGGATTTAAAAAGATGGCTCATAAGAACTCAAACCAGTGCTTGATACCAAGTAGGTACTCAAAAAATGTTAGCTACTATTCTGGCTTAATATACGATAATGAATCATTAAAGTAGGTCCTCCAAATTAACAGATTATTTTGTTTGTTTGTTTTGTTTTGTTTTGTGGGGTTTTTTTTGCGGTACGCAGGCCTCTCACTGTTGTGGCCTCTCCCGTTGCGGAGCACAGGCTCCGGACGCACAGGCTCAGCGGCCATGGCTCACGGGCCCAGCCGCTCCGTGGCATGTGGGATCTTCCCAGACCGGGGCACGAACCCATGTCCCCTGCATCGGCAGGCAGACTCTCAACCACTGCGCCACCAGGGAAGCCCAACAGATTATTTTTTAAACATGATTTTAAGAATGCGTTCAACATGATCATATCTGAAATCAATATAACTGGTAGAATTAAAATGTTCTTTTTCTTTGTAGGTGGGCCAATATAGTAATCATATTTACCCTAAGGTTAAGAGAAGACTTTTTCAGGCTCGAACTTTTTCAGGTTCGAGCCCTGGTCCGGGAAGATCCCACATGCCATGGAGCAGCCCGTGCACCACAACTACTGAGCCTGCGCTCTAGAGTCCATGAGCCACAACCACTGAAGCCCACATGCCTAGAGCCCATGCCGGGCAATAAGAGGAGCCGCCACAATGAGAAGCCCGCGCACCGCAACAAAGAGTAGCCCCTGCTCGCCACAACTAGAGAAAGCCTGAGCGTAGCAATGAAGACCCAACACAGCCAAAAATAATAAATTTAAAATAATAATAATAATAAAGAGAAGACTTTTTCAATGTTCTATACGGAAAATTTTAAATTAGGTAAATTCACTTACTATTCTTAAATCTGGAACAGTATACTGATATGATTTAGATAATCATCTTTTAGCACACATTTTAGAATTCACAGCTTAAATTATATATCATTTTCATTTATAAGACAAATTTGGGCTAAATAATTATATTTTAGATGCACTAATCTTATATAGTTTATTAAAATGATGAGTTCCAATATACTGCTGCAGCAGAACCATGTGGAAGTCA
This sequence comes from Mesoplodon densirostris, assembly GCF_025265405.1. Lineage (NCBI taxonomy): Eukaryota > Metazoa > Chordata > Mammalia > Artiodactyla > Ziphiidae > Mesoplodon > Mesoplodon densirostris. The sequence goes on from NC_082674.1 coordinate 54,140,407, forward strand.
CTGTGTGACTGGACCAAGCAAAGTCGTGACCACTCAAGGGTTTGTCTCTCTTCAGCCTAGAGTTATAACAAACATCCCCTTATCTTTTTTATTAATAACAGTTTTAAGATATAATTCACATACCATAAAATTCACCCCTTTAAAGTGTACAATTAACTTTCGTAAACTCTTAGTTATACAACCATCACCACTAATTCCCAAACATTTTCATCACCCCAAGAGGAACCCCATACCCATGAGCAGGCACGCCCCGTTCCCCCCTCCCCTCAGCCCCTGGCAACTACTAATCTCTAGAAATGGAATCATACAAGCTGTGGCTTTTTGTGACTGGCTTCTTTCACTTAGCATGCTTTCAAGGTTCATCCATGTTGCAGCATGTGTCAGTACCTCATCTTTTTTATGGCTGCATGATATTCCATTGCATGAATATACCATAGTTTATCCAATCAGCAATTAATGGACATTTGGGTTATTTCTACTTTTTGGCTATTATGAATAATAATGCCATGAACACTCATGTACAGATTTCTGTGTAGACAAATGTTATCAATTCTCTTGGGTATGTACCCAGAAGTGGAATTATTGGATCATATGGTAACTCCATGTTCAACCTTTTGAGGAAATGCCAAAATGTTTTCCACAGTGGCTGTACCACTTTACAATCCCACCCAGCAGCATATAAGGGTTCCAATTTCTCCATATCCTCACCAACACTTGTTATTGTCTTTTTTATTTTAGCATCCTAGTGGGTATGAAGTAATATCTCACTGTGGTAATATCCCCTTATCTTAACTATCCCCCTGTCCTGGGTTGAATAATATCTTCTCCAAATTCATGTTCACTTAGAGCTTCATAAGGTCAGAGTGGATTAGAGTGGGTCCTAAATCCACTGACTGGTGTTTATATAAAAGAAAGGAAAGGGAAATTTAGACACAGAGACACACAGAGGGAAGATGACCACGTGAAGACAGAGGCAGAGATTGAAGTGATGCATCTACAAGCCAAGGAATGCCAACAACTGATAGCAAGCACCTGAAGCTAGAAAGGGGCAGGGAAGGATTCTTTATTATAGCCTTCAGAGGGAGCATGGTCTAGGGACACTTCTATCCTCCAGAACTACAAGAGAATAAATTTTTGTGTTATAAGCCACTCAGTCTGTGGGAATCTGTTATGGCAACCCCAGGAAACTAGCATACCCTCAAAACCTTCCTTCATCACTGCTTTCCCTCAAGATACTATCCTTTCCATCTGACCTTCACCACACGTTTCTTCAATCACTTAAACTTGATACTGTACTTCTTTATTCTCAACCCTTAAAGTTTGGTTCTTGCCACCACCCAAACTACCTTCCCTCCGCCATTAACAATCTTCTGAAATTTCTCTCTGGAAAAATCACTAAAGAGGTCCTAATTTCCAAATTTAGTAACTTTTCTAATTTCCCTTCCTCACTGCTCTGCAGTATTTTACACAATCTCACACTTGAAACACTATCCTGGTGCAGTACAATGCTTTTCCAGTTCCTCCCCTCCTAACCTTCCCCTTCTTCTATTTCCTGTCTCCTAAGTGCAAAGCTAGTTTAACATTAATACTCCCTTATCGTCCTCATTTTTCTCTCATCAACATCGTTCAGTCTCATAACTTCTAATATATCTCTAGTTCTGAATCACTTTATTATGTCACACATTTGTTACATGTTCCAATCCATAACTGAGTTTACCATGAGCTTTCCCAAACCTGCTCCTCTTACCTGTTTCAATCACTTTTCCTGGTATTACAATCCTCCTGATCACACAGCCCTGAAATCTCCAACTCAGTTTTTATTCCTTCTTTTCCTTGTTTCCTTGTATTGCATCAGTGACTAAGTCCCATCAAATATACTTTCATATTATTTTACACATTAGTTAGTACTCTAGGTCAGAATTTCTCAACCTCTATAATACTGACATTTTGGACTAGACAATTTTTTGCTGTGAGGGTTGTCCTGTGTATTGTAGGATGTTCAGCAGCATCCCTGGTCTCTACTCACTAGTTACCAGTATCATCCCACTCTAAGCTGTGACAACCAAAAATGTTCCCAACATTTCTGAATGTCCTCTGGGGACAAAACTGTCTTAGTTGAGAAACCCCACCCTAGGTGAGGCCTCAGTACTTCTCATGTGAAAAAATATAGCATTTTAACAAATCCAGATATTACTTCAACACTTAATAAAACTTCCTGGCACATAGTAAGCTCTGAATAAATATTTTCCTGGATGTGTATATGTATGTATGTACATATGTGTGTGTAAATGCACATAGGTATGTACATATGTGTATGTGTATAAGTGTATGTGCATGCTTGAACAAACATGTCAGCTGAAGTGTACAAAGATGAAACAGAGATAGTCCCTTTGGGGAGCCGGCTGTCCATTGTTCCAGACAAACAACACCAAAGTTCGTTGGTGTTCCAGAAAGTGGACACTACATTCTACAGGAACAGGGGTGAAGAACACGTAGGTGACAGCAGAGATGGCTTTCTAGGAGCACACTCAGGCTGCTGAGTCTTCAAAGGAAAAAAATTAAGTGAAGGTATTCCAAATAGAAGACATGCCACAACACCTCAAATCCATTCCACATACTATCTGATTAACCCTTCTAAAGTACTGGGTTGGCCAAAAAGGTCATTCGGGTTTTCCCATATGATGTTACGGAAAAACCCAAATGAACTTTTTGGTCAACCCAATACAATTCTAATCAAGTGATTAGTTTAGAAACTTTTGGGTTCTGTTTCTGTTTAAAATTTAGAAAGCTGCAAGAGAATGTCATTACTACCCTAACCACAAGAAAAAAAATGGGAATAATTTATAAGACCATAACATTTCTTGAACCTATCAGAGAACAGAGGTTACAGGAACCAAGGGAACTAATTCCAAAGAGTAACAAGGCCCCCTGAGGAGGGACGGGACCCAGGGATCACTTTCAGCAAAGCACAGGAAGAAGAGGTGACCACCCTAGAAGCAAATAAGAAAACAACTAACATTTTAACAATTTCCCAAAGGCCAAATAGACTAGCATATGTTCACAATAAGAGAGAACCCTAGCTACAAGGGAAGTTTCCACTCACAAGCTCTCCATGGGTCTCTAACAGGTGCTCACAAGCAACACTGGGGTCAGGGCAGGAGACCATAGAGAGTCACTCTCAGTAACACAGGCAAGCAGGAGGTGACTGGCTGCCACCAGGGAAAAGGAACAAATACCACCCACTCCCCCAAACCTCCTTGTATACAGGGCAAAAGCCTTAAGTCACTGAGAAGGGACTCTTTCGTCCCCAAGGCCACTGTGTGAGGGGTAGAAACAAAACATGCCTGTTTCTGAGGAAAGGCAGAAAAACATCTTAAGCCCAGAATCCTACACCAATCAAAGCAGAGGCTGGGTACAATTGGAGGAGGAGTGAAAACACTGAGAAGGCTCCACATCCAAGGACTCACATTACCTAATTTCAAGACTTATAATAATGCTACAGTAGTTAAGACAGTGTGTTACTAGTGTAAAGACAGACATATAAGTCAATAAAACAGAACAGAGAGTCCAAAAATACAGCCACACAAAAATAGTCGACTGATTTTTCAACAAAGGTATCAATAGAGAAAGGACAGTCTTTTCAACAAAAGGTGTTGGAACTATCCAAAAAAATGAACATTGATTCATACTTCACACTATATTAAAAAATCAACTAAAAATAGATCATGGACTTATATATAAAACCTAAAACAATAGTGCTTCTAGAAGAAAACACTGGAAATTATCTTTGTAACTTGGGTGACAATAAGTTATTGGGATAAGACACAAGAAGCATGAATAATAAAAGAAAAAACTGATAAACTGGAGTTCACCCAAGTTAAAAACTGCTCTTTTTAAGACACTTAAGAAAATGAAAAGGTAAGCCATAGACTGGGAGAAAATACTTACTTGATAAAGGACTTGTATCTAGGATATATAAAGAACTCTTAAAACTCAATAAGAAGGGGCCTCCCTGGTGGCGCAAGTGGTTGAGAGTCCGCCTGCCGATGCAGGGGATACGGGTTCGTGCCCCGGTCTGGGAGGATCCCATATGCCGCGGAGCGGCTGGGCCCGTGAGCCATGGCCGCTGAGCCTGCGCGTCCGGAGCCTGCGCGTCCGGAGCCTGTGCTCCGCAACGGGGGAGGCCACAACAGTGAGAGGCCCGCATACCGCAAAAAAAAAAAAAAAAAAAAAAAACTCAATAAGAAGATAACCCAATTTTTTAAAATGAGCAAAAAAATTTGAACATTTTGCCAGAGAAAAAGTATGGATGGCAAACTAACACATGAAAAGATACTCAACATATTGGTCATTATATAAATTAAAACCACAATGAGATATCACTCAATACAGACCTACTTAGAAGACTAACATTAAAAAACAGAGAGATAGGGGCCTCCCTGGTGGCGCAGTGGTTGAGAGTCCGCCTGCCGATGCAGGGGATACGGGTTCGTGCCCCGGTCTGGGAGGATCCCATATGCCGCGGAGCGGCTGGGCCCGTGAACCATGGCCGGTGGGCCTGCGCGTCCGGAGCCTGTGCCCCGCAACGGGAGAGGCCACGGCAGTGAGAGGCCCGCATACCGGAAAAAAAAAAAAACAAAACAGAGAGATAATAGAAGGTGCTGGTGAAGATAAAGAGTACCTAGAACTCTTGTACATCACAATTAGAATATAAAATTGTATCGTCACTTTGGAAAATAATTTGGCAGTTTTACATTTCTATGCCACCATCAATATACTCCAAGGTATTTACACAAAAGAAATGAAAACACATGTCCACACAAAGATGTGCCCATGAATGTATATAGTGGCATTATTCATAACAGCCAGAAACTGGAGAAAACCCAAACAGCTATCAATTGATGCATGGATAAACAAATAATACTACATCCATACAATCGATATCACTCTATAATAAAAATGAACAAGCCATTAACACCTGCTATAACATCCATGAATTTCAAAAGCGTCATGCTAAATGAAAGGAACCTGGGACAAGAGGTTACATTCTGTATAATTCCATTTATAGGACATTCTGGAAAAGGCAAAAGTATATGGAAGAAAATCAGATCAGTGGTTGTCATGGTTTGGGGATGTCGGGAAAAGGATTAACTGCAAAAATGCCAACAGTGATGGTACTGTTCTGTATCTTGATTGTGGTAGTTCTACTACATATACATGTTAACATCCACCAAATTATATACTTAGAAAGGATGAATTTTACTGAATGTAAATTATACCTCCATAAACTTGACTTAAATTGCTTAGCTTTCCATTGATAGTCAAAGCTCTGAACTATCTTTCCAACATATCTCCCACTCCTGGGTTTACCCACCCTAATACATTAGCTAAATGGAATTACTTACCTTTGTTATTATTAATAACAACAGCAAAAGCATTAGCAGTCAACATTTATTGGAACTGGCTATAGTCAGATACATGATAAAAGAAAAGTGCTCCACATATATTATCTCATAAATCTTCACTACAAGTTTACGAGGCTTTATTATTATCCTCATTTAGAGATAGGAACTGAGGCTTAAGGAGATTAATAATTTGCCCGAGGTTCTTCAGTGACTGTGTGACAAACATGGAATTTGAATTTAGGTCTACCTGACTCCAAAACCCAACACTAAACTTCCTTCTTAGGATTCCTACCAACATGTCTGTTCATGCTGTAACCTCAGAGTATCTCTTCGCCTCAACTTCATTTGCTCTAATTGTATCTATCTTTAAAAGCAAAACTTATATGCATGCCTCATCCATAAAGCTTTCCCAGATCTCCCTCCCCAGCTGACAACCATCTCTTTCAAAACAATAAAAGCTCCAATAGTATTGAATCGATTCCTTACTTACGATATTTTAATCTACCTCCTGTTAAAGTTATTGATATAATTATCCTACTAGATATTTTACTATATGAGGACAAGATCAAAGGCTTTTTCACCCTTGTGTATCATTGTTAACCTAACACGATTTAACTCAATGAATGAATGAATGGTGGCTGGGACATTAGTCTAGCCAGTAGTATAATTAGATGTTAATGTTTCATTCTACCCAAGGAAAGGTACCCTTGTTTATTAGCTTCTTAGAATCAGCCTATATTTTATTACTGTGTTATTCTTCTTTCCCCAAATTAAAATTCCTGATAAGAAAATGAAAAGCGAAAAATTGAGAGACTAACCCAAATCAAAACACTGTCTGCTATTTTGGTGTGAATTAAAAACAGGGCCAAACTCCTGGGCAATCCATGGAAGCAAGTAGGGCAGGGAGTGGTAAAGAGAGACTTGATAATACAGGGAAAATGTAACATGTCAGGGTAACAGGAAAAGTCATCAGTGAGGAAGGTAGCAGAGAAAACACTAAGTTACAAATGTCTAGGCACACTCTTGAGATTTAAAAAATGACATAAAAAATGGGGAGGGAGGTGTTTCAAATTTATAAAAGAGTTAAGAGACATAATAACCAAATGCAATATGCAATTTTGTTAGGTGTGATATAGTAGTGTGATTATATAAAAAAGTATCCCTCCCTAGTTTTTAGAAATATACACCCAAGTATTTACGGATGAAATATTATAGTGCCTCAAATTAACTATAAAATATTTTAGCAAAAAAAGAAAAATGTTAATGACTGTTAAATATAGGTGATAAATATATGGGAAGCTCATTAAATAATTTTATTTTTCTTTACCAAAAAGAAAGAAAGAGAGAAAAAAGAATGCAATGAATTGTCACAGGAAAAAGTCTAGCCATAGTCCCAATTCCTGTTCATAGACTTTGGATGACCAACATGATAGAAAAAAGTCAAGGTTTTAAGAGTACCAGCACTTTTTTGGTTTTGCTTCATTCTACTCCCCAGCTTATTACTAGTTTCACTATTTAATATTTACCTTACTCTACATTATTAGGTGTTAAATCCTCTGCCTTGTTAGATGATAAACTTCTTGAAGGTAGTCACAGTGCATTATTCATTGACTTTTGGTACACAGAAGAATGTCATGTATCAAAAAGGAAACTGGTGGAATAGAACTGCTTTTGCATTTAGCTTGTACTTGGCAACCATGAAGAAAACAGAGAATTTCTAACCAGTAATTTTTCTCCATACAAAACTAGAAACTTAGAAGGCATAAAATAACATAGGTATGTTTGCACATAACTATAAATTCCTTAAGATTCTTAAAAGAAAAGCATAAAGCATCTATACTATATACTAACTACGTCAGAGTTTCTCAAAGTGTGGTCTGGGGACACCTGGGAGTCAGAGGCTCTTTCAGGGAATATGTGAGGTAAAAACCATTTTCATAATAATACTAAGATTAATATTATTTACTTGCAGTCTCTCATGATTGAATGGTGGGGATTTTTAGATGACCTGTGATGTCATTCTGAAGGCTAATCAAACGTGTGTTTATGTATTCTTGTGTTTTAAATTTTTTTTTAGTTTTAATTTCTAATATGGTACTTACTGATAAGTATATTTGCATAAAAAAAGCTCTTTGGGGTCCTCAATTATTCTTAAGAATGTAAAGGGGGTCCTATGACCAAAATGTTTGAGAACTTAACATTAAACAAATGCAATCTTATTTTCCAATCACTCCTTCTCACTGTCAACTTCAAAGATTTGGGTGTGAATGGGCACCACTTTATCTTGTCTTTTTATAATTTTTATGTGCCTGCTGCTCTTGCCATCTCAGAATCTGAAGGATCCAAGTAGAAGGAAAAGCACATCAAAGGGTCTTGCTTTATAAGATTACTCTAAAAATACTCTGGGGCAAAAGTATAAACTAAATAAACCTTCAAACTTTCAAGGTATGAGACTTCTGCTTTCTCTCTAAGACATGTACTGAATAATTTAGGGAAAGGAAAGAGTGAGGGATAGGGCAAAAGTGACTAGGGCTGATTAAGTGACATTTTTCTGAAGATACCCTCCCAGTGCAATTGAGAATTTTTTGGAAAACAGTGCTCCTTTTAATGACCTATGTGGAATGGGAAGCAAATAAGAAACAAGTACTGAAATTGAATATCTATGACGGAAATAAGAGAGCACCTCAGGCTCTGCCTTCTTAGCCTGGAAAATAAAATAACATACTTTACCACAAATAATTTAATGTTTATTTTCTCAATTCTGTCTCTGGAAGGCTTTCAGACTAAAATATGCTTTGAAGATAATTTTCAATGCAGCTAATATAAAAATACTTCTATATAGGGTTTCTATCATCCTTGAAATCATCTTCCCCCACCCCTACCCCCAAGTCCCTTAGGAAATGAATATCAACTATTTGGGTGATCTGAACATTTGAGTTTTTCCCTAAACCCGGAACAATTTTGATTTGTTAGACAACTGTGAAAAGTCACAATGCTTTCAAGCAAAGCCTAATAATTTCCGTAAATTATTACCTTAGATAACAGCTTGTCAAATAAGCTATCCATTATCGCTACAAGCTTAGCTGATATTTCAGCTATGTGGTCATGGTAGTCCTGTAATGAGAAATAACGTTGTATTTTAAAGTCCCTGGGACACATCTAAAACTCTTAACAATTAAGGAGTTAAATTTATGAAACTCCAGTAGAAAATACATGGAGAGGTACCTTAGTGATATGATCAAAATGCCTAAGCATACTATACTGCTTAGGCTGCAGTCGAGCTTCAAAATGAGCCCTGATCACAGGAATGTAGTGCACGATTAACTGCAAACAGCGTGAAGAAAGAGCTGAAGATCCGGGAGGTAGACATACCATGGAGAAAAAGAAAGGTATTAGCTGGTATTTAAGGTATTTAATTACCTATCAAATTATGTAAAAAAATCAATTAATTTTATACAGACCCCAGTTTATTACATAAATGAAGAACAGTAACAGGAAGCAACATATTTCATATTTTTTGTTTAAGAAAATCAGTTGGTATTGAATGATGTAATGAATTATGCTGCTTTTCCAATGGACTCAAGTTGTGAGTAATACTGGCATGAGGAAGCTAATGGGACAACAGATTCTCTTCTGACATTCAGATACCTTTCACCCCATATATACATATGTACTTCATACGTATTACATTTTAACATTTTTTTACAATAGCAACTTTCTAGTAACTTATATTTATTGGAGTGAAAATTCCTCGTAACATTTCTCCAGAAGTTATTTTTCAGTTATGGCAATACATAAGAAAGTGACATTGTTACTTTTAGAGGCTTTAGTTAGAGGCATAAAAACATCAGGTATAATAAAACATAAGTATAGTGACATCACTGTAATGCCTCAGCATGTGAATTAAATGCAAAAATCCATACCCAAATTTTTTGTAGTTATTGTTTTTAGTCCAACAACTTGCAGTGCACCAGCTCCAAGAACTAACTGGCAACTTCTTGAATTGAAGTACTAACAAAGGAAGAAAAAAAAAACCCAACAATTTATTAAAAACTATTCTTTATATGCTGGCAATGTGTTAATTCTAAAAATACATTCCTCTTTCCTCTCATTGAAGGACCAAATGAGTTTTTCTAGTAGGAGCAATTAGGATCTGTTTATGTAATGACAAAAAAAAAAAAAAAAAAGGCAAGGGGTGTTCCCAAATGATAATATTTACAGTCTGGTAGGGAAAAAGTTGAGAAATTCTAAAAATCAGTTGTTCAGAAATTAATCTTTAATTGGCATTCACAAAACTAGTTGTTTCAGTCATACTAATTGGATAGTCCTACTTTCGAAAGGGTAACAAAATCTTTCTGAACTAAAATATGACAAGTTAACTTTGGGACAGAATTAATTGGTAGATTAGGTATTTGAAAAAAATAAAGCCTTTTCTGTAGGCTAGCAGTTTAAAATATCTGTTAATATGAAATGGCTGAATAACACTATCACCACAGTTTCATTTTACATCAATGGTTCTGAAATAATGATTTAAGAAAAATCTCTAACCTTAGTGAGATGAATTTTGTAAAGTTCAGTGAATTCCTTCCATGCACATTTGAAACCAGTCCAGGTTTTTTGACCTAAGTGGCCTCAGTCATGTTCAGCACCTAACGAACAAATCATCTCCTGTCTCCGATATCATTAACAACTCTATGGGTGTAATGAGGAATCACTAAATGTGGAGTGAGAAGGAAGCAGGTGGCCTCCTTCAAATAACATGTTGTGTTCAACCACAATCAAATGTCACAAAATTAATGTCTTAAAGATAGCTTAACCTTGAAATGTCTTAGAGTTGGAAGATTACTCACGCCCTAATGAATTACTTCTTCCAACTATTTTTTCCATAGGAGTGAAATCATACACACCTTCAATAAATCTGATAGACGAGTGAGCATGTCAGTAGTAACAGATGGGATATTATCCACACACTGGCAATATTCAAGGATAATTCTTATCAACAGCAATACGGTTCTACAAAAAAAGAAAGATGACCCAGTAGACACTCAAAACAAGAAAAATCAAACTGATTTGGCATATAAAAATCAATATTGATCTTGGTAACTGTTAAATTATGTGTTTTACCTATAAGTGCAACAGAGTAGGGACTTAGGGTAAGGCAACAGAAAATCCCTAGAGTGTAAAATTAAGGAGGCACTCAATTTCAGGGTTGTGCAATTGCAAGGTAATCACTTGCATGACACTGAGAAAGGGTACCTCCTTAAATTTTGTGTTGTGAGCACATCACTCTCTGTGTGACATTCACACTAAGGTAAGTCTCTTCCATAAGGCAGATATCCCATTCCTTGGCCAATTTAGAAACACTGAAAAAAGCTTAACCAGTGTTTCTGATTATGTAGTAGGTCCTCATAAATGTTGAATTAACGAAGGGAACCTAGTCTAGATTTTCTTAGTGAGATGAAAGATAAACTGTGGCTTCTAAGAAGTTTATTGGTAAATCACAAAAGCTTCTCCAAAGATGAGAAAGTTATCAGCTCATTATCAGGACATGTCATAAGCTAAAAAGAGGCACTATCGGGAGGTTAAATAAGGTTGAAACTAAGGGAGAAAGAGCCATTCATTATTGCACATCTAAATTCAATGAGATCCTCAGAAATGAGTGATCCATGTAAACTAATGTTTTATGAAAGTCTGAAGAGAGCAGTGATTCAAGAAGAAGAGTATCTAGCCTTTATAACAGCTTAATTGTCAGACCATATATTACTCTCCATGCATAGTCCTAGAGTCTGCTTTACTGGGCAGGAGTCCATTGCTTATCTTTTGTAATTTTCTCTCTGAAGATATAATACTCCACCTTTAGCCAGGGAGTTCAGTTTTTTGGCAGAAGCCTCTTTGCCTAAAGAGCAAGAAAGCCAGATAGCTAGAGGGGACCATTTCCATCAAGCAAGGGAAGAGTAACAAGACACAGTCCTTCCTCAGTATCCACAGGGCACTGGTTCCAGGACATTGCATGGATACCAAAAACCATGCATGCTCAAGTCCTTTATATAAAATGGCATAGTAAAGTCTTCCCTCTATATCCGTGGGTTCTGCATCCTGGTTGGTTGGATGTGGAACCCATGGATATAGAGGGCCAACTGCAATGGGTAATTAAGGAAAGAAATCATGATTAGATTGAAGGACTAAGATTATAGGGAGGTTGAAAAAAGCTCTGTCCCACCAGAAATGGAAAAGAACTCCAGAGAAGAAAGGAATGGAAGCTTTAGCTTACAATGGGTGCACTCCAGAGTTGTGGATAATATACAGGTTGAGAAAAAGCATAAATTCTATACACACTATTTGAGTGCTTATTAGGTGCTAAGAAAAATTAAAATGGTAAGATATGATCCCCATCTTTGAGGAATTCAGAGACTAACCAGAAAGTGCCATGAGAGAGGCACAGAGAGTTACAAAGAGAGGATCATTCATTCTTCCTGGAAAGGATGACTGTTTCAGAAAAGACTTACTTAGTGACAAGAAACAAAGAAGTGAAAAAGAATTCTGGTGTAGATATTGGGAGCTAGATTTTTATTCTAATTCTGGCTCCATTTGGGTAATTTTATATTAACTACTTAAACTTCTAAGCTCCAATTCTCTTAACTGTAGAAAGGGAACAATAATCCCTGAAATGTCTATTGCACAAATGGTTGTAGAGATCAAATGAGATCATATATATGAAAATATCTAAACTATGAAGTGTTATTAAAATTAAAGTATGTGAAGATATTATCTTAACTACCCATTTAATAAAAGGCATATAGTACCAGACAAACAACACTGGAATTTATATTTTTCTTAGTTAACTTGAATTTGAAATACTGTCTTTGGTAAAAGACCTAATGACAAATGATGATAATGGAAATAACTACCAACAACTATCAACTTCTTGTTAGGTACTAGAACTGTGCTAGATTCTTTACATGAATTACCTGTTTAATTTCACAATAATTCTAAGTATAGTACTATTATCCACATTTTGTTTTATAAATAAGGAAACTGAGGCACACAGAGTAACTTGCCCAAGGCCACAAAGTAACAGAGCTGCTGGGACTCAAACCTAAGCAGTCTGACTCCAGAGCTCACAACTTCAACTACTATGCTGTATACTACACACTAAAGAAGTTGCAGGAAAAAAAGACAGAAAGAGCTTGAGACACTTATAACATCATGGAGCCACTAGAGCACCCTTGGATTATGTACCTCTAGGTCCTTGTTACATGAGAAAAATCAACCAACCCCTTTTTTTGTTAAGCCAGTGTAGTCCTAATGGATACAGAATACTACAAAATATAGAAAAATAAAAAGGAATCCATAAAATTTCTTTAAAATTCTTTGTAAGATTTACAATTGTTAATCCAAAATTTCCAATTCACATCAAGGGGTAAATAAAAGACCTAAGTTTTAAATACTTGATTCAACTAATGAAGAAAAACGTGTCACTCACCCAACAACAGCATACTGTTGTCCCTCGACAATGAGAACTTCAGCTGGTTTCCTTTCTTCTGTAGCTAGAGAGTAAAGCGAATAAAGAGACATGGGTATAAGATGAAACAAAATACTGGATAAAAAATTTAAACTGGACAAAACTGAAAAAGTTCCTATTCAGGGCCTGAAACTATCTCATTTCTGCAAATAAATCTACTTCTTGGGAAACAATTCAGCACAAAGTAAATAAAGTATACTGCATTTGGAATCAGAGAAATCTGGATTTGAATTCCAGTACTGCCAATTACTGAATGCAAGACTAGGCCAATTACTTCTTTTGAATCTCAATATCTGTATCCATTAGACATGGACAACAATATCTACCTTTCAGTGTTGTTACTGAAAGAGATAATGCTTACGAACTGGCTATCCTCTAGGTCTGGCACATGGCAGATGATCGATAAGAAGTAAAGGAAAAAGAATGTTATTAGTTGGGAAAGGCAGAACTAGCATTTCAACTGGTTATCTTTTCTTTATTATAACCCTTAGAGTACAACTTAATTCCTAAATTCAATGGAGAGACTATGTATTACTTTTCAAGATTTTAATCCAAAAGTTACTTTATTTTCAGCATGTGGTATTTCTTATCATTAAAAAACAAAATTCAGCATATTGAGGTGAAAAGAACAGTGGACTGGATTACTGTCCTGAATCAGCCAAATTAAACAGATTACCATGCGCAAGTAAGTCATCGTGCTTCCCTAAGCTTCAAATCCTTTTGTTCTAAGACATTAAATATCTACTTCCTCATCTCTTTCAAGGAAAGAAATTCAGTGTGATATAATTTCCAATCACAATTCACTCTGTATGTCAGATTAAGTTTTTTTGAGGACAGGGGTTGTGTCTTAACCAATTCTCAATACTGCAGAGAAATGGCTTAGCACAGTAGTTAAGAGGAAGGGCCCTAAAGTCAGTCTGCCTGCAGCTGGATCCCAGCTCTACCACTTCCTAGCCAGGTAACCTTAGGCATGTTGCTTAGCCTCTTTGTGCCACAGTTTCCATATTTGTTAAATGGGAATACTAACAGTGTCTAGCTCATGGATCTGTAAATGAGATAACTATGTAAAGTGCTTAGAAAAAACTGTCTAGCACCAGGTAAGCATCAAATTAATATGAACTGCTATCCATTAAACTTCATCTCCCCAGTGCCTAGCTAAGTAGCTAGTAACTCAATAAATAGATGATGGGTGCATGAATAATAACCAAGGATCCTTAACTCCGCATGAACTAGTAAAATGTTAATGGATTTCTAATAGCATATCCTTTCTTCTTTCTCAGAGGAAAACAAAAGACAGAAGCAGGGTATATGGACTACCCTGATGGTACACTGGTTAAGAATCCACCTGCCATTGCAGGGGACACGGGTTGGAGCACTAGTCCAGGAAGATCCCACATGCTGCGGAGCAACTAAGCCCGTGCACCACAGCTACTGAGCCTGCTCTCTAGAGCCTGCGAGCCACAACTACTGAAGCCCGCGTGCCTAGAGCCCGTGCTCTGCAACAAGATAAGCCACCACAATGAGATGCCTGCACACCACAATGAAGAGTAGCCCCCGCTCGCTGCAACTAGAGAAAGCCCGTGCTCAGCAACGAAGACCCAACACAGCCAAAAATAAATAAATAAATAAAAATTTATTAAAAACAACAACAAAAAAAACACTTTAAAAATTATTCAAGAACTTCATAATTTCAAATCTGGTATTACAGGATGAGTTGTACATAAGTTTTTATTATTTTTTTATTTTTATTTTTATTTTTTTTGGCGGTATGCAGGCCTCTCACTGTTGTGGCCTCTCCTGTTGCGGAGCACAGGCTCCGGACGCGCAGGCTTAGCGGCCATGGCTCATGGGCCCAGCCGCTCCACGGCATGTGGGATCTTCCCAGACCGGGGCACGAACCCGTGTCCCCTGCATCGGCAGGTGGACTCTCAACCACTGCGCCACCAGGGAAGCCCAAGTTTATATTATTAACCCATGACAATGCCACTTTAACTAATATACAAAAATATCTCTAGCCACTGCATGTCTTTCATAAGAGACCCAACTGACATTTGATACAAATGACAATTTTCTTCTTGAAACTCTAATTTTTTAACTTCTGTGTTTTTCTGGATTGTCCTACCTCTCTGCCCTTCCTTTGTAGTCTCCTTCACAGTTTTCTTATTCTACAGTTCTTTATATTTTGGTTTTCTCTATCATATCACTACTACATTACTTGTGATTGATAATAAATATATTTTTCATCAGACTTAGACCTTTTAACGTAAAATTATACCTCTTACCTATGTCTCAACATTTGACACATAGTAGAAGCATACTAGTGTCCAATAAAAGATTACATGTCTCTAAACAATATGGTACAGTGGTTAAGAACATAGCTATGAAATTATATAAAGCTGGTTTCAAATCCCAGATCTTTATTTGTACCAAATTCCTTAACCCCTGGAAGCCTCATGCCTCCTCACTATTAAACAAGGTAACAATAGTATCTTTATTATAGGTTGTTGTGAGGGTAAACTGGAGTAATGCATGTAAAGCACTTGGTCCACTTGGATATGGCTAATATCCATTTGGATATGGTTAATACTCAATAAATATCTGAAATTATTATTATAAATTACCACATACTTTTCCAATCAACTACTTACTAAGCTGGGAGTATTAGTTCTAAGCTTCCCAAGAGGCACTATCAATTAAAGAAATATTAAGCACTCCTACAAAATGAACAAACAATATAAAATTGAAAGAGAGTGTGTGAAAGAGTACACATACCCCCTGATTTCTTTTCAGGTAAAGCAATCTTTCCATCTGCTATAGAATCAACAAGATCCTGAAATTCTGCGGGAACATCAGCTTGCTTCCAGCGCTCATTGTCTAAGAGGAGGCTATTCAAAAGTAAAAAGAAAGGAAGATAAACTTTAATAATATGTCAACACCATCTCCTTGGGTGAAAAGAAAAGGAATAGCTGAGTGAGTACATAAGACTTTTGTTATATATTTAAGACTACGTGTATCTTAGTTAAATTCAAGTAGAGCCCATGCAATACAAGGCATTGAGTTTTTAAATAATAATGGCCATTACCTGTTGTTAGTACGTAAGACTTTAAAAAGTGCTGAACACCTTAATAAACTGAAATCATTTATAAATGGTATGAATGGTTTCAGAAAATATTTCTCTTTTTATGTCTCTTAGCCTAGTCAGGAAGAGTGGTAAAACGTAATTAACTTCACTTTGAGTGGGAAAGGAAAAGTCAATCTATTAGGATCTTCCTGGCAAGTACTTTAATGGAACTAAACATTCTAACTACACTTTCAAAAGCCAAGAAATGTGATTTTAATTCCACAATCTGTCTTTAATTAAAGAAAAAAATGGGCCTCCCTGGTGGCGCAGTGGTTAAGAGTCCGCCTGCTGATGCAGGGGATACGGGTTCGTGCCCCGGTCTGGGAGGATCCCATATGCCGCGGAGCGGCTGGGCCCGTGAGCCATGGCCGCTGGGCCTGCGCATCCGGAGCCTGTGCTCCGCAACGGGAGAGGCCACAACAGTGAGAGGCCCACATACCGCAAAAAGAAAAAAAAAAAAAAAAAAGAAAAAAAT
This sequence comes from Mesoplodon densirostris, assembly GCF_025265405.1. NCBI lineage: Eukaryota > Metazoa > Chordata > Mammalia > Artiodactyla > Ziphiidae > Mesoplodon > Mesoplodon densirostris. Next base: position 54,156,930 of record NC_082674.1, read on the forward strand.
CTGTCAGGGGTTTTAACTGGCCAATTAATGAAGTTTCCTCTTTTAAATATAATTGTGTTTTGTAAAGAAAAGGGGAAAAAAATGAAGAACAGAATGGACAAGGCAATAATACCTGAGCTTGGTTTTTCTCTCTTCATGAAACCTGTTTACAAATTTATTAGCTTGGCTCTGAAGTGCTCCAAGTAATGACATGCTTTTTCTTCCACAGATCTGTTCAGTTTCTAAAATGAATGTTTCCATTAATCTGGAAAGTGTTATGAATTCTGTGGAATTTAGCTTCTCAAGAAAACCATCCTAAATTTTAAAGATAACACAAAAATCATGATAGTATAACACCAAATATGGATGAGCTATAAAACCAACTTAAACAAACATTAATATTAATTGTTTTTATAATAGTTGTAGTAATTCCTAAAAATTATTTTAAAACAATTTTAAATGAAATTTCCCAATACTTTAGTCCCAGAAATCAAGCATAAAAAGTTTAAGATGTCTAAATTTTATTCTGATCCCTTTGTAATACAGTAGCTCAAATAAATTCAGATCATACTATACAATTTTCCTACTATTGGAGTACAACTAATTTTCTTAATAAATTATTTGGCTAGGTATACACATATATATGTATAAAACAGCATATTAATTTCAAATTAATTATTAAGGTATTATATTTCAAAATAAGTCTTTTAATCCTTTATTTGAAAAGCATGCTTAACTTTTTCTATTTCTTTTATTTGGATTATTTTGCATTTCAACATCTCCTTAACAGACCACACCAGTACCTTATTAAGTGTTAAAAATATGCATTATGTGGAATGGGAACACAAGCGAGGATATTTTCCAGATCTTTAAAACAATGTTACTATGTATAAAGTATCTAAAGTTTATCAAAACAACTAACCTTTGCTCTTGACATGAGAAATTTGACAGCTCGATCATGGCATATATCTGAGGCACTATATAATAACTCCTGGACATTATTTGCCAGCTTTCCCAGCTCTAAGTCAGTTAATTTCATGTCTTCATTGACCCTGAAAATGATAGAAAGAGATTAAGTCAAGGAAAGTTGTGAACACACTGTTCGCCATAGATGACCTACCAATAAAAAACAAAAAGCTGTAAAATTTACATTTGAGGGAAAATTCTGTGATGTATCATGTACTTTTATTTTTGTGGTACAGCATCACATAAACAAGCTCAGATAACACAAATATATTTTACCCTAATCTTATATAAGAATAATTTTCTCTCTCTGCTGTAGTATTTTTAATACTTAGTTCAGACTCTGACTGGAAATTCTGCAAAAACTACAGCAAAAGAAATTCTCGTTAGGTACAAGGGCGTAGCTGTGGCAGGTTGTGCACAGGTGCCTAGGATGACATGGTGGAAGGAAGAGGAAAGGAATGGAAAGAAGGAACAAACAGGCCCTCTTTTTACTTATAATTATGAATGACTATTAATAGTCAGATCAACTGAACTAATATTTCCTGAGTATTTACTGTGCTTAACTACTATGCACTGGAGGGAATACTGTTCTCAAGAAACTTACAATTAAATAGGAGTATTTATAATATGTAATGCATTTATTCCAGTTTTGAGGAAGAAATGTAAGACTTCCTGTTTTTTATACATTTTTCCCCAGGGCATGTATAAAGACCACTGATTCTGTGCCAACAAGTCAGTTTAGTGTTATCATGAACCAAGTGAAGTAACTTAGCATAATTTTTCTCCGTTTCAGTTGAATTAAAATAACTTTCAAAGATATTTCAAAGAGGATCTGATGTATATTAATTTGAGGCAAACCACTACTCTCACTGGGTTAAGGTATTAAAGAAAGTTATTAGCTGCTATCCTTTAAAGTTATATCATTAAATTTAGTTACTCGTGCTTTAAAATAATGGATGGATAAATATTTTTTAAATACTCTCAGATACAGTATCTTGCTTGGTTCTCACACTCTGAGGCAGATAGATAAATTTCTACTTTACAGATGAGGATACTGAATCTTGAAAGTTTAAGTGATCTACCCAAGGTCACAAGGTTAAGAGGGTGGGACTAGAACCCAGAATTAGTCTAATTCTATTTCTAATCTGATAAGCTTCTTCTACTGTAACATTTCCTTCTATATAAACAGTCCAAGTGCTATTTCAATACCAGCTCCCATAAAACTGTTGGCTTAAATTTCAAAGTTAAAATTTTATTTCAATTGTAAATTTGATTTTCTGAAGGATTTCTAAAATTTGCCCCTACGTAAGGGAATAACTAAGAATTTGGAACTCTTACCAATATGCCACCAATTCACAAAGATATAAACAGGAAATAGCAAAAAAAAAAAAACCCAACTAAAGTCTTTAAGAAAGTAGGGTGACAATCCAAAAAGCTAGGAAGTTCGGTTTTCTTAAAAAATCATTTATTTGTTTGTAATTTTGCTTTTTAAAAAGATTTTTAAAAATTTAAGTCTAATGGATCTCTTTCACGTTAATAGGGAAAAGCAAAAAACAAAAAACAAAACCTCACAAACATGATCCAGTAATTCTACTTCTGGCTATGTACACAAAAGAACTGAAAGCAGGATCTCAAAGAGATATATTTGCACACCCATGTTCACAGTAGCACTACTCATAACAGCCAAGAGATGGAAGCAATCCAAGAGTCCACTGACAGATAAATGGATAAAATGTGATATATACATACAATGGAATATTACTGAGCCTATAAAAAGAAGGAAATTCTGACACATGCTACAACATAGATGAACCTTAAAGACAATATGCTAAACAAAAGGACAAATACCGTTTGATTCCACTTATATGAAGTACCTAGAGTAGTTGAACTCATGGAGACAGAAAGTAGAAGAGTGGTTGCCAGGGGATTGGTAGGGAAGGAAATGGGGAGTTGTTGCTTAATGTGCATAGGATTTCAGATTTGCGAGAAGAAAAAGATCTGGAGGTTGGTTGTACAACAGTGTGAATATATTTACCACTACTGGACTGTGCACTTAGAAATGGCTAAGATGGTAAACTTTATATGTTTTTATTTTAACCACTATTTAATTTAAAATAAAAAATTTTAAAAACCTACAAAACTTCCTAATCCTTTCCATTATTTTTCCTTTCCCATTTCCTGCATGGTAAATTATTTACTCTTTTGTGCCCATGTCTGCATTGGAATAAACTTACAAAGTTGTAGATTATTTTGATAATGTAAGAAAATATGGAAAATCTACCACTAACATAGATAAAAAATCAGACATCATTTCTGCATGTACTGCATCTATGACACAATTACATACTGCAAAAACACTTGATACAAGAAAGAACTAGTTAGGGTCACGTGTATAAATATACTCAATCAATCCACTGCCCCTTGGGGGTGGGTAGTTCCCAGACATTTATGTGCCTATGAAACACAGAAGAAACCACCTACAGAACCTCTATTATCATGCTATGGGAGCATGCCATTGTGGAAAGCCAGAGAAGCTCCAGAGTGTATAGTGAGCCACAATGGAGGTGGGAGGGGAGGGATAAAAACTATGAGGCTGCATTTGATTTAAAGGAATTTCAAATAGTACAGCAGATTTCTAGCTATCTTTTAATATCGTTTCTCACTTCTGCCATAATAGTTTCAGCTATCAAATAGCCAACAAGCTATAGACTATTTCTCAAGCCTCTCTTACAGCTAGATATAGACATGTGATAATATTCTAGCCACTAGGATGTGGAACTGCAAATTCTGAATTGTGCTCTTAAAAAGAAAGAAAGGATAAAACATGAACAAATTTATGTGAAAGCAACAGGGAACTAACAAATCTAAAAGGTATATGAATTTGCAACATAAATAAGGCATATTGGAAGAAGAATAAAAGGTAGGAGAAATTACCAGATATTGAGACTAATTAAAAAGTGATCATAGGGCTTCCCTGGTGGCGCAGTGGTTGAGAGTCCGCCTGCCAATGCAGGGGACACGGGTTTGATCCCCGGTCTGGGAAGATCCCACATGCTGCGGAGTGGCTGGGCCCATGAGCCATGGCCGCTGAGCCTGCGCATCCGGAGCCTGTGCTCCGCAACGGGAGATGCCGCAACACTGAGAGGCCCACGTACCGCAAAAAAAAAAAAAGCGATCATAACTAATACAATTTTACTTAATGGTACTGGTGCAAAGCAGACAAGTGAACAAAACAGAATCTAGAAACAGACTCATACATATATGAATATTTAATTTAAGACAAGAGTGGCACTATAGAGCAACGGGTAAGACAGTCTTTTCAATAAATGGTGTGAAGTTAAAAAGATATCTACATGAGGAAAAAGACAACAACCTCACACTATACACAAAAATCAATTCCAGATGGATTGTGGATCTAAATGTGAAAGGGACAGCAACAAAGCTTCCAGAAAAAAACATAAGAGAATATCATCAAAGTCTTAGGTTAGGGAAAGATTTCTTAAATAGGACACACAAAAAAGCACAAACCATAAAAGGAAAGACTGAATCATAAGATATTAAAATTAAGAACTTTTGTTCACCAAAGACCCCAATACGAGAGTGAAAAGTCAACCCACAGAGTGGGAGAAGATACCTGTAGTACGGACAACTGACAAAGGGCTGTGCTGGGACTACATAAAGAACTCCCATAAATCAGTAAGAAATAAAAGGTAAACCAATAGAGAAGTGGGCAAAGATTTGAATAGGGCCTTCACAGAAGAGGATATCCAAACAGCCAATAAATATATGAAAAGTGCCCTCTTACCAATCATCAGGGAAATAAAAATTTAAACTACTATACCTGTGACATATCTACCAAAATGTCTAACATGTAAAAGACTGACAATACCAAGAGTGAATGAAGATGTGGAGTGATAGGAACGCTTCCACACAGCTGATAGGATTGTAAAGGAGTACAATCCTTTGGGAAATTGTTTGGCATTAGTTAAACTGACTATTCACAATACTTATTCATTCCTAGGTATATATTCAACAGAAATACTTATGTCATGTACACTGAAGACATCTACAAGAATGTTCACAACAATCAAACTGAAAATAATCCAAATTTCATCAACAAAATGATAAATACATCGTGGTATAGTCAGAAGTGGAATATTTATGCACAAATAAACTACTGCTGCATACAACTACTTAGAAAAATATCACAAATATAATGTGGAATGAAAGAAATTAAGAGACTAAAGAACATGATTCCATTTATGGTTCCATTTACATAAAGTTTAAAACCTGGAAAAACCAATAGTTTTAATGGTTTTTTGGGGGTGAAGTGAAAGCATAGTGGCAAGGGGGGCTTCTAGAGAGCTGGTAATGTACTATCTCTTAACCTTGGTGATTACACCAGGGTGTTCATTTTGTTATAATAAATTGAGCTGAACACTTATAACTGGTCCATTTCCCTATATGTACATCACATTCCAATTAAAAGGTTAAAACAAAACAAAAAAGTAAGGAGAGTACCAGCCTTTGTCCTCTCCTTCCTGCTGCTACAGATTGAAATGAGATGATAAAACCTCCTAAGACACAGAGGGAAACTACACAATGAGATGGCAGAGCTACCTTCTCAGCTCTGGACCTCCTACCTCTGAATTGTTACAGGAGAGAAACAAAATTCTATATTGTTTAAGCTACAGATGTTTTTACATCTCTTTTAACAGCAGTTTTAGACTGAACCCTAACTAATAAATGTGAAAATATAAGCCAGAACAGAGAAGAAAAAATTTTATTCATATGTAGTTCAGGGTTTGATTGATTGATTTATGGTGGGGAGGGGGAGGTATTAGAGCTGACTTTATACCATAACTGCAACCTTTATAAGCTCCTGGGCTATAAGCTGACTTACATCATAATGAACAAAAGTACTGAGTTCTTATTATTCTTAATAATAACAAAATACAAACAATGTTCTTGGACCAGAAAGATTTTATTGGCTGTTTTATTTTTGTTCTTCCTATTCAGAACATTATTGGGACAACTGGTGAACTTTGAATGGGGTCTGTGCATTAGATGGTAATAATGCAGCAATGTTTTCTTGATTTTAATTGGTATACTAAAGTTATTTAAGAGAGTGTTATTGTATTGAGGAAATATACACTGAGGTATTTGGAACATCAAGTCTGCAACCTATTGTCAAATAATTGAGAAAAAATTTTAACATGAGAGACAAAGAAAGGAGAGACGAAAAGAGAGCGAGAAAGAGAGAGGAACGGAGAAAGAGGGCAATGTGGTAAACCATTAACTGGGGAAGCAAGGTGGAGGATATATGAGAGTTTTTTGTACAATGCTGACAACTTTTCTGTAAATTTGAAATTATTTCAAAATAAGTTTAAAAGAGTAATATTTAAAAATATTTAAAAAGTGCAACCCACTTGGAAATTCATGTCTGAAAAACTGAAAATTGTAAATCAAACAGATTTTCACTATATACAAAATACAAAGGTGACATAGTAAAAGAAAGAAACGTAACCAAGGAAATACTGATCTGAGTTCCAGGACAGGTTCTGCCACTAATGACTTTAAATAAGTCACCTAAACTCTCCAAATTGAGGGCATTTAATTAAATCGTTCCTTCCCAGCCTTAAAATTCTACAATTCTCAATTACTTCCAATGCTCATCTCCTTACCTTGCATACATTTTCAAAAAGATATGTTTCAGGAAATTAATTTATTTTTGTTAAATTAAATTCCAAAAGACCAAAGTGTACACGGTTTCTCAATAAACTGAATAATCAATCTTATTGGAACCATTAATAAGATGACTCAAAATCTTGTTAACTTGGCAGCAGTAGTCACCATACTCACATATTATCCACAGCTCCCGGAGTAACAGATGATGATGTCTGCTCTTTGCTGGATGAAGAATCAGTAGTACATTCTGGTTCGGATACCGAATCACTGCTGCAGGGCTCACTATTTGGAGATGCATTTCTTTGAGAGGTAGTGTCAATTGCTATAGGTGTTAATTCACTCTCACTGAATGCATCGCTTATAAACATGCCTTCATGGATTAAATAAGCCACCTCTGTGTCCAGTGAATTGTCTTTTGCAGCATTCTTCTGCTGCGAAATCTCCTCCAATTCTCTAGTCCTTTGGTTTTTGTCAAGAACTGAGAGAACAACACTGTGAATGATATTTAACGTTGCCTACAAGAAAACAGGATACATTTTTAAAGGATTTAAAATATTTTATACCTAAAGGTTCCAAAAGTGAACTGTGTATGTACTTTTGAACATCTGACAAATGAGTCAAGGTCATGCATATCAGAATTTCTTTTATTACACAGTAAAAGTGACTTGTGAAAAAGAATTGCTCAAGAGAGATGGGTTCCCTAAAGCTTAGACATAGGGCTCCATTTACAAATTAATTTTGTAAATGGAAATCTCTCTAAAATATACTGCATATTTCTCTAACTTCTTAAATAGGTTACACTAAACATAACTTGCCTGTCAGAGGATCATATTCGTTAATTGATGTGCTTTCTTTTCTATTTTTCTTAAAGGGGGGTGTTTGGAACAGAACAACCAGTATCCAATCATCTATGCAACAAATATTCACTATGTTTTTCTTTAATTAATTAATTTATTTGGCTGCATTGGGTCTTCATTGCTGTGCACGGGCTTTCTCCAGTTGCGGCGAGCAGGGGCTACTCTTTGTTGCGGTGCACGGGCTTCTCGTTGCAGTGGCTTCTCTTGTTGAGGAGCACGGGCTCTAGGCGCACGGGCTTCAGTAGTTGTGGCATGCGGGCTCAGCAGGTGTGGCTCACGGGCTCTAGAGCGCAGGCTCAGTAGTTGTGGAGCACGGGGTTAGTTGCTCCACGACATGTGGGATCTTCCCGGACCAGGGATCAAACCCATGTCCCCTACATTGGCAGGTGGATTCTTAACCACTACACCACCAGGGAAGTCCTGCTTCTTAAAAGTGCTTTCTTAAAAGGAAAAAACAATCCGTATTCCTTACCATACCTACCCTTAAATCCATCTCTCTCTCCTCATCTTACACCTTTTTCTCACTCATTCACTGCTCTCCAGAAATTCTGGTTCTCTTCCTATTCTTCTAAATTCCACTGTTCCCATCTCAGTGCCTTTGTTGTTTCCTCTGCCTGGAACGTTCTTCACCTTGATGTTTGCACACGTTTCCTTCTCATCACTCAGGTTCCTGCACAACTGTCACTTCCTCAAGAAGCCTCCGGGATGTCCCTGGTGGTCCAGTGGTTAAGACTCCGTGCTCCCGATGCAGGGGGCACGGGTTTGATCCCTGGTAGGGGAATTAAGATCCCTCATGCCGCATGGCAAAAAAATAAAATAAATAAATAAAACTGAATCAAAAACAGCAGAAAAAGAAGCCTCCTATGACTCCTTCCAGCAACCCTATCCCATTAACCAGTTTTTTTAAAATAACAGTTACCACTATCTTTTTATTTTTTTAATTCTAGGTCTCTTTCCACTACAATGTTAGCTCCATGAGATATTATATCCTACTGCCTAGAATAGTAAGTACTGGGCACATAGGAGGTACTTAATAAATACTGAAAGCTAGATGAATTAAGAGTAAATTTATGTAAGTCAATGTCTTCATGGACTACCAAGAAGCAGGGGCTGCATTCCTACTTTAACATTCATGGTTGCGTTCTTGTAATTTGTTGCCCTTTTCTCAAAACTCTTGATTTCTTTTTTAGGATCTACATGGTTCTAGGCAAGCAGACTCCAACTTTAAGTCTCCAAAGATAGGATAAGGGTCTAAGCTAGTCCAATCAGCTAATGGAACCACCTGAGCTTAAAGCTAAAGAAGATACACAGAAGACAGACTGAGAGAAACACAGAGAAACAAAACCAAGGCTTGATAACATCATCAACCTCTCTATCAAGCACCTAAAGGCTGACCTACCTATGGATATTTTTCAGTTATATGAACTAATAAACTCCCTTAATTGTTTAAAACACTCTGTGTTTCCCATTATTGGGAATTAAATGCACTCTAAGTGATACAATATTCCATACAGTATATGAGAGAGATTCTGAGCCTTCGAGTGTCTGTGGATACTGCATATCTTCTTTCTCCATTGAACAGTAACTTCTCTATTGTCACAAACTTGCTCCTTGCTACACTCCTCCATTGCTGCTTTTAATCCTCACTACTGTCTCATCTTAATCTTGATGTGCTTTCTCCCCCATCTTCATTTTGCCTTTCTTCTTCCTTATTTCTTCTCTCTTGATGATTTTCTTTCTTAAAAAAATTTTTAATAAAAAATGGTCATGGTCTTTGGACATGGTCTTTCTCTCCCCAACAACTATTCTATACCTCCCCCATAGGAATACAGCTATGCAAAACTGAGTCCACCTTCCGGCTTCAGGTGTTAGTCCTGTGTATCCCACACAGTATACTCCCAACCTCCTCGCTACAGGATTAGTTCAAAAGTGAGAAGAAAATCCAGACCCAAAGCAAGCAGTGCACAGCATTGTCCTGACCACGGTAACCTAAATCAGCCCAGTGGATTAAAACCAAGGACTCTGATGATTGAAGAAAAAAAAATCTTGTTCTAGGAAGTAGAGTATACAAATGTGGAAGACCTAAAACTGTTATATATAGCCATTTTGCTATAATTACGTTGGGTACTTTGAAGGTGAAGCCAACAAAGAGGAGGTAGAAGTGAATTAAAACAGAGAAACTAAGCAAGAAAACCATGACCACGTCATAACTGAAGCCTATCCTCGTTTTGGACTATTTTAAGTTCCCCAAGCCAATACATTTCTTTTATTGTTTAAATTAGTTTCATTTGAATACTCTGTCCCTTTTAACTGACAACATCTTAGCTAATACAATAAACTTTCCATATACAGTGTAGCAGGTGTTCTCTTAAGGGTTCTTCTTCACTGTTTTCACCATACCTACAGTTTTAAAGGTTTGCTGATTATTTTTTTCCAAGACCAGAGCCATTCTTGCTTAAGGATGCCAGAAGATTTTACAATATATAGTAGATTCAACAGTAGGTACGTGATTTATTCTCTGAACTTTCATATTGCAGCAGTTTGCAGTCAAGTTCATGTTCAAAGACCAGAACCGCTAAAATAAATTTTTCCAGTCTTGAGAATAATGAATGAAATAATCTGGTAACCATATTGATAAATCTTTAAAATGATAGTCCAGAATTATTTGTCCACATAACAAATTGAAAACTTAAGAGTTAAAAATTTCTTTAAAAAGAATGTAAGCTTGCATTTAAGGATTATTTTCTTTTTTAGCTATACAAATCATCTTAAACCATGGGATATAAACAATAAACAAGAATTCTAATAAAAACACAAAATACAATTAATGCCCAGAGATAAACCCATGCACTCATGGTCAATTAATCTACAACAAAGGGCAAAATACAGCAAGAATATACAATGGAGTAAAGACAGTCTCTTCAACAAGTGGTGCTGGGAAAACTGGATAGCTACATGTAAAAGAATGAAACGAGAACACTCTCTGACACCACATTAAAAAAAAACCCTCAAAATGGATTAAAGAACTAAATGTAGGACCAGATACTGTAAAACTCCTAGAAGAAAACATAGGCAGAACAGTCTTTGACATGTTGTAAATCACAGCAATATTTTTGGGGACCTGTCTCCTAGAGTAATGGAAATAAAAACAAAAATAAACAAATGGGACCTAATTAAACTTAAAAGTTTTTGCACAGTAAAGGAAACCATAAACAAAATGAAATGACAACCTATGGACTGGGAGAAAACATTTGCAAATGATGCAACTGACAAGGGATTAATTTCCATAATATACAAACAGCTCACACAGGTCAATATCCAAAAAAGCCCCAGACAACCCAATTAAAAAATGGGCAGAAGATCTAAATAGACATTTCTCCAAAGAAGACATACAGATGGCCAACAGGCACCAGAAAAGATGCTCAATATCGCTAATTAGAGAAATACAAACCAAAACCACAATGAGGTATCACTTTACACCAGTCAGGATGGCCATCATCAAAAAGTCTACAAATAGTAAATGCTGGAGAGAGTGTGGAGAAAAAGGTACCCTCCTACACTGTTGGTGGGAATGTAAATTGGTGCAGCCACTATGGAGAACAGTATGGAAGTTCCTTAAAAAACTAAAGATAAAGTTACCATATAATCCAGCAGTCTGACTCCTGGGCATATATACAGAGAAAACTCTAATTCGAAGAGATACATGCAACCCAATGTTCATAGCAGTACTATTTACAATAGCCAAGACATGGAAGCAACCTAAATGTCCATTGACAGATGAATGGATAAAGAAGATGTGGTACATATATACAATGGAATATTACTCAGCCGTAAGAAAGAATGAAATAATGTCATTTGCAGCAACATGGATGGGCCTAGAGATTATCATACTAAGTGAAGTAAGCCAGAAAGAGAAAGACAAATACCACATACCACATGATATCACTTATATGTAGAATCTAAAAAAACTGATACAAATGAACTTATTTACAAAACAGAAATAGACTTACAGACATAGAAAACAAACTTATGGTTACCAAAGGGGAAAGAGCTGAGGGGGTGGTGGTGGTGTGGCCGGTGGCAGGGAGGATAAATTAGGATTTTGGGGTTAGCAAATACAAACTACTATATATAAAACAGATAAACAGTGGTCCTACTGTATAGTATAGGGAACTATATTCAATATCCTGTAATAAACTATAATGGAAAAGAATATGAAAAAGAATGTATATATGCATAACTGAATCACTTTGCTGTATACCAGAAACTAACACAACATTGTAAATCAACTATAGTTCAATTAAAAAAAAGTAATACCTCTTTTTGTAGAAAACTTAGGAAAAACAGAAAAGAATGAATCACTAATTTAAATTATACATAATCCTACCACCTGAAGATAACCACTAAAAAGACAAGCTGTCTCTTTGTCTATGGAGATGAAGAGGTAAAAAAATCTTTCTAACACAGCTAAGAGCAGACTATATATTTAAGTAGGTCTCTGTCTTGCTTTTTAACTTAATGTTATAATGTATGTATGCATTTTCTTCAATCATTAAAAATCCTTGCCTGCATGATATTCCATGATAGTGAATATACCAGGCATAACTTATTTTACCATTCCTCTATTGTTAGACATCACGGTTCTTTCCAATTTGTAGTTATTTAAAAATTCTTCATTAGGGCTTCCCTGGTCGCGCAGTGGTTGAGAGTCCGCCTGCTGATGCAGGGGACGCGGGTTCGTGCCCTGGTCTGGGAGGATCCCGCATGCTGCGGAGCGGCTGGGCCTGAGAGCCGTGGCCGCTGGGCCTGCGGGTCCGGGGACTGTGCTCTGCGGCGGGAGGGGCCACAACAGTGAGAGGCCCGCATACCGCAAAAAAAAAAAAAAAAAAAAAAAAAAAAAATCTCCATTAAAAATGAACAGCTGTAATTAACATTATTTTTCAGCAAAATCATGCCCTCAAGGAACCACAAACTTTTTCAAAGAAAAAAGTACTATATTTAAAGATTAAACATCATCTTCAAAGATGTTTTACAACAGTATTAGTTTAAGTGGCCTAAATGTGAAAATAAGAAGCTACAATTAGGACAAATCACTGTTCCCATATTGTACATACATCAAATAATAATGTGGCTTAGTTTAACTGATATAGAACCTAAAAGTAAGATAGCTACTTAAAAATAACTGGCAAAAAGTTGGCCAGTTCTAACTATGCAATGTAGGAGTTCTATACATCCAGACATGTGTGTGATAAGGTCATGGTAGGAATATAAGAAAAAGTGAAAACAAGGCCTCGTTACTGTGCAATCCACAGATAAAGGTTTGCTATCTATCACTATCAATGGATAGGATCAACATTTTGGTAGGAGTCTGAATTAAGTATAGTGAATCACATTTTATAAAACTTTTCCCACTCTGACTAGAAAGCTTATGTATGTAACTTAGAGCATGTCAATGTCAATAAGGAAGTCATATCATAGATAAGTACAAAAGTCCCCCAGATCATTTTTAACATGAAACTCAGGAGATGCCAGGGATGTTAACTAGGACATAAATACAATATTGACACCTGATAATTCAAAGAATATCACATTTCACAAACAACCTCTTATACTCAGTAATTCCTAATAACTGTCTTATTAAAACACAGTTATGACATGTTGGTAATACCAACCAACATGTATTAGAGTCTGTGACATTTTTTCTTCTGAAAAATGCTGTGTGGCATGTGTTCTTTTCCTTATAACGACTAGATTAAAATTAAGTTGTTTGACCAAAGGGACAAAGTAATTAAATCCATTCATGATACATGAATGGATTCCAGATTGAAAAATGAAAAAAAACCCTGCAATAAAGAACATTAGTAGAGCAATTTAAATATGAACCATATGTTAAAAAATACCATTAATCAACATTAAATTCCTAGAAAAATTAAGTGGTTTGGGATAGATTTTTGAGTGTTTCACAATATTGTAATTCTAGATAATCTACACAGATTCAAGCATCACAAAAGGAAATATTACTGTATAATATTTAATGCCAAGTAAGCATCATATTTCTTTTAAAATAAAAGATATCATCCAAAATTATAAAAAGGTACCAAAATACTCTGAAGCACTTCAAATCTAATTTAAAACCCTTTAGAAAAATTATAGAAACAAAGAAATTTTGTTTTATTCTAATTTTCATATCTAGAAAGATGACTTAACTTTAGGGATATTCTGGACAAACTGATAAACACATAAGCTTACCTTAACTCTCTGTAGGAAAATTGTAAACTTAGAGAAGATATCCTTTAGCAGATCAAACCACTGAAGAAAATTCAACATTCTCATCTGATCTGCAAGCCTAGAAAAAAAAATTCAAACAAAAATAATGACTGTCTTCAGGCCAACATGGTATTATCTACAAATTGGAGGAAACTACACTAAATACTAGCAACAAAAGAATAATAAAATGCAATTTCATCTAGATACCTAGCTAAAATTGTAAAATTGAGATGAAGATGTCAATTACTAAGCAACTTCTCCTTGTTTAAACATCTCTAAGACTAGTCAAGTACACTGACTTATGAATCTTATCATGTAGTAATTCCATGTGAACATGCTTCATGACCATTCGCTGAAAAAGCATAGAGAAATAAACTAATTTTGGTTAAATATGGAAAAGATATATTCTGGAATAAAAATAGAAACATAACATCTCCCTTAATAAACAAGCCTCTTCAATAAGTGGTGCTGGGAAAACTGGACAGCTACATGTAAAAGAATGAAATTAGAACACTCTGTAACATCATACACAAAAATAAACTCAAAATGGATTAAAGACCTAAATGTAAGGCCAGACACTATCAAACTCTTAGAGGAAAACTTAGGAAGAACACTCTATGACATAAATCACATCAAGATCCTTTATGACCCACCTCCTAGAGAAACGGAAATAAAAACAAAAATAAACAAATGGGACCTAATGAAACTTAAAAGCTTTTGCACAGCAAAGGAAACCATAAACAAGACCAAAAGACAGCCCTCAGAATGGGAGAAAATATTTGCAAATGAAACAACTGACAAAGGATTAATCTCCAAAATTTACAAGCAGCTCATGCAGCTCAATATCAAAAAAACAAACAACCCAATCCAAAAATGGGCAGAAGACCTAAATAGACATTTCTCCAAAGAAGATATACAGATTGCCAACAAACACATGAAAGAATGCTCAACATCATTAATCATTAGAGAAATGCAAATCAAAACTACAATGCGATATCATCTCACACTGGTCAGAATGGCCATCATCAAAAATCTACAAACAATAAATGCTGGAGAGGGTGTGGAGAAAAGGGAACCCTCATACACTGTTGGTGGGAATATAAATTGATACAGCCACTAGGGAGAACAGTATGGAGGTTCCTTAAAAAACTACAAATAGAACTACCATATGACCCAGCAATCCCACTACTGGGCATATACCCTGAGAAAATCATAATTCAAAAAGAGTCATGCACCACAATGTTCATTGCAGCTCTATTTACAACAGCCAGGACATGGAAGCAACCTAAGTGTCCATCGACAGACGAATGGGTAAAGAAGATGTGGCACATATATACAATGGAATATTACTCAGCCATAAAAAGAAACGAAATTGAGTTATTTGTATTGAGGTGGATGGACCTAGAGTCTGTCATACAGAGTGAAGTAAGTCAGAAAGAGAAAAACAAATACCATATGCTAACACATATGTATGGAATCTAAAAAAAAAATGGTCATGAAGAACTGAGGGGCAAGACGGGAATAAAGACGCAGGCCTACTAGAGAATGGACTTGAGGACATGGGGAGGGGGAAGGGTAAGCTGGGACAAGGTGAGAGAGTGGTAGTGTATATATGGACATATATACACTACCAAATGTAAAATAGATAGCTAGTGGGAAGCAGTCGCATAGCACAGGGAGATCAGCTGGGTGCTTTGTGACCAGCTAGAAAGGTCGGAGAGGGAGGGTGGGAGGGAGGGAGATGCAAGAGGGAAGAGATATGGGGATATATGTATATGTATAACTGATTTACTTTGTGATAAAGCAGAAACTAACACACCATGATAAGGCAATTATACTCCAATAAAAATGTTAAACAAAATAAAAATAGAAACATAACATCTCCCTTAATAAACTTAATAACCTACTTTTCTAACTACAAACTAAAAAGTACTCTTCCATATATGAAGGATCATGTGGCATGGTGGCTAAGAGCATGGGCTCTTAAGCCACAGTGCCTTGGTTCAAGTTCCAGCCCTGACACTTACTAGTTGTGTGACTCTGGACAAATGACTTAACTCCTCCATGATCTAATTTTCTCATTTTAAATGGGTAGAACCTACCTTATATGGTAGCTGTGAATATAAACTGAGTTAATACGAAGTACTCAGAACAATGCACAGTGCTATTTAAGTATTAGCCAATATTATATTAGCTACATATATAATATATACTAAATATTATAATACATAATAGTACAGCCAATATTTTTATAACTGACATCAACTTTAAGATTAAAAATTAATAAAAAATAGAATTCCATAAAGATATTTTAGAGTACTACAATGACTTATTACTCCATATTTTTAATTAACGGTGCTACACCTAGGACTTTATTCTCAAAAGATACTCCTATACACTTGAGATATAGGATGTTCTCTAAGCTGAGAAAATTCCTTAGGGAAGAAAAATATTAAAAATAACTGACTCTGCATGTATATAGGGCTTTCAGCAAAGGTCCAGTAACTTAATTTTTCCAACTACTAGAGATCCCTGCATTATTGGCATTGCTTCAACTAATTCTGAAACAGCTTTCACTAGGTAATAGTGTGGAAATTAAAACTCCACAATCCTCATTCTATGAGTTTGGCCCAGAGAAGTTTTACAGTTGTCCATATTACTATTCATATCTTAGACCAGTTAATAAAGTTTAGATACCTACATGAACAAGAAATTCATAGTCATAAAATATTTATCACGATTCTCCTTAAAATAAGAATAGTTATTTCAAGGGGAAAACAAAAAATTACAGACATGAACAATTCAAAATCATGTACTCAAACTTTTCAAAGCTAACTGGGTTTTAATTATATAGCTAAATAATTTAAATTTAACACTGCTATTCTTCTTCAATTTCCACCCTCCATATAGCGTTGTATCCTCTCCACCCACTCTCTGCCCTGGGAGGCTGACCTGCTGGGCTTGGCCAGTGAGGAGCCCTTACAAAAGACTGAAAGGAGGAAAGGTGCTAATAGTCCGTCTCCATCTCTGAGGGGTTACCTCAGGATGACCGCATCCCTCCACTGAAGATCACTTCAACTACTAAAAGACTTTTTTTTTCAGCTACTTACACCTTCTTCTCCTTCTGAATTCCATTAACTGCTCTCTTTCTTTGTCCCTTAAAGGTACTGCACTATCACTTGTGATTTTCCCACACTCTGCCCACACCTTAGCAAATAATTCCTGAACTAAATCCTCCTTAGATTATTCTAATGCGTTATCTTTTCCCTGACTGGTAACCCCAACTTAATATTTATACTTACTTCAAAACAACATCTGTGTCTATGTCTTCTATTTGTGAAACTTTATTAATCACACACTGCAAAATGTAAGAAAAAAATTTGATTAACGTCTTTACAACTGTTAAGTACTACATGTTCATTTGTATATTAAAAGGGCCTCAATGACTATAATTACTTGACCAAACTTCTCCTGTCTCTTATACCTCAAGGTGTTTAAAAAACTGCAGCATTACCTTTACCCTATTAAATAATTATTCCAGGGTATGCTTGAACTGTATTAATCACAATTTCCTACTATTTAAAACTGTTCACACACAAATACACACACAACAAACACCCACGCACACACACAAAACCCCCATAGAACTATAATACTTAGGACATGGTATAGCCCCATACTAAAATTCCAAAAGAAATTCATTTTGGAGGTCACACTTCCTTGCAACACGTGCAACAGTTTAAGGTTTTAAAAAATAAATGCTCAGACTTTAGAAGTCTAGGAATTAAAACACAGCAGTTTTTAAAAACTGCTTAAAAGTATAATATACATACAGAAAACTGTACAAATTATGTTTATAGCTCAATAATTTTTTTACAAATGGAGTGCACCTATTTAACCAGAACTCAGATTATGAAATTGAATATTACCAGTAAGCCCCTCCTGCTCCCCTCCTGGTCACTACTTCCTCCCAAAAGACATTACTATCCTGATTTCTAACACCACAGATTAATTTTGCCCGTGTTTGAATTTTACGTAAGTGGAATCATACAATGTGTACTCTTCCGTGTCTGGCTTCTTTGGCTCCACCTTATGTATGTGAATATCCATGTTATTCCATGTAGTTTATTCATTCTCATTGCTGTATAGTATTCAATGATGTAAATATGCTACAATTCTATTTATCTTTTTTACTGATGATAAAATTTGAGTTTTTCTGGTTTTTTATTACAAATATGCTGCCATGGAATGCTTGTGCTGTCTTTGGTGAGCCTAGGTATGAATTTCTGTTGGGTAAATTACCGAGAAGTAGAATTGCTAAGCTATAATATACATGTATATTTAGTGCTAGTTATCAACAATTTTTGGAAATGGTAGTGATAATTTTAAAATACGGTGTTTTAGTCAATGTTTGAAAGGTAAAAGATGGGGCGATTGTAACCTTTTTCTTGCTTGTTTTATTTGAACATTAAAAACTAAGAAATGTACATTCAACCTAATGATGATGATCAATTAAGCCTAAGAAATTCATTCAAAATTGTTCTTTTTCATATACAGAAAAACTAAAGTTCAGAGAATGAGATTTATCTGAATAGAAAAAGTCAAAACAAAAATCAGGGAAGTGGGGCCTCCCTGGTGGCGCAAGTGGTTGGGAGTCCGCCTGCCGATGCAGGGGATACGGGTTCGTGCCCCGGTCTGGGGGGATCCCATATGCCGCGGGGCGGCTGGGTCCGTGAGCCATGGCCGCTGAGCCTGCGCGTCCGGAGCCTGCGCGTCCGGAGCCTGTGCTCCGCGACGGGGGAGGCCACAGCGGTGAGAGGCCCGCATACCGCAAAAAAAAAAAAAAATCAGGGAAGTGTATACATATAGCTGATTCACTTTGTTGTACAGCGGAAACTAACACAACATTGTAAAGCAATTGTACTCCAATAAAGATGTAAAAAAAAACCTGCTTATGGAAAAAAATTGTATCTCATGAAATATAGCAGCAACTTGAATTTCACGTCTTTAAAGCTGAAATAACCTTAAAATGTATATCTACTTTCTAATGAGTAGATGACAAATACTGAAACTTTGATAGCATTGTAGGTGGTAAGCTTTTTCTTTTAATTTCTAAAAGTAATGCAGATGTAAAATGACAATTCCACTTTATCACTTTATGCCAATTGTGTTGTAATAAATACCAATTAGCTTGGGAAAAAAATCAGGGAAGACTAAAAAAAAACAAATAGATTTTAGTTTACAATTATAATTTCTTAGAGATCAGAGTAAGAAGAAATGCTGGTGAAAGTATATACTATTGGTAAAATCTTTTTAGAAAAAAAGCAATTCAGCTCTATGTATCAAACAATTTAAAAATACTTTTCACTCTCTGACCAATAGTTCCACTTCAGGAATCAGTTACAAGAAACCAAACAAACAAGACTTTATACCAAAGCATACCAAAGATGTTTGTCACAGTGTTCTTTATAGTACCGAAATGAAAATGACCTAAATATTTAACACAGAGGAAAGCTTAAACAGGTTTAACTAACATAATGTTGATGGAATTTTATACAACCATTAAAAGTGATATATCTGAAGGCTTATGAGCAAATGCTTATGTTATGATTCAAACGGAAATATATATACAATTCAAAATTATATATACAGTATGACAGCACCAATGAAAAATTCCATTGAGAGTCCGCCTGCCGATGCAGGAGACGGGTTCATGCCCCAGTCCGGGAAGATCCCACATGCCGCGGAGCAGCTGGGCCTGTGAGCCATGGCTGCTGAGCCTGCGCATCCAGAGCCTGTGCTCCGCAACAGGAGAGGCCCACATACCGCAAAAAAAAAAAAAAAAAAAAAAAAAGATTCTAGACCAAAATATACCAAATAAAAAAGTATAATTACCTGTTTAATGATATTCTTTGCTGTAATAATCATTTCTTCACTATATATTTCTAAAAAATTAAGTTTTCTTTGTTTTAAAAGTCCAAATACAAGAGATACTAGTCTTTCCTGTTAAAATAAAAGAAGGGTATACAATGTCAAAATTCAAATACAAAATAATCTCACTTAGAGGCAGAAATAATCAACGTCAAGGGTTTTATTGTCTGACCCTCAAATCTCTATCCTCCTTTTGGTATTTTCTAAAAGCCTTAAAAACCCCTTTCCATAGCAATCTTGTCATCAGATTTTTGGAGTCGTTATTCTAAAACAGGTAAATCCTATCCTACTATACTGGATCAAATGAAGCTGGTTTGGGGACAAAACAATATGAGTATATTTTGGTCTAGTTTCAGTAAGTAGCTAGAAAGTATTCTTCTCAAACCCTGATGACCAATAAATACTCTATGAGCCCGGTGCTTTCTAATTAGTGGTCTAGAAGACTGGAATGATGACCTGGATTATTTGTGGAGCATTAACTGCTAACATTTACAAAAATCTCTTTAATTACTTAGGCTGCTATCAGGGTTTTTTGGATTCTTTACAAGTTCTTGGCAATAATCAGCATTGAGAAGTTATTAGATAAGTTACCAAATATGATATATTTGTATATGCATATGCATAAAACATGTTCATAATAGGTGCTCAGTGAATGTGAATGACTGATAAGTTACCATATAATAATGATCACTTTTTATAAAAGACACACTCCAATACATGCATATACATGGATATAAGTTAATTCATCCTATATTTGGAACTTGGGTAGTAAGCCATATAAAGACTTCATTTTAACTCCCATTTCTAATTAAGCTATAAAATTATTTATTCTCTAATTTCACAGGATAATAAACAATTATGTGCTTCCTAAAGTCACATAGTTAGTGAAAGATTTCATAGGTCTCACAGGCTTGATATTGAAGATAATTTTGCTCACTATAACCTGAGGAGAATGTGTTCTAAACTAAGGCTGTTAGGAAATAACACTAAACAATGACATCAATTTCATTCTATAGTTCAAAAGACATACCTCTTCTAAAATTTGACAGTCATCTTCCAATGGTCTATTTAAGTCACTGTGACAATAAGTAGAAAATTCTGCAATCATCATTTTATCTATCAGTTTTTCTAATTCACAAAGCTGTGATCCCAAATGCCTACAAAGGAAGAGGGAAATGTTACCTCATTTATTAAAAACCCAGATTTACTCCACGATCAAGGGAACCCATCAGCAAAACTTTTCTAGCTGACAGTACTTGTGCAACAAGGTGATGTTTTAGTAAAATAGAGTCTTTTAACTTAACAAAAATAACTGCGACAGTTTCACGTCATCTCCCAAATTCTATTTTTCTCTGTATATCTTTAACCTCCAAACAGTTAAATATACTATAGGAAACCTGGTTCTAGAAAACTTCATGACTGCTTTTTAGTCTGCTTTTCACAGACAAAATATCCAGATATTCTAAGTCCTTTCCTCATTAACCACTTACTGAATATAAATGTCAGTAGCTCCCCAGCCATTCATTTATGCAATAAATACAAGCGCTTACTATGCACCAGGCCCTGTTCTGGGTACCTATAAATATTTGAAGGACTATAGGAGAGACTGACTCAGCTCAACCTCTGTCAGGATCAGTTTGAGTTATTGTGCAATATCCCTCAGGCCATTAAAGTCATTAGAACACATGAGTGAAGATCTAAAGTCACTGAGCTATAATCTATCCATGGAACTTCTTCTCATGAAATATGATGTTCCTTTTTAGTCGACCTCTTCAGTACCTGCAGATCCTGGCTAGGGTTAAAGTGAGCAGGACTCTAACTTTGGTAGAGTTGTGGGGGTGGTGAGGGCAAGTATTACTGAAGAGATTTGGAATCTTTTCCCTAGAAAAAGCAAGTACTGTCCAAGTGACAAGAGTGGTCCCAGGTAGTTAATCCCTGCTCTGAAGGGCACTAAGGATGAATACCATCATATCCAAAGGGATTTTTGCCACATAATCTAATAGTTTCATACAAACAATGGGTTGAAGAAACCTAGGTAATCTAGTTGGTCCAAGGCATTTCAAAACTTAAGTGAAATTTATCTTAAATGTAAACACTTATAATTAATTATAAAAACATTTTAAAAGTTTATGTTACATTTACTTGAAAAACAAGCCCTTAATGTTAGCAACTGTCTTTGCTATGACCAGATATAGCACATTAAAAAAAATTAAAGCATGTGACCTTTTAGACAGATCCATTGTTCTTCTTTTATGAACGACAACAATATGGTAAGTAGTGCAGTGATACTTTTAGAAAAAATCTGATAAGTGAAATAACATAAATTTGCTTTTTGCAATATGAAAATTATATTTCTCACAGCTAATTAGAAGTCTAATAAGGTTCTCATAAATGGTGACAACATCTCACAATAAACTAATTTATAACATATCCACTCTTACAAACTAAAACACTGCCATAAAAGGAATTTGGCAGTGTCTTGCAAAATTACATAGGCAATTAGCCTTTGACCTAGGAATCTGACTTCTCAGAATCCATCTCAAAGATACACTGGTAAATGACAAAAGAACATACATTCATTGCACCACTGTTGGTAATTGCAAAGGAATGGAAACAACCCAAATGCTGACCAATAGAAGGCTAGTTAAATATATCATAATAGACCCTATACACTTTTAAAAGAATTGAGGAAGACCAATTAATATACTATATACTGCTACAGAGCAGTTTCTCAACTACTGCCCCCCTAAAAAGTGTTTTCAGACATTTTTATTCCTAATCACTCCCCATGAAGTTTTAATATCACAGATATACTGTAAATCCATTTATGTACCGTGGCCTTTGGAGGGCCACAAACCATTGTAAAATCCAAGAATTTTTTTCACCCTTCAAGAACAAACTTTTCCCCCCTTTGGGTGATATCCCCCATTGAGAATGCATACTGTAGCATGATCTACAGGGTATATACTGTAAGGTAAAAACCCCAAGGTGGAGAAAAGTATGTACAGTATGCTAATGCTTATCTAAGATGAGGGACAGACAGAGAGATGGATAAATAAACATAAACTAAAACTTTTTTAAATGACTTATAGGAGTAGGTACAGAGGAAGAGAACCAATATAGAAGTTAAATTTCTCTGAATATCTTTTGTTTTATAGATTTGACTTTGGAACTATGTAACTACTTAACATAGTTGTAAAACAATATTACATTTAAAAACAGCAATCCTTGAATATCAAAAGCAAATGAAACAAATGAACTTGACTATGTATCAAAGTACAGGCAAATCTACACAAAGAAGAATTACTTCAAGTGACTTTAAAACATAGTAATTTGTCCATTCATACCACAAGGGATATACCTTAAGAAAAAGAGGGAAAATTATTTCCTAGCTCTGCCCACTAAAAAAGCCTAGAGATCATGACCAATCCAGTAGCAAGGAACACCTCTGATACCTAGATTGTAATTTCTAAATACCATTTCCTACTAAAAGAAACTAGGGCTCCTTAGAAAAATGGCAGTTTACAAATATGGAGCAGAAAATGTATAATATGAATATCCTGTCATAACATGAAGAAAACCATTAATGACTACTCATAGAATCAAAAAGACTTGAGGAGGTTCCTACAAAAGATAGGACAATATGAACATCGATTAAAAAAAAAAACTTAATACTTCAAATATATATAAATCCATGTGCTTATAAAACATTTGGAAGATGCTACATTTTTCATTATTTTAAAAACTGTTAAAATAAAGGAAAAGAACCTAGACTTAATCTTGCCTATCCTTGTAAGAACTGTCCTTCAGAATTACCAAATAATTGTTATGGAGAAATATGGCTTTATAGAAATATTCCATTAATAAATGAATAAGGAAGTTTAGAATTAGAATATCATGATTTGCAACCCATAATGAGATGATAAATCTAGGCAATGATCATCAAATGGCTGCTAATTTCATGAAAAAAGAGACAACCAGATATATGCCTCTTGGCTGAAATACACCTATTAGGTACTCTTACCAAAAAGAAAAACTTAAATCTGATCAAGGCTTTAAATCTAACTACCAGTTTATAGAAAATACAAGCAAAAGGAAAACACACTAAACATGGGGATGCCGTTGGCAAAATCCAGACTGTGAGAAGCACTACAAAGACAATTCAATTTCTTCAATAAATATTTTGAAAGGGAGAAAATGAGAAGAATGGAGAATGATATATCAAAAGACATTTGAAATATATCAACCAATTGTAATATACAGTTGTTATTACTTGGATTATTATTTCAATACACTGTGAAAAGAATTTTGAGAGAAACAGGAAAATCTGAACATTGACTAGCTATTTGAAACTATGAATGATATTTGAGTTATGTTTTCAAAGATCCTTATCTTTCAGAGATACATAATGAAATACTTATGGATGAAATGAAATGATGTTTTGGATTTGTTTCAAAATAATCCAGGAGTAGGGGGAGGCATATAGAGAAAACCAAGTTGGCTATGAGTTGATAACTCACAGGTGATATGCAATTTATCCAGCTTCATATAACTCTCTTCATATAATTTCCTCTATTTTTGTGTATGTTTCAGTTTTCAATAAGTTTTAAAAAGCAGTAATAGGGTAGGACATGAATCCACACATAAGTTTAACACTGCTTTGTTCTCAGTTAATTGATTTTTATAAAGATCAAAAATTCCTTTTAAATGCAGACTAGAGGTTAACACCCAAGTATGTGTTACCTTCAGGTACAAATAGTCTTTTAGCAAATCCCAACAAAGAATTATGGTAGGAAGTCCATAGGACTGTATCTACTGATGTTTGGGCATCAAAGTAATAAAACTCTATCATTTCAGCCTAATAACTTAAATGTGAGGTTCTATTTAACTTCAGCTATTGTCAAAAATAACTGAGTAGCTTCATTTTTACGCATCTTAAGTAATTTTAAAGTCTGACAAATATAATAAAGAAGAGCAGATATCTCAATACTAACATCAAATAGTATTTATTATGTACTCACAGGTATATGATAACATATATAAAAAGATTTGTCTAAGCAAATCCCTAAATAAAATTCTAGAATTAGTGTTTTATAGAATTCACCTATTCATCCTTGCTGTTTTTAAAATATTTTTGACTACTTTAACAATAGATGCAATTATACTGGCCTGTATATTATTATTAACCTTACCAAAAATATTTAATAGATAAATCTGCTAACAGTTCATTTTAAAAGTATGTATCCTAATAATCACATATAATACTTTACAGTGGTGAAAGAAATCTGCTGAAATGACAGACAAATAACTAAAAATCACTTTCTGAAAAAGTACATAGGTTCATATATCCAGCTTAACAAATTGGAGCAATTCTAATACTTTCTACTTTAATATGCCTCAATTTGTATATGAAGTTAGATCTTCTACTAAGCTGTGGGTTCACTATAATGACCTTTGTGTTGCTTTTATCACAGAAACTTACATATCAATAAACCCTACGGTAGTATTAGTTTCATCAAATAGCAGAAAATCTGTTGTTTTGGCTTCACCTCAGAGCACACCATGTGGATGTTTTCATATCATAATGTTTTCAAGATCTAAATTATGGGAGATTATATAGGAGCAAAGAAGATGTTAAATACCTTTTACTACTTCCAATAATAAAAATCCCTTAAGTGGAATCCCAAGGTGGCCTCTGATCAATGAAATCATAATAAGCTGGAACCTATAATTAACTCTGAATGTTTTCCACCTTTCCTTTCAAAAAGAAGAAGAAGAAGAAGAAGAAGGCGTATGACTAGAAAAACTAGTTTCATTAATTTTTATCCTAAAATCTATTACTATGGTAGATTCCTAGCTCAGCAAACCTCTAACTCAGTTGCCCACAGTTTAACATCTATTGCACTAGAAAATTAGCACTGATGTTCAGACTGATCTATTTGAGGTCTTACAAAACCTCAATCAGATATATTAAAAAGTATACATAACTCTTGGGTCTGATGAGATCTGGGTTGAATCTTGACTCTACTGTTTTATAACTTGCTGTATGACTTGGAGCAAGTTATCTAAGATTTTCAATGCTCCAGTTTCCTTATCTATTAAAATGGGGATAAAACTATCTATCTCATAGAAGGGTTTTTTTGGAGTGGGGAGGGGGAATCAAATAATATATGCAATATTCTTAGCACTGGTACAGAATACCAAAGTATTCAAAAAATGTTCTTAGGTTTTGTAGTGGTGATAGTAGTAGAGTAATGGTGGTAGTAAGTAATAAAGAAAAAAAATTAACAGTGGTGAAAACTGAAGTTTCTACATAAACCTTTACAGTAAGAAACAGCAAATAACAACATTATATCCCTGAATTTCAAGGTAACTGAATCTTTTCTATATGAAACCTGCAAGATATCAAGGTTCAAATATATTTTCATATATATTATATTTTATATGAAGAATAAACACTCTTTACAAATGTGCAGGTTCTAAAAAAAGTAGATATTTGAGTAAAACATAGATAATCAGAATATTTGAAAGTCTTTTAAAAATCATATACACTTTTTTATGAAGAATATTTTGTCCTTTGAGTTAAGGTACAAACAAAAAAAGTAAGGATGAAAATAAAGGTAAACTCTTTCTTGAGCTCAAGATAATTACAAGATTATAAAATTTTCATTCTGCCTTCTGATAAATCATAATCTACTGGGAATAAATATCCAACCTGTTCTTAAATATTTTCCAGATAGCTTTGGAGAACTAAACTTTTCATCAGTATTATTGGGCATAAAGTTATGAGTCAGGAAAATGAAATAAAATAAACTGCATGACCTTTGGAGTAAAAATGAGAACAGTTTCAGAATTTGTGTTTAGCAGGCAAGCATTTAATCTTTGTTTCTATTGCTCTATTCAGAGGATAAAGCACTCTACTTTGTAGAATCAGCTCCCAATATTCATCAAATTCGTATAATATAGTGGTGACAAGAAAAAACACAGCTTCTGTCATTACAGAAGTCCATTTTGCTAAAATACTGACAAAATTAGTATTATTTATTTTTAAAATATATGCCATATACACATTCAAAAAAGAGAAATATTTAAAATTTCAGAGGTAAAGGGGAAACTAAAAATCATTTAGTCACCCTGGGTTCCCATGCTGAGAAATCCAAAGTAGGCTTCAAAGGACTACGAACCACCCAAAACTGATTGCAAAATTTTATGTACAGGTATATTTTTATGGAAAGAAGGTCCATCCACAGCTTTCAACAGATTCTCAAAGAGGTTTGTGATCCAAGCTTCTTCTGTAAACATCCAAGTCTGGATAAGGTTCTTCCCCTAAGGTTAGGCTCCATAGCAATCTGTACATTCATCATCATACTGTACTGTACTGTATAATAACTACCCAGTAATTTCTGTCTCCCTCCTACCAAATAAATTGTAGAAACAGAGCAGAAAGCATCTCTGCTTTGTTCATGGCTATATTCCCAGTATTCTGCCTGGTGTCTGTCATGTAATCAACAACCATTTCTTGAATAAATGAATCAATCATCATTTGCATAATTAAAATTGGGACTTTTTAAAAGTGCTTTCTAAATAAATATTCCAATTACATATCCTTAGTCAATAAGAACTTATAATTCAATTAAAATAAACTTATATTGAAGATAACCTTTCCAGAATATATTAAGTTACAGAGCACGTCTTCCATAAAACTTCTTTGTAGTCACTCAGTAGTATAAGGTTTCCCAGCAGATAGGAACTTCAACAAGGAAACTGCAAGCCTGCTTAACTGAATGAAATTTTGATGGCTTACAATTGGTGTAATCTGTAAATTAAACATATGACATGATCTCACATAAAATAACTAAAACCCTAATCTTAAAGGTATTTTCAAAATAAAAACTTAGAAGAAATTGGGTCTTTTCCATCATCGTGTGGAATTTTTTGCAATGTGATAGACTGTAAATGAGAAATGAATTTTAATAATTATCTAATTTAAACTTATTCAATGGTTTTTAAAATGAACTTAATTTCAGCTATACTAGTATTCCTTTTTCCACCTTTATCTATTTTCTTGACACAAAACTACTTCAACATTTTCAAAATATAATTTTCAAAGCTGTGACTGGCCCTTCATTGATTTCATCTACTAGAAAATTTAATTTTACTTCTTTATCCAAATGTCTCTGTAAATATTGGTCCTTATGATTTTTGTTTGTTTTAGTAAGACTAAAATATCAGAATGATAACATTATTAAACAGATCAATCTGGAAGAAAAAAATACCCTTGTAACTCTAACACATTCATACATTTTCAGCTAACATTACACACTAAAATTTGTCCTTTAGAAATTTCTAACATTATTTCTAATGGCTTACTTAATGGACATACCGGAAGCTGTGAATGCCCTGAAGTTCCTGCTGTAGAACCTCTTGCGTTGTTGCTATTAAGTCCAATGCTCCGACAAATTCAGAAGTAGATAACAACACCTGTACTGTAGGCTGAGTCTGGTGTACAGTGGCCATTAATTTCAGTTTATTGTATACTTTAACACAATTATTTCTGGTAAGTGCCAGTCTTAAAATGTGTAGTGATCCTTCACACATTACTTTATCAATCTGTGCAATTTTATCTCGAAGCATTTTTACAGCCTGGGAAGTTTTCTTGAGGTAGTCCTGCAATTCGTGTTGAGAGGTCATTGCATGAAAAAATGCTTCTGAACGTAGAGAGATCTGGTGAGCAATGTTTACTTCCACAATATCCAGATAATGGCTCAGCTTAAGAGGAAAGGAAACGAAAAAAAAAATCACAGCATGTTATAAGTATACATTAACTATCCAAATACTTTCTGAAAATGATACAATATTTCTACATGTATTTTAAATCCCATTGTGTGAACTGTTTGATTATGTGATGCTTGATACTAGGTATACAAAATAGAAGGGAGATGAAAGGTAGAGCCCAAAATTAATAAATGTAAGACAAAAGCATAGAAGGTGATTTATCTTCTTCCTCTGCTCCTGCCATTACTGTCCTCCAAACACCAACTACTTTCTAGAAAGTAAAAGTAGCCCACAGTCATCTCAGATTATAATCTAGTTTTAGAAGTTCCAAGATCTGAGAGAGAATGATTGATTTCCTTAACCTCCACACATCACTGCCATCACCAATATCATGTATCATTTATCTGACTGAAAGATGATTATAGTTACCATTTACTGACTTTCTATGTACCAGGCACTGGTATTTTATATATATCGTCTACTAATTTAAACAATCTTGGAACATAGGTATTATCATTATTTTATTTTACAGATGAGGACAATGAGGCTCAGAAACATTAAATAACTTGAAAAAAGTCATATGATTAGTAAGTAGAAAAACTGAAATTTGAACCCAGGTTTGTCTAACTCAAAAATTGAAGTTCTTTCTACTGTACCATGCTGCCTCAAAACGTTAGAGAATTCATGAAAGACAGACTGGTGATCCAGCCACAAATTACAGAGTACTAGAATTCACCTGGATCTTTTTTTTTTAGGCTGTTAATTTCACATTTCAACAATTATTCTTTTATCAATTTGTAAAACTCAATTTATTTCCAATGTGTTTTCCTCTTAAACAGTTGACTGAAACAATTAGTTCATATATATCTTATTTGTAATACTACCAAAATTAATTCCTGGAGTAACATGTATTAAGAATGCTTTCTAATTTCAAATATGGACTTCTAAAACTTGAGTTGTCTTTTCTTCCTTCATAACTGCATATGCCTTTTTTGACTATATTATTTTTCCATTTCTCTCCCACTTTTCTACTTCTAGATTCTTCAACCTATAGCTCAAACTTTAAGAATTATCTCTGAACATCTCAGGAGAATTTGTAGTGTTAAAGGGTTAATGGGCTTTCAACATTTAGGACTCATAAAATTAGAGGATTATTTGGTCACCAAGCCTGTCTCATTAAAACCATGCAGGATCATGCATATCTTCAATACAGCTGCTTCAATAATCTATTATAATATATAATAGGTTACAAATAAGACATTCTTCTATAGTTTAAATCTGTTGCATTTATACTCTTTTGCTGTTGTTCTTTTTACCTTCAACAGCTGTTCATTTATTTACCTAAAAAGCAATATGGGGATGAAGGTACTTAGGTACATCACAAGCTAAAGTAGACTCAATTTTCAGAAAATGGAGAAAAAGTAACTCCTGTAGGACAGGGGTACTCAGAATGAAGTTTATACGCTGCTGCCAGTTTGTGAACTGTTTAACAGGTCCATGATGAAATGAGGAACTCTGCTGGAAATTAAATCAACTTCATCACTAAGCCCACAGTATTGCTTTTTCATAGAAAGACTTTCTTAATGAAGGAAGCAGTGAAATGATTTATGTTCTAGAGCAAACTCGTTATCTCATCACAGACCAGCACTTTGGGTAGCAGTACTACAATAGGACAAAAATTTCTCTAATCCTGGTTGTAGCATCCCCTATTTAAAACTAGCAAGATAAAATGGGTGCTGTCAATCATACAGTGAGTTTGAATCCTGTCTTGGAATCCTGTCTTCCATTCCTTTTCTAAGAACAGAGCAGAATGAGGAGACAAAATGTAAATGTAATAAAGCTGATTCTGCAACTTACCAAAAAAAAAAAATTCCATTACTTTAGTCACTTTAAACATTTAGCATGAGAAAATTGTTTCATTTGAATTTCAAAGATTTCTGCAATTTATCAATACTCCATTGATCTATTCTTTTCAAAGGCATAATATTTTCATAATTCATTTCCTATTAAAATTCTATAAAGGGAACAATTTTTAAAGTATTCCTAAAAGTATCTGTATAGATTGGTGAAATTTTTATTGGCTTTTGTTTTTTTTCTCTTTTAAGGTATTATTCTACCAGGGGATATACTTGGAATGTGAAAAAGTAGTCTGGGAGTGAGCCTGTGTCTATATATCCATTGTTTTCATAAGATTTGTGAATTTATTCTTACTCAAGGAAAACCTTTATAGATGAAAAAGCTGCCAAAAAAAATTCATTTTCATTTTCAACTGTGAGAAACAGAATACTCACAATTCTTTCCCCACATTTTTTCTCCTCTCCTCCCTAAGTAGCCCTTTCTTCAGTTGCTGAGGAGGACTGGACCCAACTTATTGAACAGTCTATCTGAGGCAAGCTTTCAGACCGCCAAGAGCTGTCGCCAGACTAAAATGAAATGCTTTCATCTCAGTTTAGGAACCACAGTCAGTTTTAGAAAAGCTCTAAACTGAGTGCTAAGAAAGAACAGAGATCAAAGGTCTTTACTTCCTATTCCACTTTTAAAAGATTCTTGATCTGTGAGTTATGTTTAAAGTTTTATATTTTAAATGGCTTTCAAGATGTTGACTTCTGAAATATAGAACACTGTAAAATTTTGAAAAACTGCTGACTAATAACACGCAAAAGGCTATGCTTTGCAAAGCTTTGCAAAGCTAAAGGAACACTGCATTTTTTAACTATGATATTTTTGCTTCAAAATAATCATCATGGGCTTCCCTGGTGGTGCAGTGGTTGAGAGTCTGCCTGCCGATGCAGGGGACATGGGTTTGTGCCCCAGTCCTGGAGGATCCTGCATGCCGCAGAGCGGCTGGGCCCGTGAGCCATGGCCGCTGAGCCTGCGCGTCCGGAGCCTGTGCTCCGCAACAGGAGAGGCCACAACAGTGAGAGGCCCGCGTACCGCAAAAACAAAAAAACAAACAAAATAATCATCATTACTGTGTGTAAACGAGGAAAAATAGTACCTCAGGAAAAGTTAATTTTCTGTGCTTTAAATCATAAAGAATATAAAATTAGCCAATATACTGTTTGGAATAAATGTAAAACAATTACTTGTGTTATCTAATACATCCTTTCAATTGAGATTGATATCAACTGCTGTTTCAGATAAGAAGCACTCAAACAATAACCATTTCCTTTTTTAACAGCACAACTTGTACTGCATTGAAACAAAGTGCTATTACTTTATCAGTTAAGATCTGAAGGCTTCTAATTATCAGCAACAATAAAGATGAAATTAAAGGAATTAGTGCCTACTAAATAACTAACTCTGAACTCACACAAATAGTACCACTTAATTAAAATAGTTTTCTACATGGGAAAAGTAAAAAAGAAACTACCTTTTCTTGTAGCAACTTTGAGGAAGCTGCATCACGATTTCCTTTTCCACCAGCAGTATTAAAATGAGACCATGGTAAAACTGAATTAAAAGTTAAGGAATCATCCAAGGCAAAATCTGGTTTCATAAAAATCTATTAAAAAAATGCATTTCCCTCAATTAGATAAACATTTTCTTTACATCCATTATCCCTTCCAACATCATAAGACCATTAAACAATAATTAACTTGAATCTCAGGCATATACAGAAAAAGCAAGTGATAACAAGCTGAGTTATTTATACAAAAATCTGTAGAAGAAAAATAGATAAATAATGTTTCATCAAGCTAAAAATGCTCATGAAATATAGAAAAATGTTTTTCTTGCCTTTACCAACAGAGATGGTCATTCCATTACTACTTGGTCAAACTCACGAATGCAGTCCCACTGGGCACATACGAAAGGGAGATATCATACTTATCCTAAAATTTCTGTATTATTTCCCACTGATAGTGGTTTTTTTAAAAATGTCAAATATCAATATGTCTATACTTATATTTGTATTTTCTCTTGCTCAAAATTCTTTCAAACTTTCTTTTTTAGATTAGACATACACTAAATTTAAAAAAAAAAACAAATTCAATTTTATGAAGAGACTGCTCCTTTCCCTTATATACCACATCCATTTGGGCACCAAGTACTACCCTTAATATTTCCTCATTATCACTTGAATCTCCTCTCTACTCTATCTCCACAGTATTTCTGCAGCTCCTCATTATCTCTGGATCATAGTAAATGAATACTTACTGATGTCTTTCCCTAATCTATCCTCTATATATCTTTAAAATGCAATTATAACTGAATTAACTTCTCTTTTTAAATCTCTCAATGGATTCCCATGACTGACAGACCAAACTCTCTTAGAATGGCATTAAGAGTTTTATTTATCTCATACTTCACAAAATTTATTTAACCCCATCTCTAAACACAAGTATA
This sequence comes from Mesoplodon densirostris, assembly GCF_025265405.1. Lineage (NCBI taxonomy): Eukaryota > Metazoa > Chordata > Mammalia > Artiodactyla > Ziphiidae > Mesoplodon > Mesoplodon densirostris. The sequence goes on from NC_082674.1 coordinate 54,189,740, forward strand.
CCATGTATACTTATTTATCTCATACTTCATAAATATTTTTACTTAATATGTATATCTCCCCCAGACCATATGTTCCTATGAGACTGGATTTATAGATTATTAATCTTTCTATTCCAGCACATAGCATAAGGCCTGAAACATGGTTTAATCGATTAATTTCTATGTTATATTTTATTATATTCACTGATTCATATGACCCATATCCAAAAATTAGTATGAATGTGATAGGGAAATCCAACTAGGGACATGAGTATATTTTCTAGTCCCTCTAGTATAACTGAAAGTATTGATTAATTCAATAAATGTTGACTATCTATGATTTTACTCTAATGCTAGGCACTAAGGTGGAAACAAAGCTAAATTATTCCAGAGGTCCTAATCTCAAGGATCTTTAGCCCAAGGGATGTGATAAAATATATACATAAATATTTTATAAGGGAAAGAGTGACAAATGCTTTAAAAGGGAAGGCAGAGGTCTAGATAAAATGCTATGGCAGTTTGGCAAAGGGGCCAATGATCTTCATTTGGAGGAAATGTATTCATGTAAAGTTGTCATTTAAGCAAAAAACTGTAAAGGATTAGGTATGGGGAGATAAGAGCAAAGTCTTCCAGGCTAAAGGAACACTGCAAGTAAAGCACGGAGCCAGCAAAAAAGCCTGACTGAAGTAAAGAATGTGTAAAGATTAGTAGGCAAAAGTTAAAAAGAGTGTGCCTGTGATGGAAGTGCATAATTAAGGGCCTTAAATTACAGAGTTTGCATTTTATTTTGTAGGAATCAAAGAACTTTAACAATGACTGCCCTTTCCTTCCTGTTTCTGTCTTTCATCCTTCTGTCTCTTCTCACCCCAAAGAGCAATTATCACAGACCTCTTTGAGAATATGATGAATGCAATGGACTCCTTCCCCAGAAAAAAAAGAAAAACAAAAAAACACTCATCTATCACACATCTCTACAAAATTCTTCATACAAAGAAAATATCCCTAATGATTTGGAGGGGTAATAAGATGAATAAAATTATATTTTAAAATGAAAAGATTTAAACGTATTTGTAGGTTTTGGTGATAAAGAAGAGATTGATCATGCAAAAGAGAGAGAAGAAAAGTAAGAAAGTCCCAGAAGAGGCAAAGCGGTCAAAGCATCAGAAAACAGCCCAGTGAAAGCTTCTTACAAGGCAAAATTAAAGATCAAATATTAAAAAGCTGTATTCTCATTTTTTAGGTTTTATTACCTTAGGTACTTGCTCCAGATCTGTCCTGGATTTATCTATTTTAAAAAAGGAAAAGGGAAAATAAGATTTTTTTTTATAACAACTTTTTTTTTATTAGTTTCTGCTTTATAACAAAGTGAATCAGTCATACATATACATCTGTTCCCACATCCCTTCCCTCATGCATCTCCCTCCCTCCCACCCTCCCCATCCCACCCCTCCAGGCGGTCACAAAGCACCGAGCTGATCTCCCTGTGCTCTGCGGCTGCTTCCCACTATCTATCTACCTTACGTTTGGTAGTGTATATATGTCCATGCCTCTCTTTCGCTTTGTCACAGCTTACCCTTCCCCCTCCCCATATCCTCAAGTCCATTCTCAAGTAGTTCTGTGTCTTTATTCCCGTTTTACCCCTAGGTTCTTCATGACATTTTGAAAATAAGATTTTTTAAACCTTGTTTTCATTTTATTTCCATAAAATATATTTTGACAGATTCAATACTATACTAGGTCACAATTAAATAACCATTTAAGTTTCTTTCTTCAACAAATATCAAACACCTTCTGTATACCTAGGAGTAGGCAAAGCAGTGAATAAAACATATGTTTCAAATAATTTTAATCAATTGTTTAGTAGCAATAAAACAACTAAATGTATTCAAGTCTTTTTTAAATGGACACAGAAAGCTTGGTGCTGTCTTACAGAAATGCTATTTTTATTGTTCAAAAGATCCACCATCCCATCCAGTATTTCCTATGATCAAAAAAATTTTTAATGCCATAGTAGTTTTCTTCTTAGACATCTTAGTTTGTATCCTCTACAAACTTCTTGCAAATGAACCTCCTTTATCTTCGTCTCACCAATCAGATTTCAGACAAGGCACCCTCCTTTCCAAAACTAAGCTTTCTGTACTCGGACTCCATCCTCTCCTGCCTCTTCTCTGAGCTCACATCAATTACCCTGCCTCTCCATATCTTTAACATTTTAATAGCTCTTTACTCTCTGCATATAAACATGCTCAGTCCTCTTCCATTAAAGAAGAAGAAGAAGAAGAAGAAGAAGATTAAACTCAGGGCCTAGAGTAGGCTGAGGCAAGGGAGAACCTCAGGTGCAAAATTTAAGGAAGCACTCACTCTCAGGATTATGCGATACCTCTCTTGCCTTATCTAATCCTGGCCATGCAAAAACCTTCTTCTAGCACAACTGCTAGTAGAAACAAACCAGAGGGATTCTGTTCCCTCTAGTCAATACCTTAACATTTCAAATCTTCAAGTCACATCCATATTGGCAGTCTCCACTTCTTACTCTTGTACCCACACCTTAATACATAGTATTGAAGTTTCTGTAACTACTACTCCAGTCTAAATGTTCTCCCTAAGATCTCCCAAATTGCCAAATCTACAGAGATTTCTCAGAGTGCAAACCTGATCTATCCCTGAAGTATTCTGACACTGTAGGCTAATTATTCGCACTTCTTTGAAATTCTAACTACCTTCCGTCTCTAAGGTGGAACTCTCTCTTGGTTGACTCTCCTACTCTCTGACTACTTCTTTTTAGTCTCCTTCACAGGTACATTTTCTACTCCCTCTTAAATGTGACAGCCTCCTAGTGTTCTATCATCAGTTCTTTTCTCCTTACTACTCACATCCTCCCGGGTGATCCCACCTGTGCCCTTGGATTCAACTACCATGCTATTGTCTAGCATACTGTCTATGATAATGTCTATCATACTTGTATCTCCAGCCTAGATCTCTTTCCTGAGCTCTGGGTTGCATACCAGACCTCTCCTTCTATGCAAAACTTCAATTAAACCAGCCTCTATCTCCTCCAAACTTCCTTCTCCAATACTACCTCTCTCACCTAGCCAGCTGCCCAAGCAAGAAATGTGGGAATCATCCTTGAAGCATCTTGCTCCATTTCTAACAAATGACTGACCACCAAAACCTGTGCCTCCATTTCTGCCGCATCTCTTAAAGACCTAATTTCCTCTCCATCCTCATTATAACTGCTATTAGGAACACATGATTTCTCGCTTGTATTACTGCAATAGGCTTCTACTGTATTCTTGCCTCCAGTTTTATCATCATCTATAAGTTTACTACCCACAACTTCTTTCACAGTGAAATATATAATCATAACTCTGATCATGTCTGGTTTAAAATATTTTGTAACTTTATACTGCTTTTAGAAAAGAAAAATGTCTTAGCATGACATACAAGGCTCTTCATGATCTGACTCCACCTACTTCTTCAGCCTCATTTCTTGCTCCCAGTGGAGCCAGCATACTGAACTCTTGCAGGTCCCAGAACATGCTAATTTCTCTCTTGACTCCACGGCTTTGCATAAACTGTCCCCTTTCCTGGAATGCCTTTTTGCACATAAATATTTCTTGATAGTTAGTTTAAAACACAGACAATCCTCATCAACTCTAGTTTTTATAAAGCTAAGTTAGGAACTCTTTACAATATTACCATGCTGAACTTACTGCCTGATATACAATGTTGGTTTGTTTAACCTTGCTCAGGAGACCATCAGCTTCTTGAGGACAGGGACTATTTCTTATTCATCTATTTTTAGGCAACAAGCAAAGTACAAGGCACCTGAATATTAAATAACTATTTGTTGAACTGAAGGATAACACTACCATCAGATCCATGATTTTTCTCTTTAAAGCTTTTAGAAAAGATTATGATTGCAGGCTATAGAAATTTCACTGAAATAAAAATTAGATATGATAGTCAACAAGGTCCCCAAATTAAGATTTTGTCCATTAATATTTATGCTATGCTACAAATAGCACATATTCATACCATGAGTATGTAAGAGAGTCCTGTCAAAGGTATCTTTAGGAGGACAAATTTTCTTGCATCTCTCATGAATCTTCTCTCTCTAATAAAAAGACAAATAAATAATGTGATCAATGCTGTGTGGCAATATGAGTATTCAAAGCATTAAAATATTTAACAAAACAGAATATCAGAATATACCAAATAAGTTCTAAATTTTTCTAATATGAAATCACTAGCCTCTTGAACTTAAATACAAGTAACAAGTATGCTTAATAAACCAAATACCACTGAGATGTGTGAATGTCTTTATACTTATACTCATCCCATTTTATACAATTATAGTAAAATCTCCATAAACTTAGAATGAAGTGGGAAAGCAAATACAAAATCCTTATTTTTATAACATAAATCAATTAAGAAAATAACTTTTTTAAAATAAGCAAGAAAATTTTAAACCTATATACCCAAGATCGAAAGACAGATTAGTAGTTAATACTTCCTCTGAGTCCAAAAAGAAAAAAGGAAAGACAGAAAGAAACCCCATTCTGAGTTCAGATTAGATGACCACTAACAACATTGTTATCTTTTCAGATACCATACACAGGACATATGGGAAAGTGGAGTGTGGTAAGGAAAAAACCCTGGGCTAATAGTATTAGCCCTGTAGAATTCTGATAGCAGTTCTATTAGAAACTACAGGACTGTCTCCAAAGTGGCTGTACTATTCTGCATTCCTATGCACAATGAATAAGAGTTCTTATTAGCCACATCCTTGCCAGCATTTGGTCTTGACAGCATTTTGGATTTTTGTCTTTCTAAAGGACGTGTAGTGGCACCTCGTTTTAATTTGCAATTCCCTATAGACATATGATGTCGGGCAATTTTTAATATGCTTACTAGCCATCTGTATCTTTTCTTTGGTGAAATGCCTGTTCAGATCCCTTGTCCATTTTTTGTGGTGAAATATACACAACATAAAATTTACCAGTTAAAACCATTAGTGGAGGTGGCCAAGATAGTGGAGTAGGAAGACCTTGAACTCACCTCCTCCCACAGACACACCAAAATTATAACTATTTACAGAGCAACTATCAATGAGAACCTAAAGAATAGCAGAAAAGATTTTTCACAACTAAAGACATAGAGAAGAAACTACAGCAAGACAGGTAGGAGGGGTAGAGGTATGACCCACTCGCCTGGGTCAGGGACCCACAAATGGGAGAAATATCACAATTATAGAGGTCCTCCCCAAGGAGCAAGGGGTCTGAGCCCCACATCAGGCTCCCCACTCCAGGGTCCTGTGCTGGGAAGATGAGACTCCAGCATGTGTGACTTTGCAAACTAGTGGATCTTATGTTCAGGAGAGCTGGAGAGCTATAGGAAACAGAGTCTCTGCTCTTAAAGGGTGCATGCAAAATCTCACATGCTCTGAGTCCGAGCCAGAGGCAGTTGTTTGAAAGGAGCTTGGGGCAGACCCACTGGACAATGTTGGAGAGCCTCTGAAAAAGGCAGGAGGCAACTGGGACCTCCCCAGGGAATAGAGATGATGGGAGCAGCCATTTGGGGAGTTTGTTGCACTGCAATAACACCAGTGCTGGTGAGCACCATTTTGGAATCCTCCCTCTAGTCTATTAGCACTGGGAACCCAGCCCTGCCCACCAGCAGGCCAGCACCAGTCCTGAACCCACCTGAGGCTGAACAGATAGCCACATGGGGACCCAGCCTCACCCTCCAGAAGGCCCATGGCCACTGCATGAGGCACAGTCACAAAGCCATCAGGCCAGAGGCCAGCCATGCCTACCAGTGCGCCCACAGTAGTTGACCCCCCAACAAAGAAGGGCACATGCAGTCCCACATAGGGGCTACCCCTATAGGATATAGCTCTGGTAACCAGAGGGGAGCATGTTGCTGTGTCCCACAGGACATATCCTACTTAAGACCACTTTTCCATGATCAGGAAATGTAACTGACCTAACACACAGAAATAAACACAGAGAACTGGGCAAAATGAGGAGACGGAGGTATATGTTCCAAACAAAGGAACAAGACATAACCTCAAAAAAAGAACTAAACCAAGTGGAGATAAGCAATCACCTCCACTAAAAAGTCAAGGTAATAATAAAGATACTCACCAAACTCAGGAGGAGAATGAATGAAAACTGTGAAAATTTCAACAAAGAGTTAGAAAATATAAAGAACCAAACAGAGCTGAAGAATACAATAACTGAACCTAGAAGGAATCAACAGTAGATTAAATGATACAGATCTCTTCAGCAGTCTCGAAGAGGAAGTAGTGGGAATCACAGAAGCTGAACAGAAAAAAGAAAAAAGAATAAAAAAAAAAGTAGTTTGAGACCTCTGGGACAACATTAAGCATACTAACATTCACATTATAGGGGTCCCAGAAGGAGAAGAGAGAGAAAAAAATGGCAGACAACTTGTTTGAAAAAATAATAGCTGGAAACTTCCCTAACCTGGGGAAAGAAACGTATATCCAGGTCCAGGAAGTACAGAGAGTCCCAAGCAAGATGACCCTAAGAGGTCCACACCAAGACACATTAAAATGAAAATGGCAAAAAAAAAAAAAAAAAAGATTGTAAATACAGAATCTTAAAAACAGCAAGAGAAAAGCAACTAAGTATGTATGAGGGAACTCTCATAAGACTATCAGCTGACTTTTCAGCAGAAATTTTACATGCCGGAAGGGATTGGCAGGATACACTCAAAATAATGAAAGGAAATAACCTACAGCCAAGAATACTCAACCCAGCAAGGTTATCACAAACCTGAAGGAGAGAGAAAGAGTTTAACAGACAAGCAAAAGCTAAAAGCTAAGAGTCCTGCACCACTAAACCAGCTTTACAAGAAATGTTAAAGGGACTTCTCTAAGTTGAAAAGAAAAGGCCACAACTAGAAATATGAAAAGTATATCCTATGATAAACCATAATGGAAAAGAATATTTTTAAAAGAATGTATATATACACACACATATATACACACACACATATGTATAACTGAATTGCTTTGCTGAACAGCAGAAATTGACATAATATTGTAAATCAACTATACTTCAATTAAAATTTTAAATTAAAAAAAGAAAAGTATTAAAAAACTCACTGGTAAAGTCAAATATACAGTAAAGGTAGTAGATCAACCACTTATAAAGCTAGTAGGAAGGTTGAAAGACAATAGTAGTAAAATCATCTATATCCACAATAAGTAGTTAAGAGTTACACAAAACAATAATATGTAAAATATGATGTCAAAAGCATTAAACATGGGGGTGGGGTGTAAAAATGTAGGGTGGTTAGAATATGTTCAAACTTAAGAGAGCATCAACTTAAAATAATCAGTGTGTGTGTGTGTGTGTGTGGGTGTGTGTGTGATATTTAAAACTCATGGTAACCAAAAACTACAAATACATACACACTAACTAATCAAAGATAACCAATAACCTGTAATACATACACATACAAAAAAGAGAAAGGAATACAAACATAACACTAGGGACTTCCCTGGTGGTCCAGTGGTTGGGACTTCAGGTTCAATCCCTGATTGGGGGGCTGGGATCCCACATGCCTGTGGCCAAGGGGTCAAGGCACAGAACGGAGGCAGTGTTGTGGCAAATTCAATAGAGACTTTAAAAAAAAATGGTCCACGTCAAAAAAACAAAACTAAAAAAACCCAAACAAACATAACACTAAAGATAGTCATCAAATCAAAAGGGAAGAGAGAAAAGAAGAGGAGGAAAAAAAAAACCTACAAAAACAACCAGAAAACGATTAACAAAATGGCAATAAGGACATAGCTATCAATAATTACTTTAAAAGTAAATGGACTAAATCCTCCAATCCAAAGACATAGAGTGGCTGAATGGATATAAAAACAAAACCCATATATATGTTGCCTACAAGAGACTCACTTCAGACCTAGCCACACGCAGACTGAAAGTGAGGGATGGAAAAAGGTTTTCCATGCAAATGGAAACCAAAAAAAGAAAAGAAAAAAAAGCTGGGTAGCAGTGCTTATATCAGACAAAGTGACTTTAACACAAAGACTGTAACAAGAGACAAAGAAGGACATTACATAATGATCAAGGGATCAGTCCAAGAAGAAGATATAACAGTTGTAAATACATATGCACCCAACATAGGAGCACCTAAATACATAAAGCAAATATTAATGAGAAAAACTGAAAGTTATACAATAAAAATAGGGGACTTTAATACCTCACTTACATGGTTGGATAGGTCATTCAGATAGACAATCAATGGTCTTAAATGTCACATTAGACCAGATGGAACTAACAGATATGTAAAGAACATTTCATCCAAAAGCAGCAAAATGCGCATTCTTTTAAATGCACATGAAACATTCTCCAGGACAGATCATATGCTAGGCCACAAAATAAGTCTCAAAAGGGACTACCCTGGTGGCGCAGTGGTTAAGAATCTGCCTGCCAATGCAGGGGACAAGGGTTCAAGCTCTGGCTCAGGAAGACTCCCACATGCCGTGGAGCAACTAAGCCTGTGTGCCACAACTACTGAGTCTGCGCTCTAGAGCCCACGAACCACAAGTACTGAGCTCACGTGCCACAACTACTGAAGCCAGCGTGCCTAGAACCCATGCTCGGCAGCAGGAGAAGCCACCGCACCACAACAAAGAGTAGCCTCCACTTGTCACAACTAGACAAAGCCCACACGCAGCAACAAAGACCTAATGCAGCCAAAAATAAATAAATAAATAAATTTATATTTTAAAAAGTCTCAATAAATTTAAGAAGATTGAAATAATATCAAGCATCTTTTCCAACCACAAGGCTATGTGACTAGAAATCAACTCCAAGAAGAAAAAATTCAAAAACACAAACAGGTGGAGTCCAAACAACATGCTGCTAGACAACCAATGGGTCACTGAAGAAGTGAAAGAGGAAATTTAAGAAATACCTAGAAACAAATAAAAACATAAACATAACAATGTTTGTTATGATGAGATGCAGTAAAAACAATTCTAAGAGGGAAGTTTATAGCAATACAAGCCCACCTCAGTAAACAGAAAAATCTCAAATAAATCTAAACTTCCACCTAAAGTAACTAGAAAAAGAAGAAAAAGCAAAACCCAAACTTAGTAGAAGGCAAGAAATAATAAAGATCAGAGCAGAAATAAATAAAACAGAGACTTAAAAAACAACTGAAAAGATCAATGAAACTAAGAGCTGGTTATTTCAAAAGATAAATAAAATTGATAAAGCTGTAGCTAGACTCATCAAGAAAAAGAAGACCCAGATAAATAAAATCGGAAATGAAAGAGAAGTTAAAACTGACACCACAGATACAAAGGATAAAAGATTACTACAAACAATTATACACCAATAAAGTGGACAACCCAGAAGAAATGGATAAATTCCTAGAAACATACAATCTCTCAAAACTGAAACAGGAGGAAACAGAAAATATGAAAAGACTGATTACCAGTAATGAAATCAAATCAGTAATTAAAAAAAAAAAAAACTCCCAACATACAAAAGTCCAGGACCAGATGGCTTCACAGGTGAATTCTGTCAAACATCTAAAGAAGAGTTAACACCTATCCTTCTCAAACTACTCCAAAAGGGATGCTTCCAAACTCATTCTACAAAGCCAGCATTACCTTGATATCAAAATCAAAGACACGACAAAAAAGAAAATTACAGGCCAGTACTCCTGATGAACATAGATGTATGAATCCTCAACAAAATATTAGCAAACCGAATTCAATAATACATTAAAAGGATCATAAAATATGATCAAGTGGGATTTAACCCAAGGGTGCAAGGATGGATCAATATCTGCAAATCAATCAATATGACAGACCACAATAACAAATTGAAGAATAAAAATCATATGATCATCTCAATAGATGCAGAAAAAGCTTTGACAAAATTCAACATACATTTATGAGAAAAACTATCAACAAAGTTGATATAATGGGAAAATACCTCAACATAATAAAGCCATATATGATAAATCTACAGCCAACATCATACTCAACAGTGAAAAGCTGAAAGCATTTCCTTAAGATCAGGAACAAGACAAGGATGTCCATTCTCGCCACTTTTTTTTTTTTTTTTTTTTTTTTTTGCGGTATGTGGGCCTCTCACTGTTGTGGCCTCTCCCGTTGCGGAGCACAGGCTCCGGATGCGCAGGCCCAACGGCCATGGCTCACGGGCCCAGCCGCTCCGCGGCATGTGGGATTTTCCCAGACCGGGGCACGAACCCGTGTCCCCTGCATCAGCAGGCGGACTCTCAACCACTGCGCCACCAGGGAAGGACCATTCTCGCCACTTTTATTCCACATAATATTGGAAGTCCTAGCCACAGCAATCAGACAAGAAATAGAAATAAAAGAAATCCAAACTGGAAAAGAAAAAGTAAAACTGTCACTATTGGCAGAATACATGATACTATATATAGAAAATCCTAAAGAAGCTACCAAGAAACTATCAGAACTAGTCAATGATTCAGTAAAATTACAGGATACAAAATTAATAAACAGAGGCTATTGTGTTTCTGTACACTAACAATGAACCATCAGGAAGAGAAATGAAGAAAACAATCCCATTTACAACTGCATCAAAAAGAATAAAATACCTAGGAATAAATCTAACCAAGGAGGTAAAAGCCTTATACTTGGGAAACTATAAGGCACTGATGAAAGAAACTGAAGATGACACAAACAAATGGAAAGATATACTGTACTCATGGATTGGGAGAATTAATAGTTAAAGTGACCATACTACCCAAGGTGATCTACAGATTCAGTGCCATCCCTATCAAAATACCAATGGCATTTTTCACAGAACTAGAGCAAAAAATTCTAAAATTTGTATGGAAACACAAAAGACCCCAAATAGCCAAAACAATCTTGAGAAAGAAAACCAAAGTTGGAAGTATCATGCTCCCTGATTTCAAACTATACTATAAAACTACAGTAATCAAAACAGAAATGGTACTGGCACAAAAACAGACACATAGATCAATGAAACAGAATAGAGAGTCCAGAAATAAACCCATGCTTACATGGTCAAATAATCTATGACAAAGGAGGTAAAAATATACAATAGGGAAAAGAGCCCCTTCAATAAGTGCTGCTGGGAAAAATGGACAACTACATGCAAAAGAATCTAACTGGACTATTTTCTCATACCATATACAAAAATAAACTCAAAATGGATTAGAGACTTAAATGTTAAGACTTGAGGCCATAAAACTGCTAGAAGAAATATAGGCAGTAACCTCTTCGACATTGATCTTAGCAAAATTTTTTTTTTTGGATCTGTCTCCTCAGGCAAGGGAAACAAAAGCAAAAATAAACAAATGGGATTACATCAAACTAGAAAGCTTTTGCACAGCAAAGAAACTATCAATAAAACCAAAAGGCAGCCTACTAAATAGGAGAAGATATTTGCAAATAATATAACCAATAAAGGGTTAATATCCAAAATACACAAAGAACTCATACAACTCAACATCAAAAAAACAAACAACTCAACTCAAAAATGGGCAGAGGACCTGAATAGACATTTTTCTAAAGAAGACATACAGATGGTCAACAGACACATGAAAAGATGATCACTAATTATCAGTGAAATGCAAATTAAAATCACAGTTGAGATACCACCTCACACCTGTCAGAATGGCTGCTACAAAAAAGACAACAAATAGCAAATTAAAAGTCTTGGTCAGGATGTGGAGAAAAGGGAACCCTGGTGAACTGTTGCTGAGATAAATTGGTACAGCCACTATGGAAAATAGTATGGAGGTTCCTCAAAAAAGTAAAAATAGAACTGCCATAGAATCCAGCAATTCCACTTCTAGGTATTTACCTGAAGAAAACAAAAACACTAATTCTAAAAGATATATGCACACCAATATTCACTGCAGCATTATTTACAACAGCCAAGATAAGGAAGCAACCTAAGTGTCTATTGATAAATGAATGGCTAAATAAGATGTGGTATATATACACAATGGAATATGACTCAGCCATAAAAAGAAAATGAAATCTTGTTATCTGTAACATCGATGCATCTAGAAGGTATTATGCTAAGTGAAATAAGTCAGACAAAGACAAACACTGTATGCTCCAACTTAACATGTGGAATCTATAAAACAAAACAAACAAACAAAGCAAAAGGAAAACAGACTCACAGATACAGAGAATAAATGGTTGTCAGAGAGGAGGGGAGTTGGGGGGTTGACAAAATAGGTGAAGGGGATTAAGAGGCACAAGCCTCCAGCTATAATATAAATAAGTCATGGGGATGTAATATACAGCATAAGGAATATTGTCAATAATATTGTAATAATTTTGTACGGGGACAGACAGTTACTTGACTTACTGTGGTGATCATTTCATAACATATGCAAATGTCAAATCATTATATAGTACACCTGAAACTAACATACTATTGTACATTAACTACTTAACTTTTTTTGTAATTACAAAATAAAAAATGAAACATTAGTAACCTTGACCATCTTTTCATGTGCTTATCGGTCATTTGTATATCTTCTTCAGAGAAATGTCTACGCAAGTCCTGTGCCCAATTTTTAATTGGGTTGTTTGTTTCTTAGTGGTGAGTTTCACATTGATTCTTAGAACTATTAGGAATGTATAATTCTGAAAAATCACTACTGTAAGAGAAATATATTTACATATATCTAAGCAAAGAATTAAATACAACCCAGGACAATAGAATGTATATGAAAAGAAAAGAATACCATAGGTTCATCAAAGATTATTGGTCAGAAATCTATAATAAATCAAACTATAAATATTTCTTTTACTTTTAACCTGACTATAACTAATTTCAAGATCAGATATTACCTGAGAGACTTCCTGTTGATATACTGTAAAATGTTCCTTGCTGATCTGTGGGAGGTAGAATGAAGGTATGACTTCAGTGTCCACAAAGTCCAATCCCCATGTTTTTGTGAAGAAGTCAGATTCTCTTTTTGCTAATCTAGGATCATTTAATGCTGCTGGGAGATTTACTTTGGAATGATATATAGTCCATCTATGTTGATCTGTAACTAGAGATGGGGCAACACATAAACTATTTGAATCACCTGCAAAAAGTAAACAAGAGAACTCTGTAAAGTAAGTTTTATGTTTGAAAGCACATTCTAGAAAAATAAAAATGCTTAGATTATACAAAGCAACTAAACTCTCCCTTCTATAGCAAATGCTTTAAACTTCAGCTTTCAGCATCAACTGCCAAGGGGAGGAAAAACATGTACAAGATAAAGGATATGAAGAATTTGAGGGTTGTAGTTGAAGGGTGGGGGGAAGAAAGTCTTTCATTAATTTCTTTCCTTAACGTACAATTTATCTTTTTTCAACATCAAAACTCTTCTACCTTCTATTGTATGCCTTCTATCCTTTAATACTCCAGGTTTTTTCCACAGGTAGGCCTTTTTTCTATTGTTTTATGGCAGACACACCTGGTTCCAATATCCTTTTTTTCAGCTTATAATTAGATAACCAAAATGCTGCTGTGACATTAACCATAGAGGAGAGAAAAATATACAGTCGGTTCTCGTTATTCACAGTTTTGTTCTATAAAGTCACTGGAACATTTAATAAGCAAATACTGAACCTTTGCTCCTATGGGAAATACAGGGTTACGTTCCTGCAAATCTCTGCAACTTTCATCATCTAATCAATATATAATCTTGTTTTGTGTGTGTTTCTGTTTAAAGATATCTTATTTAATATATATTGTTCATTCATTAACATTGAACTCATGGCTAACACGACTATAACTCACACCTGAATGAAGCTTATGCAACATATGTATTTTCCTCATAAAACACAATATAGCCTTCCTGTGCTTAGAAACACTAGAAAGCACTTCAGTACAACATTTGGAAACCATTATGAACAGCAAAATCACCAACAAAAATACAAAAAAAATGTGGCACTAAAGAGACCACAAAAGGGACATGTGTTTACATCATGAAAGCTGAAAGAAGGCAAAGTGTTGCTTTGTTCAAAGTCAGGTGGGAACGTGCGTATCAGGCGATTCAAATTTTTCACTCCTTTGTGCTTGTCTACAAATGACCACAAATGTGCCACAAGTATTGATTTAGGGGTTACAACTAAATTTTAGGAATTAAGCAAATTTGCAAATATAGAATCGGCAAATAATGAGGACTGACTGTACTATGTTTAACTGAAGAGCTTTCAATCTGTACCCTCATTTTCAAAACTTTTCTTTCAGTTTATATAAGTGACTTCGTTTATGGAAATGTATGAAAAGAACTATATTCCAATTTCTTAATCAACTTATTTCCAAATTATGTCTTTAGTTTTCACATCGTAAAATTTATTCTTTTGAGTTAAGTATATGATATCTGACTTCATTTAAAGATAAAACAAATCCTCAATAAAATTCCTCAAAAAAAAAAAAAAGGTATTACCTGTGGGTTCCTTGGGACACACATCTGGCAGTGATTGCACAGGTCGAATGTGTTTTGTCGGGTCTACCTCTTTTTTAAAGAAAACATCACTGCTGCTTCCTTGAGGCACTGGTGAAGAACTGTGGCTTGAAGCCATTGCATAAAATCACCACTCAGCTGAAAATGAGCAACAAATAATCATCAAGACACTTAATACAAATCAAAACTCATCTGTAAGTACTATGCATGTCACAAAAATTTTCTTTCAAAAACAGACACATTATTTAAAATCCCTCAAGGTGTAAGTACATAATTTGAATACTCACTATTAATTGTGGGAGTCATTCACTATATTTAGTTTGCTAAGAAAGTTACTTGTCCTTGTTTAAAAAGCATTCTCCTCAAAGTGAAATATCCTTATTTAGTCTTTTATCCAAAGTGAAAATAGATACCAAAACTGTAACCAATATATATTAAAAATGAAAACATTCCATTCATTCAGCAAGTATATAATAATTACACATTATAGCAAAATGGATTAAGTGCATGGGTTTTTGAAATCTGACTGTCTGGGCTCATACTCCAGCTTCACTTACCAGCAATATAACCTTGAGGAAATTTACTTAATCTTTGTGTGTTTTACTTCATGTGTAAAAATGGAGATGAAAAGAGATCCCATCTCATAAACATTTTCTAAGAATTAAAGGAATGGATATATGTAAAGCATTTAAAACAATGCCTGCCTCAAAGTCAGTGTTCATAAATGAACATTAGTTATCATTATGTTTACAATTACTATGTGACTGTCACTATATTAAATGTTTATAAAAGAAGTATCATTCTTCAAGGTACTTGCAATTACATTAGGTAATCAAAAAAATCAAAACCCTAAACAAAACACAAGTTAATCTATGTCTATACTTTTTAACAAGTAAGAAAATAATTTGTGGGGCCAAGACAACATAATAAAGGCTACAATGTCAGCTAACACTTTACAAATGAAGCAGTACATAACCTGGATAATGAAGAACATGTATTATTTTACTATCGGAGGGTAGAAACTCATATTGCTGATCATATCAACCAAACAGCAGACATTCAATAAATACTTTTTAATGAAGGAATAAATAAATGAACATAAACAGAAGCTTATAGCTGAAAAGGAACTTAGAGATCACCTAGTCTAAGTTCCCTGATACTAGAGATAAGTATAACAAGGCCCAAAAGGATTAGGTAGTTTACAAAGATACATGTGGTTTAACAAGTTTTTTAAAAAGCCAACTTAGGAAACCTGGTGAATAGAAAAGTAAGAGTAAGAAATAAAGGAGAGATACAAGGCTAGGACTGGTGACAAAAAAGTCATCCCCTCTAACTCCTCTATAGTTCGATGGAAAGCTAAAAATTACATTTCCCAGACTTCTTGTATACTTGTCTCAGTCCTTCTAACACAAAGGAAACACATCCAATTACACCATTCACTGAGACCATAAGAAACAAGCTGCTAAGAAAAGAACAAAGGTAAATAACTTCCTCAAAGTTCCGGAAAAAGCAAAAAACAGCATGAACAAAGGTTAAGGGACATGGAACAATCATAAGACTATGCGGAAACTGACTTGGCTGGAGTGAAATGTTTGCTGACAAAAATGCTGACAAAAGTACTGACAAATAAATCATATTTACACACACACACACACACACACACACACACACAAAGACAGTATGGTCCAACTACAGGAGCCAGTAGAGGTTTGGGGGAAAAGAGTACTACGATGAAAATATCCGGGAAAATTAATCAGGGTATTGGTTTGAAAGCCATCACCAGCCCATTGCATTTATATCCATATATATTAAGTGTACAGTTGTTTCCGTATAAAATCATTTGCATATTTAAGAAGAAGAAACATTTAAGAATGTTTCCTAAGGATAGGAAACACTGATAACACAGAAGCCTGTACATTCAGTGCTTGGTAAAGACAATTCTACACGTGACATTAAGTCTGTTTAACTTTTTTGTTAATTTCATCAAATAAAACGGCTAAAATAAACACATTTTGACACTTAAAGAAGTAGGCTACAAATATATGGAAAATGTGTTTATGTCAAACACCCATTGCTTGATGTCAGATAAATTAAACATTGATTCTGACAATAGCACACTACAATTTCAATGTATTCTATTTACCATCATGTTGTTTCAACAGCAAAAAGAAAGTCTAATTGACATCTTAGGAATCTAGAAATACTTGGGGAGATGGGGACTTGTGGAAAAACATTTCTAGACTCCTAGAAGTTACTTCTATATCTGGGTGGGGAAATAAAAATGGCTTATCTAGTCCTTAAAGATTCTGAATTGGGAAACATGCACAAGTTTTCTGTTTTTTTTCCTACACCCCTCCTAATTCTTATGAAAAGAGGGACAATCTCTAGCTATAAAGGGATTATGTACAATTAGGGTACTGCCTACATGGGTGAGACCCAATTTCTATCCACCTGACTCTCAGATCATCTTACCACCCTGTGTTTATTAAGATGATCTCCCCACAGTAAGAACCAAATTTTGTATTAATAACCACATAACACGTATGACGCAGATACTTGCTAAGTGCAATCACTGGTAATAAAACATGGCAGATTTATTCACAAAGCATGGATGTATAAACAAATAAGCAAATCTACATGGCCTCTAAACCAAACAATTTCAGCAAAGAAATAATCTTTCATAAGAAAGTTTTAGTGTAAGTGAAGAATAGTTTGCCTACCCAGAAAAGAAAAAAAAAAAAAAAAACAGAATACAGGAAAAAGGAAAACTCTCAGCACTAAATGTAGGCAATCCCCGATTTTTAACACTTCCACTTGTAACTACCATCTAGATACAAATTGGGCATTTGACCAGTGGTCACCAATAATGAGAATCTATAAATAGATCCACCCTTCTTCACATGGTAATCTTCTCATAATTATATCATTACCATACTCAAATATTTTCTCTTGAAGTCTTTGGTTTCTTACACTTAGTCGCTGTTTATTTCTATTTTTGCACCAATCACACTGAAATTTTGGTTTTCATATCGGTCTTTCCTATTAGACTGTGAACTTCTTGATGTTTCCATTTTCCTGTGTATTCTACATGCCTAACACAGTTCCTGGCACACAGAAATATAAATATTCTATAGATGAATGAAATGGGTAGTATGTAGAAAAGATCAGAAGAGAGAAACATTAGTTAGACAACTACCAATAATCCTTGAGTGAGTAGATAGAAGCATGGGTCTGGGCTGATAAAGAAAGGAATAAACAGACTCATTCATTCCAAAAGAAAAAAACTGCAAGGATGTGTAAATCAGAAACATTTGATTTTCTTTCTTGTAGCTCAAAATATCTTTTTATGCTCAAAGTTTAGTTAAGAGCTTCTATTTAAAAGGCCTAGAAGCACTGTCACTCCAGAAGCAATGAGCACACCAAGTGCTCAGACCCTGGTTTCTAAATACCATTCCCCACAAAGAAACAATGGTTCTTTAAAGAAATAGTTGACTCCAAACCTGAAGCAAAGAAAGAACAATTTGATCATGAGAACACTTGTGTCAGAAAGCAAGGAAATGCTCTAAGACCAGTAGGATCTATCAGAAGGACCAAGGACCAAGTTAAAGGGGCTCCCACTGACCACATTTAGAACAAGTTGAGCGCTCAAAAAAAAAAAAAAAAAACCCGAGTGTAACATATTGAACAAATACAAAATAATGAATCTATAGTGTTACTTGGGGGGAGGGGGATGAGGAAAAGGGGTGAAGTGGGAGAGGGGAAAGGAAATCTCTTATTTATAGAAGAATGCCAGTAAATGTGAAGAAATGACTGAAATAGAAAATCACCATCTTGTAACCCCCAATGTAAAAATCAATTTAGGCAAAAATCATCAATGTATGCTAAAGCTATTAGGTGAAAGGCTGTTCAGAAACAGAAAATTCACCTAGTGCCAAAGTATTACCTCACAGACTACTTTGCAATGCAAAGGGGAAAATGTATCTCTAAAATGGAAAGATCTGGCTGTCACCACCTTAATTAACTAAGTCATCAAACTTGGCATCATTCAGAATGATAAGACAACTTGACATTATGTGATTCATAAATAACAATATGAAATAAACATCATCGCCTATGAAGCATTCTCACCAAAAATGTTTAACCCAATCTAATCAAGCCTCTAGACCAAGGGTTAAGCCTTTTGTCCCGTGGATTCCTTTGGCAGTCTGGTAAAGTCTACAGAACCCTTGCCAGAATGTTTATAATGCATAAAATACATAAGATTACAATGGACAGTTATACTGAAATATAGCTGTCAAACTATCTTCTTAAATTTTAATATAGTAATATTTTTGCTTCTTGATTATGCAAATTTATCCTAATTTCTAAGCAATAAATGAGCATACATATTTTGAGATAAATTTAATATGATATGAAAACATCTGAAATTTCTCTTGGTGACAAAGTTACAGGTAGTGCTAATACCCCTGTGAAAGGTTTCTGACATTCACAATTAAAGGCAATGCTAAAATTCAGTTGAGGTGTGGCTGCTCAACCATGGCACCACTGACACTGACATTCTGATCTAGATAATTCTCCCCCCGTACATTGGAGGATCCTTAGATGCATCCTTAGCCTCTATCCACTTGATGCCAATAGCAGCCTCGCACCCAGTTGTGATAACCAAAAATGTCTTCAGGCAAAGCCAAATATCCCTATGCAGGGGAAAAGAGAGAGGACAAAAATCGCCTCAGTTGAGAACCACTGAATTAAAATAAAGATGTAATTTTTTCCCCATCCAAAGTTCCGACTCCCTGTATTCTATTCACAGACCCTATAGAGTATGTGAACTGAAGGTTAAGTACCTTTGCTCTAGACCTACCTTCCAGTCTAAGAAAACAGAGGGGAGTAGGATAGTGAGATTTAAACCACAACATGCGGAAACAAATAAACTGAGAATATGAGACACTCTACAAGAAAACTGGCCTGGACACTTAGATGAATGTCATTTTTAAAAGCTGGGGAACTATTCTATATTAAAATAAATAAAGAGACAACAACTAAAGGCAATATGCAAGCCTTGATGGGATGCTGGTTAAAAAAGAAAAAAATGGGGACTTCCGGGTAAGATGGCGGAAGAGTAAGACACGGAGATCACCTTCCTCCCCACGGATACACCAGAAATACAGCTACACGTGGAACAACTCCTACAGAACACCTACTGAACGCTGGCAGAAGACCCCAGACCTCCCAAAAGGCAAGAAACTCCCCACATACCTAGGTAGGGCAAAGCGGAGAGATTCCCGCACAGAGGATCGGTGCCGAGCGGCACTCACCAGCCCGAGAGGCTTGTCTGCTCGCCCCGGCGGCGCTGGAAGCTGAGGCTCGGGCTTCGGTCAGAGCGCAGGGAGAGGACTGGGGCTGGCGGCGAGAACTCAGCCTGAAGGGGGCTAATGTGCCACAGCTAGCCGGGAGGGAGTCCGGGAAAACTCTGGAGCTGCTGAAGAGGCAAGAGACTTTTTCTTCCCTCTTGGTTTCCTGGTGCGTGAGGAGAGGGGATTAAGAGCGCTGCTTAAAGGGGCTCCACAGACGGGCGCGAGTCACGACTGAAAGCGCGGAGCCCAGTGACGGGCGTGGGACGCTGGGGCTGCTGCTGCAGCCGCCAAGAAGCCCGTGTGCGAGCGCAGGTCACTGTCCACACCGCCCTTCCGGGAGCCTGTGCAGCCCGCCACTGCCGGGGTCCCAGGATCCAGGGGCGGCTTCCCTGGGAGAACACACGGCGCGCCTCGGGCTGGTGCAACGTCACGCCGACCTCTGCCGCTGCAGACTCGCCCCTCACTCCGTGCCCCTCCCTCCCGCCCGGCCTGAGTGAGCCAGAGCCCCCAAAGAGGCTGCTCCTTTAACCCTGTCCTGTCTGAGCAAAGAACAGACGCCCTCCGATGACCTACACACAAAGGCGGGGCCAAATCCAAAGCTGAGACCCAGGAGCTGTGAGAACAAAGAAGAGAAAGGGAACCCTCTCCCAGCAGCCTCAGAAGCAGCGGATTAAAGGTCCACAATCAACTTGATGTACCCTGCATCTGTGGAATACATGAATAGACAACAAATCACCCCAAATTGAGGAGCCAGGAGTCAGTGCTGTGCCTCTGAGGTGGGAGAGCCAACTTCAGGACACTGGTCCACAAGAGACCTCCCAGCTCCACATAATATCAAACGGCGAAAATCTTCCAGAGATCTCCATCTCAACACCAACACCCAGCTTCACTCAACGACCAGCAAGCTACAGTGCTGGACACCCTATGCCAAACAACTAGCAAGACAGGAACACAACGCCACCCATTAGCAGAGAGGTGGCCTCAAATCATAAAAAGTCCGCAGACACCCCAAAACACACCACCAGACGTGGACCTGCCCACCAGAAAGACAAGATCCAGCCTCACCCACCAGAACACAGGCACTAGTCCCCTCCACCAGGAAGCCTACACAACCCACTAAACCAACCTTAGCCACTGGGGACAGACACCAAAAACAACGGGAACTACGAACCTGCAGCCTGCAAAAAGGAGACCCCAAACACAGTAACATAAGCAAAATGAGAAGACAGAAAAACACACAGCAGAAGAAGGAGCAAGATAAAAACCCACCAGACCTAACAAATGAAGAGGTAATAGGCAGTCTACCTGAAAAAGAATTCAGAATAATGATGGTAAAGATGATCCAAGATTCTATTTCCCAGATCCAAAATCTTGGAAATAGAATAGACAAAATGCAAGAAACAGTCAACAAGGACCTAGAAGAACTAAAGATGAATCAAGCATCGATTAAAAACACAATAAATGAAATAAAAAATACTCTAGATGGGATCAATAGCAGAATAACTGAGGCAGAAGAACGGATAAGTGAGGTGGAAGATAAAATAGTGGAAATAACTGCTGCAGAGCAAAATAAAGAAAAAAGAATGAAAAGAACAGAGGACAGTCTCAGAGACCTCTGGGACAACATTAAACGCACCAACATTCGAATTATAGGGGTTCCAGAAGAAGAAGAGAAAAACAAAGGGACTGAGAAAATATTTGAAGAGATTATAGTTGAAAACTTCCCTAATATGGGAAAGGAAATAGTTAATCAACTCCAGGAGGCACAGAGAGTCCCATACAGAATAAATCCAAGGAGAAATACGCCAAGACACATATTAATCAAACTCAAAAATTAAACACAGGGCTTCCCTGGTGGCGCAGTGGTTGAGAGTCCGCCTGCCGATGCAGGGGACACGGGTTCGTGCCCCGATCCCGGAAGAGCCCACATGCCGCGGAGCGGCTGGGCCCGCGAGCCATGGCCGCGGAGCCTGTGTGTCCGGAGCCTGTGCTCCGCAACGGGAGAGGCCACAGCAGTGAGAGGCCCGCGTACAGCAAAAAAAAAAAAAAAAAAAAATTAAACACAAAGAAATCGTATTAAAAGCAGCAAGGGAAAAACAAATAACACACAAGGGAATCCCCATCAGGATAACAGCTGATCTCAAAGCAGAAACTCTACAAGCCAGAAGGGAGTGGCAGGACATAATTAAAGTGATGAAGGAGAAAAACCTGCAACCAAGATTACTCTACCCAGCAAGGATCTCATTCAGATTTGATGGAGAAATTAAAACGTTTACAGACAAGCAAAAGCTGAGAGAGTTCAGCACCACCAAACCAGCTTTACAACAAATGCTAAAGGAACTTCTCTAGGCAAGAAACACAACAGAAGGAAAAGACCTACAAAAACGAACCCAAAACAATTAAGAAAATGGGACTAGGAACATACATATCGATAATTACCTTAAATGTAAATGGACTAAATGCTCCAACCAAAAGACACAGACTGGCTGAATGGATACAAAAACAAGACCCATATATATGCTGTCTACAAGAGACCCACTTCAGACCTAGAGACACATACAGACTGAAAGTAAGGGGATGGAAAAAGATATTCCATGCAAATGGAAACCAAAAGAAAGCTGGAGTAGCAATTCTCATATCAGACAAAATAGACTTTAAAATAAAGACTATTAGAAGAGACAAAGAAGGACACTACATAACGATAAAGGGATCAATCCAAGAAGAAGATATAACAATTGTAAATATTTATGCACCCAACATAGGAGCACCTCAATACATAAGGCAAATACTAACAGCCATAAAAGGGTAAATCGACAGTAACACAATCATAGTAGGGGACTTTAACACCCCACTTTCACCAATGGACAGATCATCCAAAATGAAAATAAATAAGGAAACACAAGCTTTAAATGATACATTAAACAAGATGGACTTAATTGATATTTATAGGACATTCCATCCAAAAACAACAGAATACACATTTTCCCCAAGTGCTCATGGAACATTCTCCAGGATAGATCATATCTTGGGTCACAAATCAAGCCTTGGTAAATTTAAGAAAATTGAAATTGTATCAAGTATCTTTTCCGACCACAGTGCTATGAGACTAGATATCAATTACAGGAAAAGAGCTGTAAAAAATACAAACACATGGAGGCTAAACAATACACTACTCAATAACGAAGTGATCACTGAAGAAATCAAAGAGGAAATTAAAAAATACCTAGAAACAAATGGCAATGGAGATACGACGACGCAAAACCTATGGGATGCAGCGAAAGCAGTTCTAAGAGGGAAGTTTATAGCAATAAAATCCCACCTTAAGAAACAGGAAACATCTCGAATAAACAACCTAACCTTGCACCTAAAGCAATTAGAGAAAGAAGAACAAAAACATCCCAAAGTTAGCAGAAGGAAAGAAATCATAAAAATCAGATCAGAAATAAATGAAAAAGAAATGAAGGAAACGATAGCAAAGATCAATAAAACTAAAAGCTGGTTCTTTGAGAAGATAAACAAACTTGATAAACCATTAGCCAGACTCATCAAGAAAAGAAGGGAGAAGACTCAAATCAATAGAATTAGAAATGAAAAAGGAGAAGTAACAACTGACACTGCAGAAATACAAAAGATCATGAGAGATTACTACAAGCAACTCTATGCCAATAAAATGGACAACCTGGAAGAAATGGACAAATTCTTAGAAACGCACAACCTGCCAAGACTGAATCAGGAAGAAATAGAAAATATGAACAGACCAATCACAAGCACTGAAATTGAAACTGATAAAAAATCTTCCAACAAACAAAAGCCCAGGACCAGATGGCTTCACAGGTGAATTCTATCAAGCATTTAGAGAAGAGCTAACACCTATCCTTCTCAAACTCTTCCAAAATATAGCAGAGGGAGGAACACTCCCAAACTCATTCTACGAGGCCACCATCACCTTGATACCAAAACCAGACAAGGATGTCACAAAGAAAGAAAACTACAGGCCAATATCACTGATGAACATAGATGCAAAAATCCTCAACAAAATACTAGCAAACAGAATCCAACAGCACATTAAAAGGATCATACACCATGATCAAGTGGGGTTTATTCCAGGAATGCAAGGATTCTTCAATATACGCAAATCAATCAACGTGATACACCATATTAACAAATTGAAGGAGAAAAACCATATGATCATCTCAATAGATGCAGAGAAAGCTTTGGACAAAATTCAACACCCATTTATGATAAAAACCCTGCAGAAAGTAGGCATAGAGGGAACTTTCCTCAACATAATAAAGGCCATATATGACAAACCCACAGCCAGCATCGTCCTCAATGGTGAAAAACTGAAACCATTTCCACTAAGATCAGGAACAAGACAAGGTTGCCCACTCTCACCACTCTTATTCAACCTAGTTTTGGAAGTTTTAGCCACAGCAATCAGAGAAGAAAAGGAAATAAAAGGAATCCAAATTGGAAAAGAAGAAGTAAAGCTGTCACTGTTTGCAGATGACATGATACTATACATAGAGAATCCTAAAGATGCTACCAGAAAACTGCTAGAGCTAATCAATGAATTCGGTAAAGTTGCAGGATACAAAATTAATGCACAGAAATCTCTGGCATTCCTATATACTAATGATGAAAAATCTGAAAGTGAAATCAAGGAAACACTCCCATTTACCACTGCAACAAAAAGAACAAAATATCTAGGAATAAACATACCTAAGGAGACAAAAGACCTGTATGCAGAAAATTATAAGACACTGATGAAAGAAATTAAAGATGATACAAATAGATGGAGAGATGTACCATGTTCTTGGATTGGAAGAATCAACATTGTGAAAATGACTCTACTACCCAAAGCAATCTACAGATTCAATGCAATCCCTATCAAACTACCACTGGCATTTTTCACAGAACTAGAACAAAAAATTTCACAATTTGTATGGAAACACAAAAGACCCCGAATAGCCAAAGCAATCTTGAGAACGAAAAATGGAGCTGGAGGAATCAGGCTCCCTGACTTCAGACTATACTACAAAGCTACAGTAATCAAGACAGTGTGGTACTGGCACAAAAACAGAAAGATAGATCAATGGAACAGGATAGAAAGCCCAGAGATAAACCCACGCACATATGGTCACCTTATTTTTGATAAAGGAGGCAGAAATGTACAGTGGAGAAAGGACAGCCTCTTCAATAAGTGGTGCTGGGAAAACTGGACAGGGACATGTAAAAGTATGAGATTAGATCACTCCCTAACACCATACACAAAAATAAGCTCAAAATGGATTAAAGACCTAAATGTAAGGCCAGACACTATCAAACTCCTAGAGGAAAACATAGGCAGAACACTCTATGACATAAATCACAGCAAGATCTTTTTTGACCCACCTCCTAGAGAAATGGAAATAAAGACAAAAATAAACACATGGGACCTAATGAAACTTCAAAGCTTTTGCACAGCAAAGGAAACCATAAACAAGACCAAAAGACAACCCTCAGAGTGGGAGAAAATATTTGCAAATGAAGCAACTGACAAAGGATTAATCTCCAAAATTTATAAGCAGCTCATGCAGCTCAATAGCAAAAAAACAAACAACCCAATCCAAAAATGGGCAGAAGACCTAAATAGACATTTCTCCACAGAAGATATACAGACTGCCAACAAACACATGAAAGGATGCTCAACATCTTTACTCATTAGAGAAATGCAAATCAAAACTACAATGAGATATCATCTCACACCAGTCAGAATGGCCATCATCAAAAAATCTAGAAACAATAAATGCTGGAGAGGGTGTGGAAAAAAGGGAACACTCTTGCACTGCTGGTGGGAATGTGAATTGGTATAGCCACTATGGAGAACGGTATGGAGGTTCCTTAAAAAACTACAAATAGAACTACCATATGACCCAGCAATCCCACTACTGGGCATATACCCTGAGAAAACCATAATTCAAAAAGAGACATGTACCAAAATGTTCATAGCAGCCCTATTTACAATAGCCCGGAGATGGAAACAACCTAAGTGTCCATCATCGGATGAATGGGTAAAGAAGATGTGGCACATATATACAATGGAATATTACTCAGCCATAAAAAGAAATGAAATTGAGCTATTTGTAATGAGGTGGATGGACCTAGAATCTGTCATACAGAGTGAAGTAAGTCAGAAAGAGAAAGACAAATACTGTATGCTGACACATATATATGGAATTTAAGAAAAAAAAATGTCATGAAGAACATAGGGGTAAGACAGGAATAAAGACACAGACCTACTAGAGCATGGACTTGAGGATATGGGGAGGGGGAAGGGTAAGCTGTGACAAAGTGAAAGAGTGGCATGGACATATATACACTACCAAACGTAAGGTAGATAGCTAGTGGGAAGCAGCCGCATAGCACAGGGAGATCAGCTCGGTTCTTTGTGACCGCCTGGAGGGGTGGGATAGGGAGGGTGGGAGGGAGACGCAAAAGGGAGGGGATATGGGAACATATGTATATGTATAACTGATTAAATTTGTTATAAAGCTAAATAAATAAATAAATAAATAAATAAATAAATAAATAAATAAAATAATAAAAGAAAAGAAAAAATGCCTCTAATACACTCTTGAAACAATTGGGAAATTTTGAATATGGATTGGATGTTATATGAGATTTTGGAATTATTATTAATTTTCTTAAGTGGATTGATGGTATTGAGATTATGGGAGAATGTCCTTATACTCAGGACATGAACAATAAAGTATTCAGGAATGAAACATGATGCCACCTACAACTTACTTTCAAATGATTCAGCAAAAAATACACACAGATAAACAAATACGGCAAAATGTTAAAAATGGTTTATGTAAGTCAAGTACATATGACTCTAACATGTTCTATTCTTTCACTTTTCTGTATGTTTTGTAGGCTTCACAATAAAAAGTTGGGGGAAGAAACTATATTTTTCAAACATTAAATAGATAAATAATGCAAAATACAAATATCAGAGAGAAGGAAAAACATTAAATTTGTAACTGTTAATCTGCCTGAAGATGGCATTCTTGTATAACTTCAAATATGGAGGAAAGAAAATCAATAAATTTCAATCAAGTTTTAATGCTGCAGAAGAATAATACCGTACATAGAAACGAATTCTTTAGAAGTTGAATGAGAAGGCAGATGAGATGGACATTTACCACAGGCATTACCCAGATACTGTGTAAAAATCTCTTCCCTTGCTTCTACACTATAATATTAGCTGCTTACAGAGAACAATGATATTACAAAATCATTTACAGCCAACTCTGAACTATCTATGAAATTGCCTATTACAGGTAAAGTAATAGCAAAAGTCTTTTTTTTCCCCCTCTACCAAAGTGGTTAACACAGATATACTAACTACTCATTTTACTTCCCTTCTATTCTTCAGAAGTGATACCCTACTTTATAATATAACCTACTTTATAAAACCTAAACTTGCCTGCCCTCTATCGACCTTCTATCATACTGTGGTCCTCTAACTGGTCTCTGCTTTCAGTCTAGACCATTCTGCACATTGCTTTAGGATTAATCTTCTAGAATGTTTTCATTCTGTCATACTTCAGCTCAAAAATCTTTGCTTTCATTTGGAAAGTTATTCATTACTTTCCAAACAAGTGCCAAGTTTTACAAGCTGGTACTCAAGGATTTCCACAATCTGATGTTTACCTTCCTTTCTAGCCTGATTTCCTATTACCCATGGATAATCTCTATTCTGGATAGGGTGGTCTAATTGTCCCTCTAATCCATCACACTATCAAGGCTTCCTTGTCTTTGTTAAGGCTGTGTCCTTCCTAGAATTTTCATACAATCCTTCTACCTATCCAATGTCTCTTCTTCCTTCAAAGGTTATTTCAAATTTCATTTCTAGATTACATATATTAAGAAAACAAATATACAAACACTCCAAAATATGAACAAAAATAACCTCAGCATTATTTTTAAGAGTGAAAAAGCTGAAACAAACTCCTAAATAAGAAGAAATTGGTTATTTAATAAGCTATAGTATAGCCAATGGATTACACTGTCATTAAAAATAGGATTGCAGACTTCACATCCACTAGGATGGCTACTATCCAAAAAAACAAAAAACAAAACCAACCAACCAAACATCATCAACAACAACAAAAATTGTTGGCAAGGATGTGGAGGTACTAGAAGCCTTATGCACTGTTGGTGGGAAATAAAATGGTGCAGCCATTTCAGAAAACAGCATGGCAATTCCTCAGAAAAGTAAAACTAGAACTACCATATGATGCAGCAATTCCACTTCTGTGTATATACCCAAAAGAACCGAAAGCAGGGTCTTGAGGAGTCATTTGTACATCCATGCAATAGCAACATTATTCATAATAGCCAAGAGGTAGAAGCAACCCAAGTGTTCACTAACGGATGAATGGATAAACAAATGTGGTATATATGCACAATGGAGTATTATATTCAGCCTTAAAAAAAGAAGGAAATTCTGACATTTGCTATAGCATGGATGAACCTTGATGACATTATGCTAAGTGAAATAAGCCAATCACAAAAAGACAAATACTGTATGATTCCACTTACATGAGGTACATAAGCAGTGAAATTCACTGAGACAGAAAGTAGCACGTGGTTGTTAGGGGCCAGGGAAGGGAAAACAGGGAATTGCATACTTAAAAATGGTTAAGATGATACATATTATGTTATACATATTTTTTACAATTAAAAATTTTTTGAAATACGATTGCAAAATATTTAATAACACAAAAATGTTTAACATATATTGTTAAGTGGAAACAGTTTTCAAAGTAGTATGTCAGTATGATCCTAATTTTCTAATTTAAAATAAGCATACATATTTCCAAAAAAAAATTGCACGGACATATACCACAATATTAACAATGGCTACTGCCAAATGACAAAATTATAAGAAATTTTTATTTGTTTGTGCTTTTTTGGAATTTTCCAAATGTTTTCCTATGAAAACTTATTACTTTATATTTATTAGTCAGGGTTCTCCAGAGAAACAGACCCAATAGGATATTTATAAGAGAGTTATTCAAGGAATTGGCTCACCACCCAGTTGTGGAGGCCAGGAAGTCGCACAATCTGCCTTCTGCAAGCTGGAGAACCAGGAAAGCCAATGGTATACAGGCAGCTCCTGGTATTAAGACCTGGAGTCCAAAGGCCTAGAACCAAGAGCTCTGATGTATGAGGGCCAGATAATTCGAATGTCCCAGCTCAAGAGGAGAGAACAAATTCACCCTTCCTTTGCTTTTTCTGTTTTATTCAGGTCTTCAAAGGATTAGATGATGATGATGCCTGCTCACACTGGCAAGGGCAGATCTCTTTACTCAGTCTACTGAATTAAATGCTAGTTTCATCCAGAAACACCCTCAAAGACACACTTAGAAATAATGTTTTACCATCAATAGTGGGCATCCCTTAGTCTAGCCAAGTTGACACATAAGATTAACTATGACACTTTATTATTCAGGAACGATGCTATTATTAAACTGCAAAAGTTCAGTTTCAGCCTTATTCCTACCTCCACTATGAATCTTTCTAATGACTATAACCCTCAGAAAACTAGCTTTCCTTTTAAGTTGGAATACTTACGATCTATATCAGCAATTTACAAACTTTTTTGATCCTGTATCCCAACAGTTAAAAAAATTTTAAGCAATCATCATTTACAAATTATATAGGGTACAACTGTATTAATGCAGGTAATATAAAATTGTGCTAAATGGAACTTTTTTAAAGATAGAAAAGACTTTTAAAAATAATCTAGTTTATTAATTAATGGCAAAAAGTACCCTTTTACTCTATTCTTAATCAATAGCAATGTGATTTCACTATACCTCATTATTATTAAAAATCTTGATTTAAACTTTATGAAATGGTGATTCAAAGGTTTGGCTCTAAGTTCAATTTATTTTTATACCTGGCTTTTAATGCCTATTATAGAAAATTTTAAAAGATACTCACAAATATATGTAGAACCAAATGGAAGAAATCACTGATCACACTTCCTAAACTCTCTATTTTGAGATTTTTAAAACAGGGTAGAAAACTCCAGTCTGGGTTTTTAAAGAATTCATCATTTAACAAAATAACATAATGATGGAATATTTCCAAACATCTGTTTTCAAGACAGATTTACCATAGCTTGAGTGTTTCTAGAAGATCAACTACTATTATACATTTTCTTATTCATTATTTAAAAATAAAAACAAACAAAAACACCCTGTGGAAACAGATTTAATGTGTGAGTCTGTCTGTCTGTCTGTCTGTTTTGTGTCTGTGTGTTTCACTATCTGTTTGGTTAAATATTACTGACAGTCACATGCCATTTCTGAAAAGATCAGCAAATTTGGAATGATTTTTTTCTTATTTAATAAGAAAAAATTTTTTTCTTATTAAAAAAACAAAACATACATAACATAGTCTTAAGTTTGATGGCTATTTTGAGTACTTTTATGTATGGAAGAGCTTGTACTAAGAGTAGGAGAATCCAACTCTGTGCTTTATTTGTGGTTCCATTGTTAGTATTCATCCAAGATGTGATTTCTCTTCAGGAATCACTTTAGGTTAATTAAACATTTTATAAGAGTTGGTTTAGTTAAAACTAGATAGCATAATTTGTAAACCCAATTAACTATTCATGTAAGGCTATTACATGACAAGGATGAACTAAGTGAAGGATACCACTCTTAATCCCTTGAGCTTACTCACTTATCTGTAATTTGACTATCTGATAAATAAACATACAGACTGATTGAAGATGCTGGTATCAATCCTCATAATAAATATTAGTAAAGGTTCATTTCTTTTTTCTTTAGATAAAAAATGAATATTCCTTAAGCTGGGTGGAATCTTACAAAGGAGTTTAGACTTAATCCACAAGACTGTAGTGAGTCATTATAGACTTAAGACATGAATGTTGAATAGATCACTCTAGGAGAGTACTAGTGAGGAGGGCCAAGTATAGAACCTAGCAGGACTCCAACACTTCTGAAGAAAGAAGTGAAAGAAAGATATAAAGAAAAGCTTGTGATAAAGACGAGAAGGAACATCCAAGAAGGAGAGAAAACAGGGAAGAAAAATCAGCTCAGAATTGGCAAATAAAACACTAAGGAAAAAACCTCCTTTAGATTTGGAAATTAGGAAGTGACCACATCACATTGGGAAACAATATCAAGTCCAATACAGGGGGTGAAAGCAGAATGCAGAGGTTAGAGTGAAATAGGTAAGGAAATTAACACACAATGGCTATTGTTTCAAGAGACTCAATTATGAGATTACAAAACAGAATATATAGTACAATCTCATTTTGATATAAAAACTTTATATAGCTATATATAATGTATGAAAAAGTATATGACAAAATGTTAACGGTAGTTATATAATAGGCTTTTCTGACCACAGTATCTAAGCACATCCTCCCCTTACTCTATCTCCCATTCAACACAAATATCCCTCTTATTCTCTACTAGTAGCATTATGGTTTGTGTACTTTATAGTACTTTCTCAAATTATAACTATTTATTTACCTGCTTATTTCCTGTCTCTCTCTCTACATCATAAAATTATATTTGTTTCATTCATCTTCCTATACCACACACAGCACAGATGAATGTTGGATGAATGAATAAATGAATGACTCTCATGGAAAAGGAGGTAAGCACACACAAGCCACTAACAATGTCTCATATAAGTTCATGTGTATTCAAAACAATCTAAAAACCTAAGTCGAAAATACACTACCTTGTTTGTATAACATTACCTAACTTTCTAATATTTGATTCTAGATTTCTACCTTTCCTGTAACACAGTGTAATATATTGGTTAAGAAAACTGGCCATGAAGTGAGTTAGATCTCTGTCATTTATTAGTTGTGTGACCTCTGACAACTTTCTTACATTCCTCTCAGTTTCCTCGTTTATAAAATGGGACAGCAACAGTGTCTTCCTCATAGGAATGTTGTAACATTTAAATGAAATATAATTTACATAATCTATGTACTTGGCACATAGTAGACATTCAATAAATAATTGCAACTACTACTATTTATTGTTATAAACATCTTAAGCCTTAACATTTGGACTGTGTCATACAAAGTTTTAAAACAAATTTAAACTTTCGGCTTCTAAGCCTCCTCTATTGGTGTCCCTTGCTTGAGTGCCCCTAGTTTGGGTTGGGCGGGGGGAAGCAAACCAATATAGGCAGATATAATTTACTGTCAGAAAAGTAGTCAAAGCATAGAACAGTGGTCCTCAAAGCCATGCCAGTAAAAGGAAAGAAAAAAGAGTAGTGGAAAATAATGATGAAGCTAGAATAAATAGTAGCCTAAAACAGAACCAGTTTTTGATAAAAACCGTGAGAGAGAAGAGGGATGATGAGGCAGAGAAGCTAGAAATAATGCTTTGGAAGACATCTGAATAAAGGTCAAAATTCAATCCATGGGAGTAGAGTGGATGAGGTAAAAATTACAATCTCTGAGTTGTATGAGACTTTCAGAGATCATCTGGCTCAACTTTCTACCTAATATATGAATCCTTTCTACAAGGGGTCTTTCTGCCTCCACTTGAAAACATTCAGTAATAGAGAACTGACTACTTCAAAAGCAGATTATTACTACAAAATAACTATAATTGTTTTAGGAAAAAAATTATGTCTTGTAGTAAACAGAATCCTGCCTCTGTGAATTTTGCATCACCGTTCCTAGTTCAATTACATTACAGAAATAATAGGGTAAATAATTCTAGTCGCAGGAAAGTAATACTACAAAGGAAGAAAGTGCAGAAAAAGAGGGCCAATGAGAGCTCAGAGCAAGCGATGGGGCAAATACATGTAAGAGGTAAGGAAGAAAGCAATCAGAAAAACCATCCTACAGAAGCCAAGGGAGAAGTGTCCAGGAAGAAAGTGTGAAAAGTAGTGTCAACATGCTGCAGACAGAGAGGTCAAGAAGGTTATTAACTTCAGAAAGGATACTGGATTAGAACAGTCTTAGGACAGTGTTTGGGGCAGACGCCATACCACAAGAGGTTAAGCAAGTGATGAAGTAACAAAAGCAACAATATCAACATATTTTTGGTGATGAAGGAAAAGCGATTAGAGTTGAGCAAGAATTATTTAGGCCATGGGAGACTGGAGCACATTTATAGGCAAACAGCAAGAAATCAACTGAAGGGTGAGATTAAAAGAAACAAGAAAAAGTGGTGGAGAAAGGAGATGAGAGAGAAAGAAGAGTTAGATACTCATGGGAATGGGATGGGGTGGAGAGGAGGAAGCAGAAAAAAAGATAAACAGGACTTTGTCAGGCAGCAGTAAGAAAATGAACAAGCTGATCCAGAAAAGTTGTTTTCCATCCTACTCTTCTGCCTAATGCCCTTATCCATGATGGGCAAGCAGATCAGCTGGGACTTGGGTGAACCTGGATTGCCTCACTCCTACCACTAGTTCTGAAAATTCTCTGAAGTCCTAAGATCAAGAGTGCAATGAAAATACGTTATCTATGAAATAAGGAAGGATGGCAGAGGAGAGGGAAGCAACAGAAAGACAATAATAAGATGAATTACATCATTACTAATATTTGACTAAACACTACACGGTTCATAATTGCTTGCTTTCATTCAGATTATTTTGCTGGTCTTCCTAACAACCTAGCAAGAAAAACATTTCTGAGTGAATCTGTGAATGAATGAATCATTGATCCCTATTATGTGGATAGAGAAACAGGTTCATGAGTAACTTGGCTTCAAGCCATTTAGCTACTTAGTTGTGAAGATGCGACTTGCATTCAGATCTTCTGATTCAAAATTCCATGTCTCTGTCACCAAACCACACTGCCTCTCCGGAGAGAGAAAACATCCCCCCAAACCTATGTTTCTCACCACTGCCTTCCGTCCATGTCAGGCACCCAGTGCTCTACTTTCCTGTCTTCTCTTTCTCCTTAGCAGATCAATTACTGATCCAATAACAATTATTTAGAAGAACAAGTCCATCTTGTTGGGGGCTTTTTTTAAGATTTTTTTTTTGGTGTGGACCATTTCTTTTAAAGTCTTTATTGAATTTGTTACAATATTGCTTCTGTTTTATGTTTTGGTTTTTTGGCCGTGAGGCATGTGGGATCTTAGCTCCCCAACCAGGGATCGAACCTGCACCCCCTGTGTTGAAAGATGAAGTCTTAACCACTGAACCGCCAGGGAAGTCCTCTATGTCCATCTTGTATTAAAAATAAATGATAGCAATAATTAACATCTGATTGTGATCACTTTTTAAAGACTATTTCTTAGGGCAGTTTTAGGTTCAAGTAATTTTATAAGACTGGGACTGCTAGAAAATTATTACTCAAGGAAAAAGACACTTTTCATCAGTATAATTTACTATTTTTGTTAACAAAAGGATAATTCCTGAGCTGCAGTGAGGGACAAATACGCTACTATGGGCGATCAGGATGAGAAGACAAGTACTTATTTATATGATAGCATTAATTTGTTAGTATTTCTTGAAAGCCCAAATCTTTAGGTTTAAATTTTAGCTTCAGTATTAAGATAACTGTGAGCAATAATGTATATGATATACAATTTTTTAACATTTTAAGTACTTTAAAAATTACGATTAGGGCCTCCCTGGTGGCGCAGTGGTTGAGAGTCCGCCTGCCGATGCAGGGGATACGGGTTCGTGCCCCGGTCTGGGAGGATCCCACATGCCACGGAGCGGCTGGGCCCGTGAGCCATGGCCTCTGGGCCTGCGCATCCGGAGCCTGTGCTCCGCAACGGGAGAGGCCACAACAGTGAGAGGCCCACATACCGCAAAAAGAAAAAAAAAAAAAAATTACGATTAAACTAGATTCTGTCAGATGATAAATCTTATATAGTGGAGTTTATTATTTGTGTCTTAGCTGTTTGAAAGAAGCTTAACTATACCATTTACCAGAAATTGGCTCTTAAAATTCCAAAAATGTTGTGGCAAGTGCTTTTTTTTTTTCTACTTATATTTCCCAACACATGTGCATGCTCACATACAGATGCCCATACAAACATTCAATAAGTAAAGGGAAAAATCACCTAAATAATCACATAAGAAAGATCTTTTTAAAGCCCTCAGAATGTATACTAACACTATACAGGTTTGTGATTTGTTAAAAATAGATCTAAATTCACTGAGTAAGCAAGATAACTTCATGATGAGTCTTCAGAATAGTTCTTAGAATTTAAAAATTTCCTATAAATAAAATGACTTACAGATCTCTTTGTTACTCACATCACTCTGTTATTGGTCAAGTCAGTCATACAATCAACTGGGTCATTCCATCATTGGATGACTTGATTTTTCTTTTTTTAATACAGCAGGTTCTTATTAGTCATCCATTTCATACACATCAGTGTATACATGTCAATCCCAACCTCCCAATTTATCACACCACCACCACCACCCCCCACCGCTTTCCCCGCTTGGTGTCCATACGTTTGTTCTCTACATCTGTGTCTCAATTTCTGTCCTGCAAACCGGTTCATCTGTACCATTTTTCTAGGTTCCACACATATGCATTAATATACGATATTTGTTTTTCACTTTCTGACTTACTTCACTCTGTATGACAGTCTCTTAGATCCATCCAGTCTCAACAAATGACCCAATTTCATTCCTTTATATGGCTGAGTAATATTCCATTGTATATATGTACCACATCTTCTTTATCCATTCGTCTGTCAATGGGCATTTAGGTTGCTTCCATGACCTTGCTATTGTAAATAGTGCTGCAATGAACATTGGGGGTGCATGTGTCTTTTTGAATTATGGTTTTCTCTGGGTATATGCCCAGTAGTGGGATTGCTGGATCATATGGTAATTCTATTTTTAGTTTTTTAAGGAACCGCCGTACTGTTCTCCATAGTGGCTGTATCAATGTACATTCCCACCAACAGTGCAAGAGGGTTCCCTTTTCTCCACACCCTCTCCAGCATTTGTTGTTTGTAGATTTTCTGATGATGCCCATTCTAACTGGTGTGAGGTGACACCTCATTGTACTTTTGATTTGCATTTCTCTAATAATTAGTGATGTTGAGCAGCTTTTCATGTGCTTCTTGGCCATCTGTATGTCTTCTTTGGAGAAATGTCTATTTAGGTCTTATGCCCATTTTTGGATTGGGTTGCTTGTTTTTTTAATATTGAGCTGCATGAGCTGTTTATATATTTTGGAGAATAATCCTTTGTCCATTGATTTGTTTGCAAATATTTTCTCCCATTCTGAGGGTTGTCTTTTCATCTTGTTTATGGTTTCCTTTGCTGTGCAAAAGCTTTGAAGTTTCATTAGGTCCCACTTGTTTATTTTTGTTTTTATTTCCATTACTGTAGGAGGTGGATCAAAAAAGTTCTTGCTGTGATTTATGTCAAGCAAGTGCTTCTTAAAATATGACATATTTGAGATATTTTAAATTACTATGATTAAAAAATAATCTCTACTAACTTCCATCACATCGATCTTTGGTTGGACATTACAGTGTGGTTTTTTTTTTTCTTGCATATATCAGTATTTCTAAATTGGGGGAAATCAAGTTGAAGCTAAAGGAACAGAAAATAAGAACAAAGTTGTGCTAATCTAATTTGCTTTTTCCTTACCTTCCCATTTGACATGTATGAGACCCTGGGCCTTGTAGGAAACTCTGAATACAGGTGTTTCCTGAAGTTCCTTATTTACTTTTGATTTAGTGACAAGAAACAGTAAGAGAGAAATTTGGCCAGAAGGATAAAAAGTATAAATATTTGTAATATTAAATTTACGTATTTTTAAATGGCTATAAGTACTATTTCACGTGTGACATTCTTATCAGGAATAAAATCACAAATATCCTCAAAAAACAACATAAATATATTTTTAAAATCTAGATGTTATTAAAAATGAAAACAATGTCTTTTTCCCCAGCACTCATCAGAGACTTAATACACTAAAATAACATACTATAGCAGCCGTTGAAATTAATGAAGGGTTCACAGGCCTGGAACTGAATGATAAAACTGTACTGTGAAAAAAATCTGTCTCTAGGGCTTCCCTCGTGGCGCAGTGGTTGCGAGTCCGCCTGCCGATGCAGGGGACACGGGTTCGTGCCCCAGTCTGGGAAGATCCCACATGCCGCTGAGTGGCTGGGCCCTGTGAGCCATGGTTGCTGAGCCTGCACGTCCGGAGCCTGTGCTCCGCAACGGGAGAGGCCACAGTAGTGAGGGGCCCAAGTACCAAAAAAAAAAAAAAAAAAATCTGTCTCTAGCCTGTAAAAATTAGAATGAAATCAAAATATAACTTGGATGCTTTATTATACTCCTTGAGGGCACTGATATTACTGTATTACTAGTGAAATTTTTGTCAAAGTAAATCAGATGAGAACACTGGTATTCTGTTCTTGGTGTCTTGACGAAAGATTAACAAATAAATCCTAAAATCACTCATTCAAAGTTATTGGAGAATACAAATGTCTTAAATATGCAAACCAGTAGATACTTATTAACATGTCTACAAAAAGAGTAAATTTAAAAGAAAATCTGTGTAATCGACCCTACCTTAAAAATAGTTGCTAAGAGAAAATTATATATTAATGTTTTCCTAAGAAGGACAAAAATGACACTAGCATTTATCCACTGTTTTGGGTTATCCCTGCCTTGCTTCTTTCTAGAGTAAAAACAATCTAGTGTTAAGTCTATCTTTGTAAATAAAATATATTTTGTATCTAGATCCTTGAAGGGTCTTCAAATAATCTAAACAAGTATGTACTCTATAAATGTTAAGTAATAATAAAGATGATGCATTCAAGAAATTTTCTTTTTAAAGAAAATAAAGCAAAATAGCTAGAAACTCACCTGCAGTTGAGTCAGTAAGTGGTCCAAGAATGAAAATATTAAATGTTAGTTTGAGGTATAAAGTAAATAACTATAAAGTTTATTAGTACTATAACCCCAAACCAACAACAAATTAGCATTTTAATTAATTACTGCTTGATATTACCTCTTTACCTCCTCTCCCCACTGTTTGGGTCTCTTAGCCCAGTTCTGCCTCACAAGCTTCTCCACTTAGCTTGGATCTCATGGTCAATTACTTCAACAGTCTCCCTTGGATGTTCAATTCTCTCCTCCCTCATCCATCTTCAATACAATCTGTCTTTGCTTTGTTCCTGGCTGCAGAACACTGCCAGAGAAAATCTATGTAAAACATGCAGATTACACATTTATGAGTTCCAATCTCAGATGAGGCTCTGCTTAGCAGTCCTTTCACTTATTTATCCTCAAGCACTTCTCTTTCCCAATCCCCACAGTATTCATAACAAATTTTCATTACTCTCATGTCCCCTAGCTTAGCTCCATCAATCTCATGCTCAAAAAGTAAATGTCTATCACATAGCAATAACAAAAAGTCCTCAGATATGACTTCTTCCATCCATATCCAAACGTACCTAATTCTCACCTATACACAACTCCTAACTTTCTGAGGTACAGTATAGATGTCTACTCTTTTCCAGAGTTAATGCCCCAACCTGCTGTTCTTGATCTCATCTTTCTGCACTTCATCTGAGACCCTGTTCTATTAATTATTCCCTGACTCTCCTGAGTCTTCTATTGTCAATCTCGTCAATCCATCAAAAAAATGTTCAAGTACGAAATTAAAATTCTTTCCTTCAACTCTATCTATTCAAGCTACTCTTCTTGCCTCCCCTTCACTGACAAACCTCTATTTTCTCTCTGGTCTACCTCCTTAGTAATCCATCTTCCATCTTCACCACTCACTTGGCTCTGGAA
The DNA here is from genome assembly GCF_025265405.1 of Mesoplodon densirostris. NCBI lineage: Eukaryota > Metazoa > Chordata > Mammalia > Artiodactyla > Ziphiidae > Mesoplodon > Mesoplodon densirostris. The sequence continues at coordinate 54,228,370 of NC_082674.1, forward strand.
AAGGTGAGGAATGACCTGATTTCTAAATTCAACTGCTTATATTCAGTCTTCATCTAACCTGACCTCACTGCTCTCAAAAATCAATGAAGGTAGGGGCTTCCCTGGTGGCGCAGTGGTTGAGAGTCCGCCTGCCGATGTAGGGGACACGGGTTCATGCCCCGGTCTGGGAAGATCCCACGTGCCACGGAGCGCCTGGGCCCGTGAGCCATGGCCGCTGAGCCTGCGCGTCCGGAGCCTGTGCCCCGCAACGGGAGAGGCCACAACAGTGAGAGGCCCGTGTACCGCAAAAAAAAAAAAAAAAAAAAAAAAAAAAATCAATGAAGATAATAAATGTAGATGGAATGAAAGAATTAGAAAAATCACCCTTTGTAACCCTCCAATGCAATGACTGATTCAAACAAGGATCATTAATGGATGCTAAACCATTAGTTTAAAAGATTGTTAGGAACAGAATATTTACACGGCAATGAAGTATCACACTATCACTTATGCATTAAATAGTAGAGATCTGTCAGTTCTCACCTTTACCAAGTGATCAAGCTGGAATCACCAACAGGGGACAGCCTGACATTATGTGTCTCCTGATGTGATAAAGTGGTAGGTATATATATCATCTGTGTGGTATTCTTGCCAGAAATATTCTACCAGAATCGAATCATAAAGAAACAGACTAATTCAGAATATGGAAGATACCTGAGGACAAATGCCTCTACTTTTCAAAAGATAAACCCAAGACGAAAGGGAGACAGTGGGACTAGTCCAGATTGGGGGAGACTAAAGAGACATACAAGCCAAATGCAATTCTTGACTGAATCTTGCATTAAAGGGAGAAAAAAAGCTATAATTTTGGGACAAATGGGAAAATTTAAGTATGGACTATATGTTGAATAATGTTATTGAGTAATTGTTGACATTCTTAGGTATCATAATGGCATTGTGGTTACGTGAGAGAATGTCCCTGTAACTGGGAGATGCATGCTTAAGTATTAGGAATGAAGCATCATAATATCTACATCCTGTTTTCAGGTTTGGCAAAGGGGTGTGTGTTCGTTCTACTATTCTTTTGACTTTTCTGTGGGTTTAAAATTTTTCAATAATAATAATAATGCACCAATGAAGGCTTACTAAGAACTGAACATAAGTAGAAATGAGTCAGATAGATGAAGGGGAGAAAGGGTGTGATAAGGAGAACCCTTCAGGAGTAGTGAACAGTAGTGCAAAGGCTTGGAGGGAAGAGAGAGCCTATTGCCAGAAACCACAAGTAATTCAATCTGTCTATTTTAGGGCAACAGGGAGTTGTGGAGAGTCACTAGGCTAGAGAGATAAGTTGGGAAAAGAACTTAAATGAATTTATAAATCTGTTAAAGGAATAAGGAATGTGGGTTTCATCATGAGGAAAGTCACAGAAATAATTTAAGCTGAGGAATGATATAATCAAATTTGCCCTTAAGAAAAATCACTGATTATAGCACTGAGAACGGATTGGAGAAGACTAATATGAGAAGAGAGCAAATAGGAAACTTGTAATAATGTAGGTGAGAGATAACAATAGCCTGAACTCAGATAATGGTAGAGGAGATGGAGAAAACTGGATAGATTCAAGATCTTTCTCCACTTCTAACCTCTTTTCAGTATTCCATACCCAAATTTGTAACTGCCTACTGGGCATCTTGACATACAAGTCTCAGAGATACCTAAAATTCAACATATCCAAAACTCAAATTCATTATCTACCATCTTTACCCACCCTCCCCTACCTGCCAAAAACGTTATTCCTTCCCTAGCTCAGTTAACAACACCATCTATGTAGTTTACCAAGCTAGAAACACTAGAGCCAACTTAACTCCCTGACCTCTCCACATTCTTCAATGTCTATACCAACTTGAACTGTCCTATGGATTCTGCCTTTAAAATTCATCACAAATCCATCCCTTGCTCTCCATTCCAACTGACACTGCTATAGTTTAGGATTTTACTTAGCCAAATTGAAAAACAAAACAAAATAAAAACAAAACAAAACAAACAAGGGCACAAACTTTCTTGACATAACTATTATGATTTCAAAATTTTACTTTATTCACTCCTCATGAGAAAAACATCATAAAATATGATGAATTACCACAATATTCATATATAACCCTTAAAATATGAAGAAGAAAATATGAAAAAAGGCATGAATAGTAAATGAAGACAGAAGGAATTATTCCCAGCAAGGTAACTGATCCAGATAACTATAGCTTACTCTTGATAAGGCTAAAACTTTTTGTATAAGGCACTTATGAAATTTTTAATTCTTAAATTATACATTTTTATGACTTTTCAAACAGCATATTTTGAAAACAAGGTAACCTTTTCTTTATAACTTAATTTCACCATTTTAATAATCAGTTTTATACTGTGTTGTAATAGTGATACCCTCAGGTGCTACTGAAGGAAGTCAGTCTGCCCCTAGTTGGAAGAGTTCCAGATTATGGTGATAATACTAGTTCTTTTACTAGTTTGTAAGAAATATATTCTTAGAACGTCTCTCTTCTCCCTAGAGAGGTTGTCAGCAGTTACTATTCTCTGCCTAGCTTTCTATATTCCTGCTTTGGCACCATCTAATTTGATTCTTCTGAAACAAGTAACTCTTTTTTTATTAACTGTGGTATAGTTGACATATAACATTATAATAGTTTCAGGTACGTTAACTAACTCATATAGTATTTTACAGTTGACATAGCATCTTAACACACATTACCTCATTTAATTCTCACAATAACTTTATAATACAGGAATTATCACTATTCCTACTTTATAGATGAGAAAACTGAGGCTCAGAAAGATTGAGTAATTTATCTAAAGTCATAAGGCTGGTAAATAGCAAAAGTGATTCCAACGTCTCAATCTTTTCTTCTTCTTTCACCAAATTAAGCTTGTTATAAAGAAATTAGAGTCAAAAGGGGCCCATAAGAAAAAAAAATGAGATTCATGTACAAGCTTTGAATTTTTCTGCATCACAACATACACTATTAATTAATTAAAACACTTTAGCTTACTTCTCTCCTTTCTTTGCAGTTGAAGCTACCAGGAAAAGAAATCTAGATAAAAAAAATACTATTTATCTATTTCCAGTTTCAAAAACCTATGCACCAGTAACAAACAATTCAAAACATAATAGTTCAAATCTGCAGTAAAGTAAGGCTGCCATTTTCAGGAAAAAATTTTTTTACTTCAGATTTGAAGACAACAAAACACACTAAAGAATATCTGCATTATGTCACAGATTTCCTTTTAATTTTCCCTCAACTGCCTCCCCCTACAAAGAGAGAGAATTGCTAGAGGACCTAAAGTTTAATGTAACCCACCAAACAATGCCCACTGAAAATATTTTCCAATCTGGTGGGAGTCAAGAACACTTGCTCAGGCCCCTACCAGAATCACACAAACCACAGGATTAGAACATTACTGATATGTAGGGTCAGATAATTCTTTGTTGTGCGTGTGGGGTAGGGTGGAGTAGGACATGTCCTGTGCATCCTAGGATATTTAGCAATAGCACCGCACCCTCAGTTGTGACAATGAAAAACGTCTTTGGACACTGCCAAACGTTCCTTAGGGCAAAACTGCCCCTATTTGAGTACCATTGGTTTAGATGCTAGGGTCCTGGGTCTTTGAAAAAGGAGGCCTCCAACCAGCCCTGTATAATTTTTTAAAATTAATTTTGTTTTTAAAATTTGGATTTTTAAAAATAAGTTGGTAATAGTACAAGAAGATAGCTAAATAATATATATGCCATCCTCCTTTAGGTTAAAGCATTTTAGAGGATTTTGTAACATGAATAGCATCTACTGTCACCTCTTCCCCTCCATCCCAAAGTAGGGGAAGGTCCAGTTCTCTCCCTACTCTGCTAGTAAAATGTCAAATACTTACATACATATATACATACATACTTATATATACATAGGATCTAAACAGTTCTAACTTGCAAATCCGCATTTCTTGCCTTACATTGTCTCATTGTGGTTCTTGAGCCATGCATTCTAGAGATTCAACCTTCCACTCTTCAGATTTCCTCATCTGGTTCCTGCCATCTATTTGTGAAGCAAGCAGGAAGTAAGCTGACCTTTAAGATCTTTTCCAGCCCTAATATCCAAGGGCAAAAATACTCCTTCAACTTTTACTTACTGACTCCCAGCTGACTAAACCACCTCCTGAGATCACTTAAGTCATTCATCCTAACTTTTTTCTTTCTCCACTCTTTATAGCAATCCATGAGGAATACAACCAAACAGTATATCAACTGTTTAAAACATCACTTATTAATACCAGTGATCAGTTGATTATTTCCTGTCCAGAACTATTTTAAACATGGAAATTAATCTTAAAACAAAAACTTTTCAGGGAACTGATACTATTTATGAGTGAACCACAATTCACTCATTGAGATGGAAAGTATATTAGTGGTTGCCTAGGTCTGGGGCTGAGGTGGGGAGTATGGGGAGCTTCTTTTCGGGGTGATGAAAATATTCTAAAATTAGATTATGGTGATGGTTACACAACTATGTAAATATACTAAAAATGGATGAATTTAACACTTTAAATCATTGAGATGGAAAGTATATTAGTGGTTGCCTAGGTCTGGGGCTGAGGTGGGGAGTATGGGGAGCTTCTTTTCGGGGTGATGAAAATATTCTAAAATTAGATTATGGTGATGGTTACACAACTATGTAAATATACTAAAAATGGATGAATTTAACACTTTAAATAAGTGTACTTTTACTCAATAAAGTATGTAAAAAGCTAAAAGCAGGAAAAGAATTTTAATCAACTTTTACTGATAGGAAAGGAATGTGATTAAGAGCAAATTCTGCAGTTTGCCATTTCAAGAGTTATGTAAGATTTGATTTTAATTCTGACATAAAAACTTAATACCTATTCAGAAATAAACTTTAACTTTTCCAGAAAACAAACTTATGCAAATTTAATCTTTTCTTAGTAAACTTTGGATAATTTAAAAGCAACGGAAAACACTTCAGAAAGCCCAGTGTTAGAGTAACAATACCTCTCCAAGATCAAAATATATTAATATCATCAACAACAAGAAAATGTGAACAGTCTTTATAGTTTTGTAATGCATTCTTTATAAAGAAAACCATAAAACATTTATTTCTTTTAAAAGTGATCCTCAGATTGTAATGTCTGTCCTGATAGTGCAATAATTCTGAAATTAACAGCATAATTTTAAAACAGCCAAATCACAATAAAATCGCAAACATCTAATCCCTCAAACCACAACTATCAATCGCCCCAAATTTGCACACATTGATCATTTTTACCAAAACCTATCATTAGCAATGATGACCACTGTGAAAAATCAAGTAATACCTATTTCTAGGAAATCAAACTCTGACTGCAATACAAATACAGTCAAACAGACAAATCCCATCATTCCATCTGTTCTAGCATAACTGCTTAGAAGTCATTAGGCTCTGAAGGTACTTTTCCAACTAGAACACTTCATCAGATATAAAAGTCAACCTGACTGTCCATCAAAATCTGCAGTTTAAGTTACCACAATAACACATATGTCAGTATACTATCATGACATCACTTGCCTTGTAAGCATTTACTCTTAAGATTGCCCTGGGGTTTGACAAATCAAATATAGAACCAATTAAAAGCAAAACACAAAAACATTCCAATTTAATTCTTCGAAAGTAAGGAGAGCCCCAATAAAGACCAAAATAAAGCTGGTGAAAGGGGAACTTTAAAAAAAATTGCAACCCGGGTCAACCAAAATTCTAAAAATACCATCCCGAACTCAGCGCACGGACAGACCAAGTGTTAATTATAATGGGCAGGCAAAAGTTCCCTTGTCAACGACAGAAGGTCAGGGAAGGCCTGCCTTTGTACCAATGCAGAGATGGAAAGACACATAACTGAAGCAAAATTAATTATTGAACAAATGATTGCGAGCTAAATTGCCAAACTGCAAAACACCGAGTTATTTTATGGGCTGGCTTTCTCCAGGAGGAAAAAATGACTTTTAAAATTTAAATTATTCCAGTAGGATCAAAAAGGGGTAAGGGCCCGGCTAGAAAAAGAAAGGGAAAGTTTGGGGGCAGCGTCTAAGGCGGGTGGTGGCGGTTCCACAGCCCGGATCCCCGAGAGGGGAGAGAGGGGCGAGAGCGGTGTCGCGGCCGCGGGCTGGAGGCGAGGAGCACAGCTGCCGGCCCCGATCCCGGAGGGAGAGTAAGAAGGAAGAGGAGGTGGTGGTGGCCGGGAGGAATGGAAGCTTCGGCGCTGGTCAGTTGTGACCGAAACTCTGCCGGCTCCGGCAGGGGAGGAGACAGAGGGGGTGGGGTCTCGGTCCTCCCTCTACAGGAGGTCGGGGTGAGGGTGGGCCGCGAAGCGCTGGGGGCCGCATGCGGCCGGCCCGACACCTACCTGCGGGTCCCGGGCAGCAGCCCCAGAGCGAGGCCTAGTGCATCGCCGCCGCCTCCAACCCTCCACGTCGCGCCGAGGCTGCTGCTCCGCGGCCGCCGCCGCCCGGAGCCCGGCTGGGCCCGAGCCCGGCTTCCCGCCCCCGCCCCGCGCCGGCTGGCTAGTCGGCTGGGGGGAGCACAGGGCCGCCCTCTCGAGCCCAGCAACGCTCGGGGGTGAGAGGCGGCAGCGGCGGCTCCCTCACGTCTCTCCCGGGTGTCCTGTCAGCCAGCAGTTTCCCCCGGGTCCGCAGCGCCGCCTCCGCCGCTCCTGCCACCGCCTCTCCCACATCCCCGGCCTCCAGAGGAGCCGCCGCCGCCGCCGCCGCCGCGCCGCGACCACTACCCTAGCGCTTCTGCTCCCTGCTCCACTGCTTCCCCTCACCCCGCCCGCCTGCCTCGGCCCGGCTAGGTCCGGGGAGACAGTGTCCGAGGCCGCAGTGAGGCCGCCGCAGCCCCCAGCCCACAATCCACCGCGCGGCTCCGCCGGGGCGGGAGGCCGCGGCCCGGACCAGGGGTAGCTCTCGCCGCCTCAGGAGAAGGCCGGGGCCGGCGCTGGCGCCGCCGGCGTTTCCCCGGAGCGGGGAATACCCCGCGCGGCTGCTCGGCGCCTCCTCTAATTTCTTCTAATAGTCCTCCAGGCAAAGAGAGAAACCCACGCTGAACTCGACTTTCCCCACGACCCTTCCCCCACCCCGAGGTGCTCTCGGCGGCAGCCAGGTGCCGTCTGCCGCCTTCCCAGGGACAGTCCGCGACCCCTCAGGGTGGCCTTCGCCCCACCCCAGACCAATTGACTCCAAACATCCCTTAACCACCCAGCGCCTATTAAAGGAGATACTTCCACAACATTCCACCTTTCTCCTTTCACCCCCTTCAAAGTGAAGGCTGCTCAGAATTTCCCAGTTAAGCGTCCTTTGAAAGGTTTAAAGTGACCCCCTCCCCAACAATCCACCGGACTCTGGAAACAGTGCATTGTCTCTCTCTCGAGGCCTTCCCTCACCAAGTTCTTCTCCTAAGTTTTCCCCTAGTTCCAGGCCTTCCTTCCAAGCACCTAACAAACTTCTCTGGCACTGAAATCAGTTATTCCTGCTATTTGACTGAGATGCTTGAAGTATGTGTATATTATTAATACCTCCTCCCTGTGATTCTCAACGGTAATCCAATTTAGCCGGGTTTCAGAGGGCTGGTGATCTTAATCCAATAAAATACAATCCACAAGAAAGGGAATGTCTTAGGATATTTTTTAAAAGAGAGGAAAGGGCCATTTGAGTGCTTATGTCTTAATTTTAGGAAGATTTCTTTCAATTTTGAAATTATTTCTTTGCCTAAAAATATCAAAGTTTCAGGCATTTATAAGACACTTAGTATGTTTTAACAAATCAAAAGTGAAAATATAAGTCTTACCTTTGGGGATTGAAAAAAATGATTCAAATTTCACTTCTAAGAAGTCGCTTTGAAAACTGCAAACATAACTTTGTGAAATAATAATTTACACACTAAGGAGCTAAAGTTGGGGGAAGGGAAGGACAAAAGAGAAGGAAGCAACAAAAATAGCTGAGAGGAAATTCTTACAGTATGTTTTTCAAATTCAATTCTCTACAGTTTTGTAATAAGGAGAATGAGAATATCAATCTCCAATATGAACTAAATTTAACTTTAAAATAAGAAATCCTCCTAAATCCCTAATCTCATATAAAACCAGATGAGTTTACATTATGAACATATCAAGGAAAGACTCACCAAATTTCATCAAAGGCCAGAAAGGAGAATAATTCACTTTAAATCTGGAATCAGTTCACAGATTATACTAAGAAATATAGCAGGTTTCTATATTTTGGAACCACATCAGGAAATCAACAATAGTTCAAAACCTGCCTTAAACCTGACAGTTTGGCCTTTTAAAAAATATTTGCATTTATACCCCACCTTGTTTCAAAAAGATTCCAAGTTGCTGTAGTTGGCACTTGGGTTAGACAATAGCCACGAAGTATCTCCCAGACACTAGAAGAAGACAGACTGGTTTGCTTTCCTCATTATCCATCTGTAGATAACATACCATAGAAAGAAAATACACACTGAGTATTGCACTTAGTTCTTTCAGGGGTCCAGCACGATTTTATTTTTACTTTTCCACAGAACAGTTCATAATCATGAATCTAAATGTAAAAGTAAATGGTAATGATCAGGTTTGCCAAAAATAAAACAAAACAAAAAACTGTTAACTGGACAAGTAATTTAATTTAGAAGTAGATAAATTTCAAATTAATATGTTCACTTGTTATCCCTTGAATCATTTCAGTATTAAAAAGAAGAGCCAATGGTGGTGTGATGAATTGGGCGATTGGGATTGACATGTATACACTGATGTGTATAAAACTGATGACTAGGGCTTCCCTGGTGGCGCAGTGGTTGAGAGTCCGCCTGCCGATGCAGGGGACACGGGTTCGTGCCCCGATCCCGGAGGGTCCCACATGCCGCGGAGCGGCTGGGCCCGCGAGCCGTGGCCGCGGAGCCTGTGTGTCCGGAGCCTGTGCTCCGCAACGGGAGAGGCCACAGCAGTGAGAGGCCCGCGTACAGCAAAAAAAAAAAAAAAAAACTGATGACTAATAAGAACCTGCTGTATAAAAAAATAAATAAAATTCAAAAATTTAAAAAAAAGAAAAGCCAAACCAAAAATAAATATGCAGAGGTATATTATTAGTGTTAATTTCCAGGAAGCACAGATCACAGAAAATTAAGGAAAAAATGGGTAGAAATAATCATTGCCCTCAAAAGAAGCAAATATGAAGACAATATTTAGCTACCCTATTACTAACGGTGTATCTAGCATAATCTTTATTAAACCCGTTGAGAATTATGAATGGTGATAGTCATCAGGGTCATATATTCTCACTAGATGAGCAATGGGCAAATTTTCTAATACTGCAACACCTATGATAGGCCTACGTTATGTTTGCTGTATGTTCAGCACATATTTGTGTACGGGGCAGTCGTGAGGTTAACGTGTTTATCAATCAGTGAACACCATTTTTAATGACTTGTTTGACAGAAACTATACATTCACATGCCAATATAAGTACAGAAGGGAAAGGGGACACTGGTCAAAGGAACAATCAGAAAAATCATTTTGCAGTTTAGTTGGACATGAGCACTAGCCCCTCTTTTTTCCACAGTAGCAAAACTTAAATCTATCAGATGGAAACCCATTCAAGTTCTCTAACCTACTCTTTAGCTACATATGTATAGTTACATTGTGTGATTTCTATGAATTACCATTGGTAAGCAAAGTCCACATGTACTCATGCACTGAAAGTATTATGCTGGTAGTAGTTTCATCAGGGTTTGGTTTTTTTATCCAAAGCCCTGAATTACTTAATCCATCATATTTAAGCTATTGTAAGATGTTACAGTGTTTTTAAATCACAGTTTATAACAATATGATAAAACTTGAAACTATGTTTTAATATTTCTTCATATCTAATGTGGGACCATTGGAAAACTTTCCAATTTACTTTGCATATGGTGTAAGACATTAAAACTAAATGTGTGGATAAGCAACACTAGAAATGTTATAATATTTCACGTGATAATAATATACTCAGTAATTGTTGGGAGTAATATACAAGTTTTCAATATTCCATCATTTTTTTAACTTTATTTTTTATACAGCAGATTCTTATTAGTTATCTATTTTATACATATTAGTGTATATATGTCAATCCCAATCTCCCAATTCATCCCACCACCACCACCTCCCCACCCCCCATCCATCATTGTTTTGCATCTTCTAAATCAGCTGCTTGATTACTTTGGAAACAATTATTTAACTCTGTTAAATTGCCCTGTTAAATTTCTCTTTGACACTGATATTCCACATTTTCATTTGATTACCATAATAGCAACTACCATTCACTAATAATTTACTGTGCCCCAAGATAGGGAAAACCAAGGTAGCATGGTGCATTAGTTTTCTATTGCTGTGTACAAATTATCAAAACTTAGTAGTTTAAAATAACACATATTTATGATGTTATAGTTTTGTGAGTCAGGAGTCTGGGCACAGTTTAGCTTGGTCTTCTGCTCAGGATCTCATAAGGCTGCAATCAAAACATCAGTCATGCTGTGTTCTCGTTTGGAGGCTTGACTGGGGAAGAATTTACTTCCAAGGTCATTCATGTTGTTAGCAGAATTCCTTTTCTTGTGATTATAGGACTGAGAACCCTAGCTTCTTGCTGTCTGGGGGATGCCCTCAGCTCCTAGAGGGCTTCCTGCAGTTCCTTGCCATATAGGTTTTCTCACTATGGCTGCTTATTTCATCAAACCAGCAAGGCGTGTCTCTAAACTCTCTAAAGTGAGTCATCTAGCAATACAGAATGATATTCTATCTTCACCATGTTCTGTGGTTTAGAAGCAAGTCACAAATTTTGCTCACACTTAAGAAGAAGGAATTACACAAAGTTTTGAACACCAGGAAGTGGGAATCATGGGGGCTACCTTAGAGTCTGTCTACCACCTGCAATGATTAATTCCACAGGCTTTGGAATTCAGCTAATTTTGGGTTTTTCGACCTGCTTTGACACTTTAACTCTGTGATTTTGATCCCAATTTCTAATCCTTTGTTTCTTCATCTGCCAAATAGGAGTAATATCCCCTTCACAGTTTATTTTTCTCCAATGTAAAGTGAGGGTAATAATAAAGTTGTTATAAGGATTAAATGAGCATTTTAGCACAGTAACTGATAACATGAAAGGCTCAATAAACACTTGTTAGTTTTCTTCCTTTTCCCTCCTCTCTCTTTTTTTTTTTTTTTTTTTTTCTTTTTGCGGTATGTGGGCCTCTCACTGTTGTGGCCTCTTCCGTTGCGGAGCACAGGCTCCGGATGCGCAGGCCCAGCGGCCATGGCTCACGGGCCCAGCCGCTCCGCGGCATATGGGATCCTCCCAGACCGGGGCACGAACCCGTATCCCCTGCATCGGCAGGCGGACTCTTAACCACTGCGCCACCAGGGAGGCCCCCCTCCTCTCTTTTTTATTTTGATCTTGGTCTCCTAGAAGTCCCCACTGTCATTTCTACTTTCAATGGCTACTTTGGTAGCCTGCATGCAGAGTACGCATGTGGGCATACCTGTGTCTAGGGCCACGCAAACCCAACTCTAATATCAATACCTTTAAAAATAGGGCTGTATTGCAAATGTTATCTCTAACTTCAACTAGGAAAATTAAAAACTGATAAATCCATAACATTAGAAGGATAATTATTAAACATAGAGGCTTTGAGAGTTTAGAGAAGTTTGTTGGGATTGACTTTTTTCCTCCCTCAGAATCATGTTTAATATGCATATGGTACAAAGGACATGTTATTGCATAGTAGTCTTCATGGACTCTGGGTTTGCATCCTAGACCTGCCACTTTCTAGCTGAGTAACCTCAGGCATGTTCAGCTCTCTAAAGCTCAGTTCCTTGTAGGAATAATGATAGCACCCACTTCACAGACCTTCTATAAGGATTACATTTAAAGTATACTTAAATAGCATCACTTAGTGCCTAGCTCATAGTCAGTACTTTAAAATGTTAGATATCATACTCATTATTATAATCTTTACTATCTCATTATTATTAGGAAAGCTGTGTTAATGAAAAGCACAGAACAGGAAGCAGCAAGACATGGCTATGAACGAGGTGGGTGAAGTGAGGCATGAGAAGTCACAAAATCTCAAAAGTTCTCGTAAACCAAAGGGCTGCAAGTAAGATAAATGGTCAGAAGTATGAAAATTTGCAAGTCAGAAGTTGGACAAGTAGGAACTAGGGGCCAAGGTAAAATTGTGAATTCTCAGCCAAACTGTGAGTAATGCAACCTAAGACATCAGCAAGAGAAGGTCACATGAAACAGGTAATTCCTACCTCAGACATGAAGTCTTTTATATAGTTCCTCCTGGAGCAGGAGTCAACCATATAGCATATCTAGTTGCATTTGGAACAGGAAACACTGAGTCCTGTTACTATTGGAAAATAGTGAATAAATTGTTGAATAGATTAGGAGAGTATAGCAATCAGAAATATGGGCATATCCTGACAAATGTAAAATTATTTTCACATTGGACCATTTCCCTAGAGAAGTAGTTATACCATTTAATCGGTCCCATTATCATATTTTTTCTTATGTCTCTTTTTACAGTATTGGTTCCTTTATCTATGGAGGCTTTGTCTAACAAACTAAGTTATAAGTATTTCCAGGACAGGATTTTCTGCTGTTGCTGCTATTGTACTTTTTGAAATATCCTACAGAATCTGGAACAATGTACTACACAGTAGACTTTCAATAAATGCTTGTTGCATTAAAAAATAAATACGAATTACTCCCACTTAGTAAATGGTATCTGGTATAATGAATAGTAATAATTCATGAAATTAATGGATGACCTTGAAATCATACTTGACTCTTTTATATTCCACATCTACCATGTCAGAAGATCCTATTAGTTCTACCTTCAAGGTATATCTTGACTAAACACTTCTCACCACTCACATTGCATCCACCCTGGTCCAAGCCATCTTGCCTACAGAGCTGCTAACTACAGCTGTTGGGCTATACACTGCTCATTATGGGAAGCACCATTCTCAGACACTGCAGGGTGAATGATGCTTCTTGGAGTTGTATAATGCAATAATCCTACTTGCCTGGATTACTGCAGAAGTCTCCTAGCCTTTGTCCCCCACCAGCTTATTCTCAACCCAATAATCAGCTTGATCTTGATGAAACTTAAGTCAGGTCATGTCATGTCATTCCTCTGCTTACAACACTCCAGTGGCTCTATCTCATTCACAGTAGAAGACAAAGTCCTGGCAAGGCCCTAGTTGCTCTCATCACACTCTTACCTCTCTATCTTTATCTCCTCCTAGTCCCCCCATTTCTCACTGCTGTAGTCATACTGGGCTCCTCACTGTTCCTAAATCCAGGCATGCTCCTGCCTCAGAGTATTTGCACTTGCTCTTCCCTCTGCCTGGAATGCTTTCCCCCCACATATCCTAATGGCTAAATCCTTCACCTTCTTCAGGTCTTTATTCAGATCTTACCTTCTCAGTGAGACATTCCATGACACCCATATTTCTCATTGCAACACCATGTCCTATGTGTTTTTCCACTTTATTTTTCTCCTTAGACTTTATTATCATCTAAGCCCCCATATGTTTTACTTATTATCTGTCTTTCCCCCACAGGAATGTAAGCTCCATGAGGACAGAGAGTTTTGTCTGTTTTGTTTACCACTTTACCCAGCCAGTATCTGGAACACTGCCTGGTGTGAGCTGAGAGCTCAGTAAATACTTGTTGAAATAACAAATGAAAGATAAAGACAAACTAGTGCTTATAAACATAAACCACTTTCTTCCACACATTAAGCAGAATGAGTAACCAATTAGTCTAATGTTTTTTCAAGACTTGCCACTGATATGTTATAGGGCTCAAGATTTTTGTAAGTCACTATTAATTTATTAGATAATGATAGTCTTGGCTTATTTTACAATTGGAGTATTTTAAGTAATAACTATATGGAATTATTTTTTAAGTATGCTATTCTATAATGAAAAGACAATGGTTAAACATCTATTAGAAAAAATTTTTTTTTCATTTAAAACTTCTCTAGGTTAAGGAGAAATTTCATTTAAACTTTTCTAGGAAAATTATGGGCAATTTAGAAACCATATATTTTCAGAGAAACAGAAGCCATGGTTGGCCTCTCAGGGATTTTCCTCAAGAACCACCCTCTACATCAACTGGGTACGTGACTCAACACCAACCATCACACAGAAAGAACCCCCTAAGCAGCAGGAATACAAATTCTTATACTGCTATGTAATATTTTTAAATAGAGAAAAAAATCAAACAGGAAATATTTTAGAAGCAAAATAAACAGAGACAAAAACAACAACAACAAACAGTGGTATCATGAAAATAGGACAATTTCACAACATAATCCAGAGAAAAAGATTAGTATAACAATGGATTGCAATTATATAATGGATTTTCATTGGATACCAAAATGCATTAGAAAGGCCATTTAATTCTCATGCCACTGTCTGGTCATTTTGATTCCGATTCTACCAGGAAGTAAAATATCTATATTTCCTTGCCTTATTCACTTTACTTCTGTGAATTCCTGAGCATTACTAAAAACAAGTTCTCAGTCAGAATTTGGTTTCAATCTAGAAGTCTTATTTCTGAAAATCTAGCCTTAGATTTAAAGCAGTATTTTCCCCTTCCATACTTTTATTTATTAACTTTTAAGGATCTATATAAAATAAAAATAATGAAAAACTCAAAAGAAAGAAAACATCTTTGAAATCAAAGACTTTTGGAACGGAAGAGGCTTTTCACTTGCACATGAGGAAATGGAGGTCCAAAGGGCTGAGACAGATAACATTTTAGCGGTGGCAGCTGATTTCTAATCAGAAGCCAGGTTTAAGGGCTTCCGGTCCCATGCCGTTTGTCCCACACTATATTGTGGGAATGCCACACCAAGAAATTACTGAAAAAGAGAAGAATTATGTTAAGTGGAATTACTTATTATTTGAATCCAAAAAATATCAGATTCCCCTTCTTCTCCAAAGAAAAGTTAAGGCTTTCTCGAAAAGTATGGAATTTCAAGGTTCTCAATACTTATAAGAAAAAAAACATCTTGTAGGGAAGATTTTGCTTGGTAATAAGTCTTTAATAACTTAGTAAATAATCAATTAGATTAATTTATAATTTCAGGTGTTCTTTACCAGTTCACAAATCCAAGAGACAGTTCTCATATTTGGTTGCAAGAATGCAGTATTTTAGAAAATGTATAGCTTATTTTTGTGTGTTCCTCCTTTATAAATATGCAAAAGCCCATTTCCATTCTTCTAAGTTTATCCTAACTTTATTTTACAGCTCAATATGCCCAGCAAAAGAAATGGTAAAGAAAGCATACAGGACACATTTACAAAATGTAAGTATTTTTGTGTCTAATACAAATTGAAGGTCAGACTAGTGACAGTTTTTTTTCCACAGATCCCTACAACAAGCGTATATCAAACCAGTGAGCAAACAAAAAGCCTGTATAAATGGCTTTGTCTTTATGATTAAACTGGCTCACTGAAGCGTGCCAGGGAGTGCTGCTTTGATTCCAGGTGGTCAGCATATCCCTCTAGTTAATGGCATCCAGAGGGAAATGGCTCTCCTCTCTGGCTGTCTGATTCTTTACTGCCTGCCTGAGCTGCCTGCCTTTTGCCCCAGTATGTTAGAGGCTGCCTCAGTTACTCACTACTTGTCCCCAGAATGAGGTTACTTTTTTGTCAAAATCATGACTCCTCTTAATGGTGGAAGAAATATTCTGATTCTAAATCTCTTATTAGAATGAAGAGGTAGGGAAAATGTTCCTACACCAACATTCCCTAACCCCCTGCCATCATCCTCATTCTCCAGTAGACATCCAAACATCCATTCACACTCAGTGGATATTTATCAAAGATATTTCTGGGTCCTAGATGCTAGCAGTAAGCAAGATTGATTCAGTTCATGCTCTCATAGCACTCACAATCTGGGGGTGGTTTGGAGAGGGAGTACAGAAAAGAGACATTCAACAAATATTATAGAAAATGTTCAACAGTTGGGATACATGTCATGGAAAAGTAAAAGAAGCTATGAGAGCTTGTAAAGGTGAGTGTAACTTAATGTAGGTGAACAGGGAATCCTTGCCCATGGAAGCAGCATTTAAACTGAGAAATGAATAGGAATTGGCCAGGGAAGGGGAATAGTGGTGGTGAAGAGTCCCAGGCAGTGGAAAGTGCCAGCAGAAAGAAACGCTGAGACATGAAGGAGCTAGGTAAGCAGAGGGAAGAGACAAAAGGCTGAAGAAGGCCTAAGCCAGACCATTCAGAGAGTTATAGGTCATGGTAGAGTTTGGACTTTATTATAAGTTTTTACAGGGCTCTGGGGAAAGAGATGACACAAGCATGTTTTTAAAAGATCAGTTTGACCACTCTGTAGAGAATGAGTTAGTGGAGATAACCAAGAAAAAGTATGGCACTAGCAGCTAGAAGGGTGTCTGTTACGGACTGAATGTTTGTGCCCCCCATACCCAAATTCATATGTTGAAGCCTTCATCCCCAAGGTGATGGTATTTGGAGGTGGGAACTTTGGGGGCTAATTAGGTTTGAATGAGGTCATGAGGGTGAAGCCCCTATGATGGGATTAGTGTCCTTATTAGAAGAGGAAGAGTGAGAGATATCGCTGTCACAGTGAGACACAGTGAGAAGGTGGCTGTCTGAAAGCCAGAAAGAGGGCTCTCACCAGGAACTGAATCTGGCAGCACCTTGATCTTGGACTTCCCAGATCTCATAACTGCTAGAAATATTTGTCTGTTGTTTAAGCGATCCAGTCTATGGTATTTTGTTATAGCAGCCGGAGGTAACTAACACAGTGTCTGAGTGGTCCAGGTGCTGGGCTAAGGTGGTAGTGGTAAAGACAAAGAGCAGTAGACAGATTGAGAAGTATCCTTGGAGACAGAATTGACAGTACTTGGTGACTGGTTGGACAAAGGGGCTAAGAAATAGGTAGATGTAAAGGATGATTCCTAGGTTGATGATTCCTAGGTTCCTGACAAGAGCAACTAGGAGGATGGTGGGACTATTTAATGAGGTAGGAAACATTGGAGGAGGAAAAGATTTGGCACCATAAGTTCAGTAATAGACATGTCCAATTTTGGATGTCTATGTACTAGCTATCTGGAAATACTAAGGAGGCAGTTAGATATATGGGTCTGGAACTAAGAGAGACCTGAATGAAGATATAAATTCAGAAGTTGTCAACATGCATTTAATAATTGAAAGGATGGGCTTCCCTGGTGGCGCAGTGGTTGAGAGTCTGCCTGCCGATGCAGGGGACATGGGTTCGTGCCCCGGTCCGGAAAGATCCCACATGCCACGGAGCGGCTGGGCCCGTGAGCCATGGCCGCTGAGCCTGCGCGTCTGGAGCCTGTGCTCCGCAATGGGAGAGGCCACAACAGTGAGAGGCCCGCATACTGCAAAAAAAAAAAAAAAAAAAAGAATAATTGAAAGGATGGTTGTGTATAAGATTCCTGAGAGAGTATAGAGAGATAAGAAGAGGAGGGAAAGGAAGGGAAGAGAAAAGAAGGGAAGAGGGCCTACGACTGGCCACAGATCCATACAAGCATACATCAACATATATCAAATCAATCAACAAACAAAACATTTATATAAATGGCTTTGTCTTTATGATTAAACTGGCTCGCTGATGTGTGTTAGTGAGTACTGCTTTGATTCCAGGTGGTTTAGCATATCCCTCTAGTTAATGGACTAGGTCCTAAGAGGAGGAAAAGCAACTGGGGGAGACTAGAAAGAGGAACCAGAGAAATAACAGAAAAGCCAGGAGACCATGGGGTTACAGAAGACAAGGAAGTAATTTTTTTGGAAGAAGATAGGAGTGGTCAACTATGGCAAATAAGATGTGTTGTCCATTAGATTTAGCAGTCTGAAGGTCAGAACTGATCCTACTAAGAAAAGTTTGGTAGTTGGTAGAATTAGAAGCAGATTATCATGAGCTGAGGACCATTATATGAAAAGAACAAAGAATGAGTAAACTGTTTCTAAAAGCTTAGTTATAAAAAAAAAAAGTGAGGTAGGGGGAGGGACCGATGGAGTGGTAGGTGAATGTAAGGGAGGATTTTCTTAATATGGTACATATTTGAACATGTTTGAATTCCCAGAAGTTCTCTTCAAAAAAAAAAAAAAAAAGTAACTCCATTGGGCATAATAATTAATTTTCTCCCAAATATTTTTCACTCATGTTATTCTGTGGGTCAGGAGATCTAATATCACTTAAAACTTTTGATTGAACTTGACCAAAAAAATCTGGCTTAAGCTAAAAATTGGGGTGGGGGTGGGGTAGGGAAAATGTATTACCTTATGTAATTAAAAAGTCCATGGTTGGGGATGACTTAGGACATGGTGATATTTAGATGCTCAAATGATCAAGCAGGAACCAATTTTCCCCATCTCTCAGCTTTACTGTCATTCATTTATTCATTTGAAAATATTCATTGAAAAGCTACTATGTCTATTTAAACACTGGAGATACAATGATAAAAGAAAACAAACCCACTTTCACTACTTCTTTTCAGCATTTTACTGGAGGTTCTAGCCAGTGCAATAAGTTAAGAAAAAGAAGTTTTAACAGTATAACAATTGGGAATAAATAAAACTTATTATATTTATGTAATATAACTGTATATTTAGGAAATCTCAGTGAATCTACAGATATATTACTTGAATTAATTAGCCAGTAAGGTTGCTGGATACAAGGTGTGGGAGGTAGAATTCTAAGTTGCCCCTCAAGATTCTGGTCCCCTGGTGTACATACCCTATGTCATTCCCTCCCCTAAAGTTTGGGTGGACCCGTGAATGAGATTTCACTCACATGATTAGTTTATCATGTATGGCAAAGGTGAAGAAATTTTGAAGATGTAATTAAGACCAGTTGAACTTGAGGTAATCAAAAGGGAGATCATCCTAGTGGCCCTACCTAATCAGGTGAGCCCTTTTAAAAGAGTTTAGAGGTCAAAGATGTCAGAAATCAGACATATTTGAAACGAGAGAAATGGTATCCTGCAGGCCTTGAAGAAATAGAATGCCATACTCCAGAGAGGACTACATGACAGGAAACTGCAGTGGCCTCTAGGAACTAAGAGTGGCTGCTAAATGACAGCCAGCATAAAAGAGGAACCTCAGTCCTACAGCCGCAAGGAACTGAATTGCAGCAATAATCAGTGAGCTTGGAAGAGGACTCTCAGCCTGAGGTGAGATCATAGGCATGGCTGATACCTTGATTTCAGCCTAGTGAGACTTTGAGCAGATGACCTAGCTAACTCATATCCAGACTACTGACTCATGAAAACAGTGAGAGAATAACTTTATTTTTTAAGATGCTAGGTTTGTGATAATTTGTTATGCAACTATGGAAAACCAATATAGAAGGTCAACATGCAAAATTCAATTATTTTTCTATATAACAGCAACAAACAGAAAAAATAAATAAATTGTTACCATTTATAATTGCACGGAAGTATCAAATACCTAGGAATAAATCTAATTAAAGAATGCAAGACTTATCTACACAGAAAACTATAGAACTTAGGGAGGGAAACTGAAGATAACCTAAATAAATGGAAATATGTGCATTGTTCATGGATTTGAATTTCAATGTTGTAAATACGTCAATCTCTCTAAGTTAATTTATAGATTCAATGCAATCCCAATGAAAATCGTAACAGATTTATTTGTGGAAAATAGCAACCTGACTCTAAAATGTATATGGAAATGCAAAGAGCCAAGAATAGCCAAAACACTCTTAAGAAGAAGAGCAAGATAGGAGGACATACTCCACCAGTTACCAAGGTTTACTATAAAACATCAATGTAATATGGCATGGTATTAGGGTAGCAACTAAAGATAAAAAATTCTTAAACCTCTTACAAATCAAAAAATAAAAGACAAGTAACTCAATAGAAAAATGGGCCAAGCAGTTGAACAGGCACTTCACGGAAAAGGATATTCAAATGGCCACATGAAAAGGTATTTAAACTCATTAGTCATGAGGAAAATGTAATATGATATACTATACTACACATCCACACTTAAAAGACTGAAAATACCAAATGTTGCCGAGGATGTGGAGGAACAGGTACATAACAGGGTGAATTCGTGCAATCACTTTGTTCTTTTAATTTAAAAAATTTTTTTATGGTACGATCATTTTGGAATGTAATTTGGCAACATCTTCTAAAGTTGAACATATGTACCCTCATGTACACTCTATGACCTAGCAATTCTATTCTTAGGAATATATCTGATAAAAATGCGTGTATATGTTCATCAAAGGCATTTATAATAATGTTGAGTAACAGAAGCCAGACACACAAGAATGAATACTATACTTCTATTTACACAAAGTTGGAAAACTCAAAACTCTGGTGTTAATAGTCAAGAGGAGAGAGGGGGTAGTGACTGGGAGGAGTATGAGGCGGGTAATGTTCTATTTCTTGATCTGAGTGGTAGTTAAATATGTGTATTCACTTTGTAATAATTTTTTACTCAAATTCGTTTTGTGTGTTTTCTTCTGTATGTGAATGATGTATCAATAAAAAGATTTTAAAACAGTGCCAAGCTTCCTGCCCTCATGGACTTTATATTCTTCTGTGAGGATCCCTGCTCTGCACTGTGTTGGTGGCTTCGATCTCAGGCTTCAAGTGGTGGGAAGAGGTAGGAAGATAGCTTCCAGCAGCTCCTCATCTACAACTTTCCACGTTCAAACCAGAAGCCAAGGTAGGCTTCTCTGCTGAGTCTTACAGGCTCAGCAAAAGTTCCAGGTTGCCTCTCTCTGGCCCTGATTGAGGGATGCTCCGATCCCAGTCACTGAGGCCAGTGTGAGGTTCTTAACTGGGAGGCCTGAATCACAGCCAACCCTAAAACCAAAATGAAATAGAGTCAACTTCACCAGAACACATAAAATAAGAATGAGGAAAGATGTGGTTCTCCCAAAAAAGAAAAGCGAAACAAAACAAAACAAAAAACAAAACTGGGGCCCCATTTCAGAAAAGGAAATAAATGTGGGCTGAAAACCCAGGAAACGTGTACCACAGGTCTCCTGCAAGTGAAAAACCAGATTTGCCGATTCCTATTAGGTCAACTTCCCTTTAATCTCTTTCATTTACCACACATGTTTCAGGGATTTGTTTTTGCTTACTTCTTCCACTACTAACATGATTGCAAATAGACTCTTTTCTTCCCTTTCATTAGCTGAGAAGTAGGGTACTCCCTGTTTCTATGGCTTTGAGACAAGCCGAAAACAATCAACCAAACAAAAATTAACAACAAAAATCCGTTTAGAGTTTTAAATATCTGTGTCTGCTAGAAACTACAATGGTTAATAAAAAATAATCAGACCTTGGAAAATAAGTTCTATTTCCGCTCACCTTCAGAGGCTCCTTTCAGGTGCCTCAGGGGATACCTTCTCTGGTAAGCTTTCTTTACCATCTCCTTCCCTGATCTGAGTTACTCAGCTCCTCTGACTGCTTGCTTACACTGTACTGTAATTTCCTGTTTTCTTATCTGTCTTACCCATTGCCTCATGTGTTCCTTGAGGACAGGCTTTGGCCTATATCGCTGTATCACCAGTACAAAGCTCGCTGTCTGGGACATACACGATGGAGGGTCAATAAATATTTTCCAAATGAATGAGTGCTTCATATCCCACTTGCATTTAATTCTGGTAACAGCCTGTGAGATAGAGATTATTAGCCTGAGGCTTGGAGGGGCAAGGTAGGTGACTTGCCCAAAATCACATACAGGATCTATCGGATGCCAAAGTCTGGGCTCTTGGCTACTGTCTTGGTCAAAAATGTTCATTTATTTGGAATAAGGTTCAAACTCTAGCTTGCAAAAGGTGTCCATAATTGGATCCTATCTGCCTTTCTAAGCCTTTCTGTCATTCACCTTCACATATCTTTCCTCACAGCCCCTGAACAGAGTTGGGTTTTCCTGCCTCTGTTTTTGCTAGGCTCTGCCAACTCTGCCTACTAATCTTATTCCTTCTTCAAGGATCAGCTCAGATGTCATCTCTTTGATGCAATGTTCCCTTATCATTTAGCCAGATGTGACATCCTCTTCTCAATTTTCATATCCTTTATTTCCTGAGCCATGGACATGGCATTTATGACACACTAGTGTCCTGTTCAAGCTATTAGCAGACCTCTTGGTTTCCATATTAGACTATTGCTCCACGGCCTGTCCCTCTATGGCCCCTCGTACAGTGACTTGCACATGGTAGACTTTAAAAATGCTGGATGAATTAATGGTGGCAATGGTGACTTTTTGGTATGCCACCCATCTCCCTCCCTGTCTAGGGCTTATGACTGTGCAGATCATTCTTAAATCTGCCTCATATCTCATATCCTCCTCATATTCCATAGTCTGTGCTCTCCTGGGGCTCAAAGGGATCTTCTGCATTCAGAATCACCAGCTCTTAAGTTGGCAAATTGAAGTATAGAAGGGGTTTTTTAGCTGTCAACAACGTGGTTTCACAAATAGTTTGGTGACATGGCTTTGTGAATAATATATCTTTTATTTTTTATTTTTTTTTTTAGTTTAGAAGGCCTAGTGACCGTGAGAGCAAAAAATAAGGGAGTTTATTCTAGGTGTTTCTAGAGCTGAGGTAATTTGGTCTGTTAACAGTAAAACCTGAAGTTAACCAGAACCCAATTAACTAGCAGTAATTGGCACCTCCAATGACACACACACACACACACACACACACACACACACACGAGAGAGAGAGAGAGAGAGAGAGAGAGAGAGAGAGAGAGAGAGAGAGAGAGAGAGAGAGAGGATTTGCCCTTAGGAGAAAGAAACAAATGACAAGAACAACACAATATTATCAGGTGCACTCAAAACAACCACTAGCAGCATGTGCCCTCCTCTCTCAGAACATCATTTCCAGAAGTGAAGCAACTCATACTTCTGAATCATGCAATGTGATAGAAGTGTTTACCAGAAAATTCATTTAACGAGCACATGTCATTTCCCACAAATTGTGGTTAAGCAGTGTTATATCTTAAGACTATAGTGAGCTGCCTAGCAGTTGTGGGCAAGTGTAATTCCTTAAAAAAAAACACACACACACAACTTTGCAGACTTGTTGAAGGGAAGAATTACAGCAACTCAACTAACTAGAAATGTAAGCCATTTTCAAAAAGAAACCAGAATCCTCAATGTACAGCTGGAGCAGAAGATTCTGGAGTGCCTTGTTTTCTGCTAAATTTCAGGCTCCTTCAACGATCAGGTTTCAAGTTTTACTGCAGCAACTGACTCAAAGTGATTACTTAGCTTGCAAAAGAGAAGAGTGTAAAGGAACATGACTGAGGTACTGAAAATTGCAATTAAAGAGGGCACATGAAACTTGATCTGTTCCTTCTTTAAATCTGGTTGAACAATACATGGACAAGAACATTTAAAATAAAGTTTAATATTAATCGAAATACAAGAGAAGCAACTAAGATTGCTGGAGACATTTTTAAAGGCATAGTATTTATAATGGCAAAGGGGGGCATGGAGAAAAAGGCTGAAATAAGATACATTTTTAACTGAGTAATCACACATATTAGCATTTGATAACAATGTCAAATTTCAGGTGATTAGAACCCAAGAACTTGGTAGGCTAACCCTAAAGATGCTGCTGGAAGAACACAATAGCCATTGTAAGGTTGGAGGCAAATTAGCATGGTGAGCAAAGTGGCCAGTACATCAGATCTTCAGATGACGGTGATGAGGAGGAGGAGAGCCTGCATGTTCACAGCTACTTCCCCATTATTTGAAAAAAAAATTTCCCTGAGTTTCTTTTTGTTTTGTTTTTCTCCATTTCTTGGATTACCTTCCCTGCACCTCCTCCTACCTGCCTCACCCCCAACTCTGCATATCCAAATTCTACCTCTTCTTCGAATAAACTTTTAAAAATGCAGTTTATTCCAGAAAGTGATTTCTAAGCTCACTACTAGGAAAAAGCAAGCCTCTTCTCTTTATCCCTCCTCCACACCTCTTGTGAGGCACTAGTCATTTTCTGCCTTATAATATGGATATGTATAACGGGGCTTGTTTTCCATACTAGATCTTAAGCATAAGATTCATGATTTATCTCTGTATTCTCACATTATCACTTCTGTCTTATGTATAGAAAGCAACCAACAAATATTTGTAAATAATTATAAATTTGTGTTTAGTGAATGGAATAGTAGAGATGGAGTTGCACTGATGTAACTTTGTCTTATTCAGATTCTCTTTGACCAATGTCTCATCTTTTCAAAGGCTAAAGATGCAGTTCTTATGACTTCATGGGCTAAGGATTATCAGTATTAAGACAACATATGATACACGTTTTAGAATCTGTATGTGAATTAACTTTATAAATTTAATTATATTTTAATGCCAGAGGGGTTTTGCTATTTAGAGGAAACATGTATAGGATCCTTTTGAAATACTTAGCTCCTCCTAAGTATTTTACTGTAATTTTAACACATGGAGATAGTTTTTTATTTAAAAAAAATATTTATGTACAATAAAAGTCACTTTTTTGATGCCTTGCATTATAAGCTTTGACAAACGCACAGAGTCACATAATTAAGACACAGGACAGTGCCATCACTCAAAAAGTTCCCTGATGCTGTCCCCTTGTTAGTCCATCCCCGCACCACAAACCCTTGACAACCACTGACCTGTTCTCTGTCCCTATAGTTTTGCCTTTTCCAGAATGTCATATAAATGGAATCAGATAATATATAGCCTCTTGAGTCTGGCTTCTCTCACTTAGCATAATGCATTTGAGATTCATCCATATTGTTGGCATACCAATAATTTAATTCTTTTAATTGCTGAGTTGTATTCCATGGTACAGAGGTATTACAGCTGAAGGATATTTGGGTTATTTCCAGGTTTGGGCTATTATGAATATATCTATTATAAATATTCATATACAAGTCTTTGTGTGAACTATATTCTTTTCTCTTGGGTAAATACCTAGGAGTGGGATTACTTGGTCACATGGTAAGTGTGTAACTTCATGAAAACTGCCAAACTGTTTCCCAAAGTTTCTGCAGAATTTTGCATCCCCATCAACAATATATGAGAATTGCTCTGCACTTGGTATTATAAGTTTTGTTTTTAGATTCTAATTTTGTTTGCATTCTAATGAGTGTGTAGTGGTATCTCATTGTAGTTTTAATTTATATTTCCCTAATAACCAAAGATGCTGTGCATCTTTTCATGTACTTACTTGCTATCCATCCTCTTTGGTTAAAATATCTGTTGAAATCTTTTTTTCCCATTAAAAAATTGGGTTGTTTATTTCATATGGCTTGCCTTTACTTAAATAATTTTTTTTAAATCACATAACTTTGTAGAAAAAGAAGAAAATTAAAATCATCCATGAATCCACAATAGGTGATAACTATTTTAAAATATTGTATATGTACTTCCCATCTATTTTTTTAATGTGGGTTTACCCTGAATTTCCTTGGTTGCACCAGCCTAAATATATAAACGAGGTCAGCAAGTAGTAATAAGTCAAATGTAACTCAGGTCCTTTCTATGCCTTGCTCACAAAATGCTTAAGATAGAAGAATGGAGGATTCTTCAATGGAGAAACTAAATAGCCTTAGAAAAAGGTATTTTCACATACTGGCTTTAGGCAATTGGCCAATAAGAAGGCTGTTATACCAACTGATCACCCTAAGAGAAGCCCATCATTTGACCTGTTCCCTTCACCCCAGCAAGTGCTTTCAGTTTACTTTTTTAGTTGATTTCTGTCACTTAGAAAAAGAACAGAGACCCAAGAGTCACCCAACAATTAAGAAAAGCCTTGGAATATTACTCAGCCATAAAAAAGAATGAAATAATGCCATTTGCAGCAACATGGATGGACCTAGAGATTATCATACTAAGTAAGTCAGACAGAGAAAGACAAATATTATATGATATCACTTATATGTGGAATCTAAAAAATGATACAAATGAACTTATTTACAAAACAGAAACTGACCCAGACTTAGAAAACAAACTTATGGTTACCAAAGGGTAAAGGTGGGGGGAGGTTGGGATTAACATATACACACTACTATACATAAAACAGATAATCAACAAGGACCTACTGTACAGCACAGGGAACTCTACTCAGTATTCTGTAATAACCTATACAGGAAAAGAATCTGAAAAAGAATAAAAATATGTATATGTATAACTAAATCACTTTGCTGTACACCTGAAGCTAACACAACATTGTAAATCAACTATACTTCAATATAAAATAAAAATTTAAAAACAAGTCCACAACATCAGAGGTAACAAAGAAAAAAGGAACTTGGAGGAAACAAAGATGATGCAGGATGCAGAAAAAAACCCAAAAAACAAAAAACACCTTTAAAAAAAAAAAGTACTTGAGGGAATTCCCTGGTGGTCCACTGGTTAGGACTCCGTGCTTTCACTGCCAAGGACCTGGGTTCAATCCCTGGTCAGGGAACTAAGATCCCACAAGCTGTGCAGCACAGCCAAAAAAAAAAAAAAAAAGTATTTGAAAATTAAAAATACAATCACTGAAATAAAAAGTCCCAAAGAAGATCAAGAGGAGGATATTGAAGACAAAGAAGACAAGGAGATAGAAAGTAGGGGGAAAATGTAAGAGACTTTAAAAATCAAACAGAAATTCCATTGTTTAGCTAGTTAGAGTTCCAGAGAGCACAGGACAAAAATGAAGGAGAAAAAATTATAAACGAAATTCTAGAAACTGTATCTGATGTAAAGAACATAATCACCAGGTGAAATACCCAGCCCAATGATTGAAAAAAGGCCTGTAACAAGGACATGATGATAAAATATTAGTACACTGAGCATAAAGATCACAAGACCTTCTAAAGAGGGGAAAGATGATTTGTATCAAAAGGAAGAAGAGGGCTTCCCTGGTGGCGCAGTGGTTGAGAGTCTGCCTGCCGATGCAGGGGATGTGGGTTCATGCCCCGGTCCGGGAAGATCCCACAAGCCGCAGAGCGGCTGGGCCCGTGAGCCATGGCCACTGAGCCTGTGCATCCGGAGCCTGTGCTCCGCAACGGGAGAAACCACAACAGTGAGAGGCCCACGTACCGGAAAAAAAAAAAAAAAAAAGGAAGAAGAAACAATAGCTTCAGCCTTCTCAATAATATCACTCAATTCTAGAAGACAATGGAATATTATCTTCAACATTCTGAAGTGAAATTATGTTTAGCTAAGAATTTTATATCCAACCAATACAGTGTGAGGGTAGAATAAAGACATTTTCAGAGATTCAAGATCTCAAAAATTTATGTCTTATGTATCCTTTCTAGGGAAATTACTATTTCAGAAATATAAGACAGTCAACCAAGAAAGATGACAAGGAGTCCAGTAAATGGGAGAGCTAACCCAGAGGATGGTGAGAGAAATCCTAGAATGCTAGAATGACAACCATGCCTCAAAGCCTAGGGCTCATTCAGTCCTGATTAGATCAAGAAGACAGAGATTTTTTTTTTTTTTTTGAGAAAAAAAGTAGAACTGACAGATTGATGGTTCTGTGTTTGGAGGCTTGGAGAAAAAATATTTCTAGCCTTTTGAGACTTGAAAATCTTTATATATAGTCGTAATTATGTAAGTTCTGACTACTGGCTTAAAACATTTTTGCCTTGTGACATTTTTGCCAAAAAGTCTTGCCATGTGACATTTAAAGATTATGATAAATCTATAGTGGGAGGAGGTGGGGAAGGGAAGTGGAGGTGGAGGTGGAGTAAAAGGGCTAAATCCTCAACCACCATAACAGGATGTCAGTAGACAATGTCTTAAATTGAGAAATCGAGAAATAGCTGAATGAGCAAAGTACTTAAACACAAAGAGGTAAATAACAGATAAAACAGTTAGAAATTGAAAGTGGCAGCCTCTCAAGAGCAGTATGGATAAGAGATGGAGCAGAGATCCAACTGTATCCCCACATAAGTCTTCTAGAATAATTTATTTTTTTAGAACCATGTGCACATATTACTTTGATGAAAAAAACACAAAAATTAAGTAAAAATATTTGCATACACTCTTCAGATAGAATTGGAGTTGACGTTTCAAAAGGCCTTACACTTTTTAGGTATTTGCTATATACTGTAAAATTGTCTTCTAGAAGTTATCAGTTTTATTGCCACCAGCATGTATAACTAGTATCCATTTCCCTACCTCTTTGCCAATCTATATTATTTTTTTTTTCAAATCTTTGCCAGTTGGATAGGGGGGAAAAGGTTTTTAACCATTATTTAAAATACATTTTCTTTAATGGGTCCTACTTACAGTTGAGGCTTAGTGGCATTCTGTCAGTTTGCTTCCTGTTAAATTCCTGGATTGCTACTTGATGAAATTGCTAATCTTCTACATGAGTATGTGTCTTAACATCTAGACCTAGAGCTAGACAGACTGCAAAAATTGCCTTAACTGTGAAGTAACAGAAAACATATCTCAAACAGAATTACTGATCTGCTTTCCCAAGCAAGTACCTCTTCCTGACTTTCCTACTTCTATTTAAGACCCTAGTAATTTTGGACCATTTCCTCCATATTTATTCAGTCATCTAATGAATCAACTTTGACTCTACGTAGACTCTTATACTTGTTTCCTTTTTATCCCCTTACCACTCAAATGTTGCTTTTGTTTTCAGAAGAATTTTGATAGATATTTCCAAATTTCCCTTCCAAAAGATTTTATATGAACTTATATTTCCACCAATAGTGTAGGAGAACTTTGTCCTTGAACTGTCAACACTTGGTACTAAACTTTTTGATCTTTATCAGTCTAATAGGTGAAAAATAGATGATACCTCATTGTTATTTTGATTTGTACTGCTTATGTATATAGCTAAAATGTATAATTTCTGCCTACATCTCAGTAACCAACATTAGGTCACATAGACAGGCTCAGAGGCAGGGGGCTCACAATGCCAGCATTTCACTATACAGCCTTTACAGTGCAAGGCAGGGAGGAAGGGCACTGGAATGGATGTTGAAGCCATCGTCATTTTTCTCATATATGACTGTTGGGTTTTATGTCCTTCTCTACCCTAAGATTAAAATTTTGCTCATTTTTTATAACTTTTTATTATAAAACCATTGAAATACAAAAAGGTAGAGAGAACAGAATAATGAACTTTCTGGTATCTATCACACAGCTTAAAAATTATTAACATTCTATATTTTGTTTCACTTATCCCATGCCTAATTATTTTTCTGAAGTCTTCCAAAATAAAATCTCGGATACTGTATTATTTCACTCATGAATAATTTAGTAGGTTTCCCTAACAGGTAAGGAGTTTTAACTGATGTATAACATATAGACATTAAAATGTATGCCTCAATTAACTTTCATAAAATGAAAACACTCATGTAACTACATCTCATATTAAGAAAGACAACATTACCAATACTCCAGAAGCCCCCTTTCTGTCTTCTCCAGGTTATTACTGTAGGGAAGAAAAAAGTTGTCTTTGACACTCTTAGGGTCCCTGGATGGGTCTGACAATTAAACTGACAGAGACAGGTTAACAGTCGAAGAGCATACAAATTTAATATAAATTTTACTTGACATGGGAGCCTTCATATGGAAGTGAAGACACAAAGAAACAGAGCTGTGTATTTTACACTAGGTTTGATGAAGAGTGGACAGTGATGGAGGAAGAGGCTAGGTTAAGGAGTATGAGATAATGTAGTAAACTAGGGGAAATTCACAAGGCCTGTTTGTTAGGATGCTTCTTGGTGTCCCTTTGTCTTCCAAAATTAGGATGCACCTTTACTCCAGCTATAGTGAGGGCACCTCTCACATGAGAGTTTTATGACCTGTTTCAGAGGAAAGGGTAGGAAGGGGGGTGAGTAGGGGAAGGTCAGAGAGACCTTCTTGCTCTGCTGTTTTTTCAACTCCTTCAGTTTAAAATAGTATTTCATTGTATGAAAATTTCGTAGGTTTTTAACCATTCATTATATTAATGGATATTTGGGGTATTTCCAATTTTTGGCTATTGCAAAAAGTGCTGCTATGATCATTCTTCTACAAGTCTTGCTGCACATATGTCTGCATTTCTCTTGTGTATATACCTCGGAGTACCATCATTGGATGATAGGGTATGCTTATGTTCAGTTTTAGTAGATACTTTCAGTTTTCTAAAATGTTTGTACCAAGTTATAGTCCCACAAGCAGTGTATGAGAATTACAACTGTTCCACGTGGTCATCAACACTTGGCATTGTCAGTCGTTACAAGCTGAGTTCCCTGGGAAGTAGACTCTGAGAAGGAGATGATCAAGCAAGGAGTTTATTGGGATCAACACCTGCAGAAGGGAAAGGGAGTCAGCAGGACTGGACAGAGGGAGGAGTTGGACTGTGATGCAGTTTCAACCAGTGACTCAACTGACCCCACAGAGAGCCACGTTTTGGGGCCATTACAATAGTCCCCGCCCTGCCACCATGGCTGCTCTGTCTATTAGATCAGCATAGGAGCTGATGATGGAGGCTGAGTGAATCAGCCAGCTGAGTCATTTTGTCTCCTGGTGTTTAGTGCCTCTTCTGTGGTAGATGCTCTCAGTGGGTGTTCACGTGCAATCTTCATATCCACTTTATCCCCACTCCTATATGGCTATCCCACCCCAGACTTCTTCCTCCCTGATCTCCCAATCTTTCTTCTTCCAGGCCCTGACCAGTTGGCCAATGCGTTGTCAATGACCATGACTCTGTGTATATTCTAACCTCCGGCTGCTTCTCTTTCCACACAAAGTGGATGATGAGTACAGTGAGATAAGTGTTTATAAAAGCACCTTGTCAGTGGTTCTCCATGCCCAGGCTATATACCTCAGGCCAATTAAATAAAAATCTCTGGGAGTGGGACCCAGACATCAGTGTTTCTTTAAGGTTTTCCAGGTGGTTCCATTGTTCATCTAAAGTTAAGAACCACTGCTCAGGTGTTCAGCTTTCAGCTAAAACTTGAAAGAGTGTTTCTCCAACTCTGTTGTGCATTAGAATCAACTTGTAGATGCAGATTCTTAAGCTCCAAACCCACAGACTCTGATTCAGAGAACTGAATTAAGGCCCAAATCTTTGGATTTTTTAAGACACCCAAGAGATGGGTGGATACAAGTCAACCAAAGAGCTAACTCTGACAATCTCTGATATAAGTAAACCAAGGTTCTTGCTTACAAGGAACTCAAATTTCATAGAGAGCAATTTATTTTAATTGGTGGCAGGAGGAATTTTAGCAAAGAGTGTTGAAAATTATCTCTACAGGATTTTAGAAATCAGATAATTCATTACCTGCTAGTATGACAAATAAATCTGTACTTGAAAAATAAATGGGTCTGAATTACTGTGAGACACTAAATAAGCTTATATTTCAAGCTCTCCATAATACATTTGACATTTTTTAAAAGCCAGGCTATATTACTGAGAATGTTTTCAAAAGAAGCACCCAACCTAAAATTACAGCGGCTCTTTGCTGTCTTTAGGTTCATGTTCTTTTTTTTTTTTTTTTTTTTTGGCGGTACACGGGCCTCTCACTGTTGTGGCCTCTCCCATTGCGGAGCACAGGCTCCGGACACGCAGGCTCAGTGGCCATGGCTCACGGGCCCAGCCTCTCCGCGGCATGTGGGATCTTCCTGGACCAGGGCACGAACCCGTGTCCCTTGTATTGGCAGGCGTACTCTCAACCACTGCGCCACCAGGGAAGCCCTAGGTTCATGTTCTTAATATTCATGGTGGGTTCTCATTTCTGCTAAAGCCCAGAGACAACTGGCAGCAGCAATTTTCACTGTCAAGAGTACTGCTTCTCCCAGACAGCATCTTCAATAAGTGGTGCTGGGAAAACTGGACAGCTACATGTAAAAGAATGAAATTAGAACACTCCCTAACACCATACACAAAAATAAACTCAAAATGGATTAAAGACCTAAATGTAAGACCAGACACTATCAAACTCTTAGAGGAAAACATAGGCAGAACACTCTATGACATAAATCACAACAAGATCCTTTTTGACCCACCTCCTAGAGAAATGGAAATAAAAACAAAGATAAACAAATGGGACCTAATGAAACTTCAAAGCTTTTGCACAGCAAAGGAAACCATAAACAAGACGAAAAGGCAACCCTCAGAGTGGGAGAAAATATTTGCAAATGAAGCGACTGACAGAGGATTAATCTCCAAAATTTATAAGCAGCTCATGCAGCTCAATAACAAAAGAACAAACAACCCAATCCAAAAATGGGCAGAAGACCTAAATAGACATTTCTCCAAAGAAGATATACAGATTGCCAACAAACACATGAAAGAATGCTCAACATCATTAATCATTAGAGAAATGCAAATCAATACTACAATGAGGTATCACCTCACACCAGTCAGAAAGGCCATCATCAAAAAATCTAGAAACAATAAATGCTGGAGAGGGTGTGGAGAAAAGGGAACACTCTTGCACTGTTGGTGGGAATGTACATTGATACAGCCACTATGGAGAACAGGATGGAGGTTCCTTAAAAACCTAAAAATAGAACTACCATACAACCCAGTAATCCCACTACTGGGCATATGCCCTGAGAAAACCATAATTCAAAAAGAGACATGCACCACAATGTTCATTGCAGCTCTATTTACAATAGCCAGGAGATGGAAGCCACCTAAGCGTCCATCATTGGATGAATGGATAAAGAAGATGTGGCACATATATACAATGGAATATTACTCAGCCATAAAAAGAAACGAAATTGAGTTATTTGTAGTGAGGTGGGTGGACCTAGAGTCTGTCAAACAGAGTGAAGTAAGTCAGAAAGAGAAAAACAAATACCGTATGCTAACACATATATATGGAATCTAAAAAAAAAAAAAAAGGTTATTAAGAACCTAGGGGCAGGACAGGAATAAAGACACAGACATAGAGAATGGACTTGAGGGTGCGGGGAATGGGAAGGGTAAGCTGTGACAAAGTGAGAGAGTGGCATGGACATATATATACTACCAAATGTAAAATAGATAACTAGTGGGAAGCAGCCGCATAGCACAGGGAGATCAGCTTGGTGCTTTGTGACCACCTAGAGGGGTGGGATAGGCAGGGTGGGAGGGAGATGCAAGAGGGAGGAGATATGAGGATATATGTATATGTATAGCTGATTCAGTTTGTTATAAAGCAGAAACTAACACACCATTGTAAAGCAATTATACCCCAATAAAAATGTTTAAAAAAAAAAAAGAGTACTGCTTCTCCACTTCATCTGCATAAGAATCACCTGGAGCTCTTGTTAAAATGCTGATTTGGATTCAGTAGGTCTAGGCTTCTGCATTTCTAACAAGTGATGCATTACTAACATCTGTATTTCTAACATCCCAGGTGATGCTGATGCAGCTGGTCTGGGAACCACAGTCTGAGTAGCCAAGATCCATGGCCTCTTGTCCTTGCCCTGTAGCTCATACTTCACCTTACAACAAATTCTGTTCCACTTTGGTCCTTTGGGTTAAAGCCAATAAACCCAAACAGCCTAAGATGTTAAAATCTGGGAGGTTAACTGATCCCATTACATGTTCTGCTTTGCAAGTTAGAATGAGGACTTAAAGAATTAAACTGTATTAAGCATAGACTTTAAAAACAATTAAGTGCTCACTTCGGCAGCACATATACTAAAATTGGAACGATACAGAGAAGATTAGCATGGCCCCTGCGCAAGGATGACACTCAAATTCATGAAGCGTTCCATATTTTTCCAATAAAATGGACAACCTGGAAGAAATGGACAAATTCTTAGAAATGCACAACCTGCCAAGACTGAATCAGGAAGAAATAGAAAATATGAATAGACCAATCACAAGCACTGAAATTGAAACTGTGATTAAAAATCTTCCAACAAACAAAAGCCCAGGACCAGATGGCTTCACAGGCGAATTCTATCAAACATTTAGAGAAGAGCTAACACCCATCCTTCTCAAACTCTTCCAAACAATTTCAGAGGAAGGAGCACTCCCAAACTCATTCTACGAGGCCACCATCACCTTGATACCAAAACCAGACAAGGATGTCACAAAGAAAGAAAACTACAGGCCACTATCACTGATGAACATAGATGCAAAAATCCTCAACAAAATACTAGCAAACAGAATCCAACAGCACATTAAAAGGATCATACACCATGATCAAGTGGGGTTTATTCCAGGAATGCAAGGATTCTTCAATATACGCAAATCAATCAACGTGATACACCATATTAACAAATTGAAGGAGAAAAATCATATGATCATCTCAATAGATGCAGAGAAAGCTTTCGACAAAATTCAACACCCATTTATGATAAAAACCCTGCAGAAAGTAGGCATAGAGGGAACTTTCCTCAACATAATAAAGGCCATATATGACAAACCCACAGCCAACATTGTCCTCAATGGTGAAAAACTGAAACCATTTCCACTAAGATCAGGAACAAGACAAGGCTGCCCACTCTCACCAATCTTATTCAACCTAGTTTTGGAAGTTTTAGCCACAGCAATCAGAGAAGAAAAGGAAATAAAAGGAATCCAAATTGGAAAAGAAGAAGTAAAGCTGTCACTGTTTGCAGATGACATGATACTATACATAGAGAATCCTAAAGATGCTACCAGAAAACTACTAGAGCTAATCAATGAATTTGGTAAAGTAGCAGGATACAAAATTAATGCACAGAAATCTCTGGCACTCCTGTACACTAATGATGAAAAATCTGAAAATGAAATCAAGAAAACACTCCCATTTACCATTGCAACAAAAAGAATAAAATATCTAGGAATAAACCTACCTAAGGAGACAAAAGACCTGTATGCAGAAAATTATAAGACACTGATGAAAGAAATTAAAGATGATACAAATAGATGGAGAGATATACCATGCTCCTGGATTGGAAGAATCAATATTGTGAAAATGACTCTACTACCCAAAGCAATCTACAGATTCAATGCAACCCCTATCAAACTACCACTGGCATTTTTCACAGAACTAGAACAAAAAATTTCAAAATTTGTTTGGGAAAACAAAAGACCCCGAATAGCCAAAGCAATCTTGAGAACGAAAAACGGAGCTGGAGGAATCAGGCTCCCTGACTTCAGACTATACTACAAAGCTACAGTAATCAAGACAGTGTGGTACTGGCACAAAAACAGAAAGATAGATCAATGGAACAGGATAGAAAGCCCAGAGATAAACCCACGCACATATGGTCAACTTATCTTTGATAAAGGAGGCAGGAATGTACAGTGGAGAAAGGACAGCCTGTTCAATAAGTGGTGCTGGGAAAACTGGACAGGGACATGTAAAAGTATGAGATTAGATCATTCCCTAACACCATACACAAAAATAAGCTCAAAATGGATTAAAGACCTAAATGTAAGGCCAGAAGCTATCAAACTCTTAGAGGAAAACAGGCAGAACACTCTATGACATAAATCACAGCAAGATCCTTTTGGACCCACCTCCTAGAGAAATGGAAATAAAAACAAAGATAAACAAATGAGACCTAATGAAACTTCAAAGCTTCTGCACAGCAAAGGAAACCATAAACAAGACCAAAAGACAACCCTCAGAATGGGAGAAAATATTTGCAAATGAAGCAACTGACAAAGGATTAATCTCCAAAATTTATAAACAGCTCATGCAGCTCAATAGCAAAAGAACAAACAACCCAATCCAAAAATGGGCAGAAGACTTAAATAGGCATCTCTCCAAAGAAGATATACAGACTGCCAACAAACACATGAAAGAATGCTCAACATCATTAATCATTAGAGAAATGCAAATCAAAACTACAATGAGATATCATCTCACACCAGTCAGAATGGCCATCATCAAGAAATCTAGAAATAATAAATGCTGGAGAGGGTGTGGAGAAAAGGGAACACTCTTGCACTGCTGGTGGGAATGTGAATTGATACAGCCACTATGGAGAACAGTATGGAGGTTCCTTAAAAAACTAAAAATAGAACTACCATATGACCCAGCAATCCCACTACTAGGCATATACCCTGAGAAAACCATAATTCAAAAAGAGACATGTACCCAAATGTTCATTGCAGCTCTATTCACAATAGCCCGGAGATGGAAACAACCTAAGTGTCCATCATCGGATGAATGGGTAAAGAAGATGTGGCACATATATACAATGGAATATTACTCAGCCATAAAAAGAAACGAAACTGAGCTATTTGTAATGAGGTGGATAGACCTAGAGTCTGTCATACAGAGTGAAGTAAGTCAGAAAGAGAAAGACAAATACCATATGCTAACACATATATATGGAATTAAAAAAAAATGTCATGAAGAACCTAGGGGTAAAATGGGAATAAAGACACAGACCTACTTGAGAATGGACTTGAGGATATGGGGAGGGGGAAGGGTAAGCTGTGACAAAGCGAAAGAGAGGCATGGACATATATACACTACCAAACGTAAGGTAGATAGATAGTGGGAAGCAGCCGCAGAGCACAGGGAGATCAGCTCGGTGCTTTGTGACCGCCTGGAGGGGTGGGATGGGGAGGGTGGGAGGGAGGGCGATGCATGAGGGAAGGGATGTGGGAACAGATGTATATGTATGACTGATTCACTTTGTTATAAAGCAGAAACTAATTAAAAAAAGAAAGAAAGAAAGAAAAAAAAAACAATTAAAAACGTGACTCATGCTCCATATTGATTCAGACTCTCCATATCCTTTTATTTCAGCAGTATTATTGTCATGCCTTGACCTCTTGTTAATTAACAAGATTTTAAAAGACGGATTGATGAAAATGATCAATGTATCTGATGACATTGAAACTAAGTAAAAATTCTTTTGGAAATTTACTTAATCTATACCAAGAGACATTAAGTTTGTTTACACCAGCATTGTTTTGATATTTGATCTCATATTCTCATTCCTGATAACGTATTACAAATAATTTACTTATACAACAAATATTTGCCGAGCATTTACTACATGCCCCTCCCTGTAACAGATGATGAATTAACTTAAAAGAAGGAAAAAAACACTTTCTGCAAAGATATTTATTTCAGTATTAACTAAATCGAAAAACTTGGAAACTAAATCTTCAACAACTGGGGAATAATTATGTACATTTTGATATAACAACTCAAAGTAATAGTTCAAGACATTAAAAATGCTGTGTAGATTACAAAATTGTGTATAAAAGGAATTTAAAAGAGGATTAAAAAACTGTAGAAGCAAAAAACTGAAATAAAAGCTAGGGAGGTGTACTGTAATAATATTACCGTAAATAAAATGTTGCCGTAAAAAACTTATTAAAAAACCACACACACACACACACACTTGTAGCAGCATCAAATACTATAAAGGTTCATTTCTTTGACTACCAATGTAACTTTTAAAAAGCCTTCTCTTACACCAACAAAAATATTTCTGTCCTTTCCTGCCTCCATAGCCTGCTTCTTCCTGTCTGTAAATGCAGGCAGGAGATGTCGAGGAGGTAATCTAGAGCTCTCCTGATTTACAGTGAGGAAAATAAGTTTCCTGAAGAGGCTGGCAAATGTTATGCAGACATTTTACATCCGCATCAGTGTTATCAATGACATGGATTCTACAAAGCTAAACCCAGGCATCAAGGTATTTTTCTTTCAGCTATTTTTGCTTAAAAGTTATTGGTTTGGGGTTCTATTTTTCTCATATTGCAAACTTTATGGATATTGGGTTTTTAGTTGTAAATATCATCTTGTTTATATTTGAGTTTACTCAGTGTTGGAATCCCTATGTAATTCTTTAAGTTTGGTAAGTTCTCAGGTACAAAGGCATAATTTAGGGAGGGAGGGAGGGAGGGAGGGAGGGAGTGTGTGTGTGTGTGTGTGTGTGTGTGTGTGTGTGTGTGTGTGTGTGTTTAGGTAGACTACCACAGCTAGTAGGTGATGAATGGCGTTGGGGTGGGAGTGGGGGAAAGGGAGCTTGGGGATTTTTTTTGCAGAGAGACTGCAAGGCTCAGGGATGCTGTCCTGCAAACTATCAATTTTTATTCTTCTCTCATCCTTTCACCTACCAAAGACTTGCCAGGGCTGTGAAGAATAGATAAACATACACAGAACTAGAAGGACTGAGTAAGTGATAAGCCTTTTAACAGCAGAGATTTTATGAAGCTTACTATGAGCTAATTTGAAAAACAGTGTTGCTGAATGGTGAAGAAAGGATGCTCTCATATTCAGAGTTAGAGTGATGCCAATTCCTTCTGGGCACCATTCATACGGATAGGTTTGCTTCTTTGCCCTATGTCAAGGAATTAAGAGGAATGCCTCCTGGTTTGCCCTCCTATTTACACTCCTGACACACAGAGGTGAAGGCAAGTGGGGTTTTGCATTATTTTGTACGTGCAAGTGGTTGTTCAGTGACCTTGGAAAAGCCCAGTGCTAATGTTTTACAGCAGGTGGCAGCCTTTCCCTGGGAGAGAAGGAAGAGCTAATCTTACCTAAGGCAAAATTGTTTTTGGTTTTATAGCTTTTCTTTGATATAAGTGTAAGGTGATTTATCTAGGGCCTGAAGTTAAGACTGGCTTTATAACAGAGGGAACAGGTGCAGGAACCCTGGAACCCAGAAAAGGGGATGTGGGCTCACTTCCGGGGCCCGGCCGCTTAGTCACTGACTCTGAGTTACTCAATGGCTGCCCTTGGGGAGCCTGGTCAAGTTCAGACTCCACACCAACAGGTGTGGGTGAAGGCATCAGCCTGAGGCTCAGAAAGGGGCTCTGAGCAAGAGGCCACAGGGAGGTAAAGAACTGACCTAAAGGCATAGAATCAGAGCAGATCAAGAAGACTCTGCTCTATACGGTGAGGAAGGGCGTTTGATAGCAGAAGTATCCCCTTTTAATTCCAGATCTGTAAAGAAACATCTAAACTGCCAAATGTTTTTTTGAAACGGTTATTAAGTTATTCTCCTTCAAGTTTGCGAAGTGCTTAATGGATAGCCAGACTTGGCTGAGAAGCTTGACGCTGGATATATATCCAGTTCGTTTCTACTTTCTTAATGGTATGATTGTATTTTATCATGTATCAAGAAGGAACTATGTCAATTATATTTCAATTTGAAAAGGTTTTATGGAAAATGATGTTATTCAAAACAGTGTGAATAAGGAAACATTTACTAAAGTACTTACAAATGGATCTGCTTTGTGACTAAAGGTAATTACTGTGATGAGATGGGGGTAGGAACACTCAGATATCAAGGAACCAGCTGTGACTATTTAAATTAATTAAAATTAAAGCAAAAATTCAATTCCTCAGCTGCACTAACCACATTTCAAGAGCTCAATAGCCATCTCTGGCTAATGGCTACCATATTGGATAGCACAGATTATTGACCATTTCCATGGTCACAGAAAGTCCTACTAGTCAGTGCTGGACTAGAGGAAAAAACTGGGGAGTGCTGCCAAGTGAAAAGGCATGCGGTTAAGAACAAGCCCTCCTTGTAATACTAAGTATTGTAATCATAATTCCTCAGTGCAGCAGGAGTTTCAAATAGAGTATTTCATATAATTCTGAAGGCAATCCATGACCATAACAACACTGCAGCCTACATTTGTGGAAACCTTAATGCTGGCCAGGCACTAAGGGCTCTGTTGTAATAACTCATTGGTCTTTGCAAAAAACCGGTGACTTCTAACTTAACTGTGGTTACCTGGCTTGTAAGGAACAGCTGGAACTCAAACCCATGTTTTTCTGGGTTGTAATAATTAGAGAGAAGACGTGGGAAATGCCTAGCACACTCTGTATGTGAATAAAATCTGCTTTTAAGCCACTTTCCCCTTAAACCGGGCCAACTCTTGGATTCTCTGTCACATACTTGTCTTTCTGGCTGAAGAAGGCTTTTATGCCAATTCTGATAGAGTAACAATGATGCCCTGTTTGTCAGGGTGTGAGCCATTTCCTTCCCCCCACAAAGCAGAATAGGCTGTCTGCACAAAGGAAGTTGGTTTCTCAGAAGCTCACCTTTGTAGAAATCAAGTCTATTTGGGTGAAAATTTTGAAGTAAGATATTCTTGTTTAAGACAAAAATATTCTTATTTAAGACTGGAAGTATATATGGGAAAATGCTGTTTTCTCTAGGTTGGTACAATTATGAAAAATATTTCCTCTTTTTGCCCTTTTCTCCTTTTTCTTCAAAATGTTTGCTCTATTTTGTAACTTTTCTACATGAATATGTGTAATAACATTTAACAAAATCAAATCCAGATACTACATCATGAAACTGGTTAATTGGTTAACAATATTTTAAGCTTTTGATAATATATCAAATACTTTAACACTAGCCAATAAAAAACTTTAAGTTGGATGCTAAATAATACTTTAACCAATAGCCGAGGAAGCATGGAATTTAATTATAAGGTTAAAAACGGCAATAAACAGTGTTTGGGTACTCACTGCCTCTCTGCAGGTGGGGACTCGGGGTTGTTTTATGTCAGTGGCCCCATGGATGCCTGCTTCATGTCATCCCGTTCAAGACGAAGTAGGGGGCTTCCCTGGTGGCACAGTGGTTGAGAGTCCGCCTGCCAATGCAGGGAACACGGGTTCGTGCCCCGGTCCGGGAGGATCCCACATGCCGCGGAACGGCTGGGCCCGTGAGCCGTGGCCACTGAGCCTGCGCGTCTGGAGCCTGCGCGTCTGGAGCCTGTGCGTCCGGAGCCTGTGCTCCGCAATGGGAGAGGCCACAACAGTGAGAGGCCTGCGTACCGCAAAAGAAAAAAAAAAAAAAAAAGGATGAAGTAGGGACTGGTCCATAAAACAGTCTGTGATTCACGCTGTTACTTTTATCATCAATTACCACCATATGGTCTTTGAAAACTAATAAACGTGGTGTGAGGA
Organism: Mesoplodon densirostris; assembly: GCF_025265405.1. NCBI lineage: Eukaryota > Metazoa > Chordata > Mammalia > Artiodactyla > Ziphiidae > Mesoplodon > Mesoplodon densirostris. Next base: position 54,269,295 of record NC_082674.1, read on the forward strand.
AAGAGAAAAGGGATCTTTTCAAACTATGGCATAGATGTCTGTCCTTCCCAGGTGAGGCTCATTATGTAGGAGTGCTGAAACTGCAGGGAAGGCAAAGGGGAAAAAAAGAGGTTGAGAACTGGCCCGAACGTGCTACGGTTCTTTTCTCCAATAAAATTCAGACTTTGTGATAGTTTTACTTTAAAAGCATGTCTTTACCTACTTTTAACACACCATTGTAAAGCAATTATACTCCAATAAAGATGTTAAAAAAAAAGTGGTGTTCTTTTAAGTGTGTATGCATTTTAATTTTCTTTAATGAAATTTGGTATGCTGCTAAAGGATATCTTTACGTACTTTTAGTTAAACCTGTAGTGTGAGTCTACTGTGAAATAATAGCCAAACGAAATGGTAGCCAAAAACATTTTCAAATATCTAAGAATTCTGATTGAATATAGAATCATTCACTTTAATGGCCTAATTTAAAAAATTTTAAGTATAAAAGATAATTTAGGGCTTCCCTGGTGGCGCAGTGGTTGAGAGTCCGCCTGCCGATGCAGGGGACATGGGTTCGTGCCCCAGTCCGGGAAGATCCCACATGCTGCGGAGCAACTGGGCCCGTGAACCATGGCCGCTGAGCCTGCGCGTCCGGAGCCTGTGCTCCACAACGGGAGAGGCCACAACAGTGAGAGGCCTGCGTACGGCAAAAAAAAAAAAAAAAAAAGAAAAGAAAAAGAAAAAGATAATTTAGAGGATCAAGTGATAATGTAGCAGCAGAGAATCAAGAATTCACTCCTTATTCCCTCACTTCCCCACCTCTGAGGCTTCCATTTAAAAGCATTACTGCTAACTTTAGAGTGTAATTTAAGTTAGGTGGCTATAGGTTTAAAGCTAAGGAAAAACAAGAGACATGTGAATTCCAAGCAATCATCTGTCTAAGCAGGCAGTTGGAGATAAGAATGAACTGAAAAAGGGCAACAGATTCATTCCACAGGTGGTGTACACAGCTGCAAGGACTCGGTGAGCCAAGCGCTTTTCAGAAACACAGAGAAATATTCAGCCTTGTCCGCTCTCATTCCCTGCAAGAGGATAGACCTGGCAGCCTTAAAAAGGAAGAGTCCTGGAATCAGACCAGGCTCTTTTGTGTTTCCTGTTTGATTGAAGGCATTTTGAAAAAAACAGAATCCTGAGATCAATTCACTTAAAAAAATTATGTACATACACATATGAATACCATGCATTTTATACTGCCTGATGGATACCAAACAACCCACCTCTGCCAACTAAATTGTCTTTGCAGATGTCTTGGAGCTACCTGTTTGTCTCCTCTATTCTGATTTTCATAGTAAGATATTATTTCAAATAATTTTTCTTTTTGCTTATGGAAGTAGCAAGGCTAGGGTCACTGATCTGATACCACAGAACGATATGTTCATTCTTGGTTCCACACTGCACGTCTGGTTTCATAAAGAAGGCTGCATTTAGGCTTTGGTTTACAGAGTTCAGTTTACAGGTGTATCCTCCACTCTATTTTATTCCCATCCTCTGGCTTTCCACTGCTGTGTGCTTTGCTCAAGTGTGGTTAAATGGATGAGCTACTCACACAGTGCTTCACATGGATTATCTCAAAAGGCAGGCATCACATCTCATTTGTGGAATGAAAAAACTTCAGGAAAGATAGGGTTTACATCTTTCCTTTTTTTTTTTCTTTTGGACTTTAAGTGCAAAGATGAGTTAATCACCCTCCTCAGTTCATGATGGTACATGATCTTTCATCCATGCAAGGTCTTTTCTTGTTTCATTTTATCATTTTCTTTTTCTATTTTATTATTTTGCCCTTTCATCTCCAGCATCAGCAGCCACTTTGATATATTTAATATGTGCTTGGATATGCACGGACCCCCAAGTTTTTAATATAATATTGTTTTATGAACATGTTTTAATTCTGTATTGTTCAATGGCTCATTTCTGTTTATTGATTTTTTTTAATGCAGTGCTGTTTTTAAGTTCTTTCCATGTTCCTTTATGCACATGTGGCTAATTTCTTTGAACTGCTACATAAGGTTCCATAGCATGTGTCAGATACCTTTACTATGTCCATCCTCCTAGTGATAGGACACCTGGACTGCCTCTAACTCCCTTGTACTGCAAACAACCCTGTGATAAACATCTTTATACATGTCTCCTTATGAACCTGTGCAGAGAGGAATTCCCAAGTCATAGGTTGCATGTGTGCATGTGAATGTGTGCAAGCACACACACACACACAATTAAATACTGCCAAAGTGCTCTCTAGAATACCTGTATCTATTTACCATCCCACCAGCAGCACACGAGGGTCCTTGTTTTCTCTTTGCCGAGAATGCCAAATCATTGTCCAGCTTTCTAATTTTTACAAATCTGTGTGTAGGTGGTATCTTAAAAAGTCTTGATATGCATTTCTGTGTTTACCGGTGACATTGAACTTCTCTTCAACCCTTCTTACCCATTTGGGTTTCTACTTGTCAGAAATGGCTATTCTTACTCTTTGTCAATGTTTGTTTTTTTTTTACTCAGTCCAGATCTTTTTTTTTATTTTATTGAAGTATAGTTGATTTACAATGTTGTATTAATTTCTGCTGTATAGCAAAGTGACTCAGTTATTCATATACATATTCTTTTTCATATTCTTTTCCATTATGGTTTATCACAGGATTTTTTTTATCTTTATTTTTTATTTTTTGCTTTATAACAAATTTAATCAGTTATACATATACATATGTTCCCATATCCCCTCCCTTTTGCGTCTCCCTCCCACCCTCCCTATCCCACCCCTCCAGGCGGTCACAAAGCACCGAGCTGATCTCCCTGTGCTATGCGGCTGCTTCCCACTAGCTATCTACCTTACGTTTGGTAGTGTATATATGTCCATGCCGCTCTTTCACTTTGTCACAGCTTACCCTTCCCCCTCCCCATATCCTCAAGTCCATTCTCTATATCACAGGATTTTGAACATAGTTCCCTGTGCTATACATTAGGACCTTGTTGTTTATCTAGTCTATATATAATAGTTCGCATCTACTAATCCCAAACTCCCAATCCTTCCCTCCCCTATCTCCCCTCCCCCTTGGCAACCACAAGTCTGTTCTCTATGTCTGTGAGTCTGTTTCTGTTTCATAGATAGTTCATTTGTCAATGTTTTGACAAAGATTCTTTACTTCACCAAACTTTAGTCAGGCTCCTGAACCTTCTCCTAGGCTCATCTCTTCTCTGCACTTCCTTGTGAAATCCAGCTTTAGCAAGAACCCCGTGAAGTCAGTTTAACCAGAACCCTCCACCCTCGATATCTGATCACCCTTGATATCTGATCAGGTTTCTCATCCTCTACCATCCCTCAGGTGATGTCTGATCACCCAGGTCTATCTTCAGCAAAAATCTTGTTAGTTTGATTTAGCCAGAATGCCCCTTACTGCTGATTTTCCTCTTAATAATTTTCCATTCACTGACCCCTCCACCCCTGCTCACTTACCCATGCTCTATTTGGAGTTGAGCCCAGTCTATCTCCCTTACTGTATAATTCCATTGCAGTGGCCCCTATACCACAAAGTAATCTGAACAGGGGAAGTTTAATATAAAGTATATTAACTAAAAGTGGGATTAACTACTAAGGAGTAAACAGAACTCTAAAGAATACAGGAATAGTCTATATGGGGAGCAGTACTTTCTAAGGCAGTGTTACTGAACTTCTTTTTTCATTATTGCTCCCCTAAGGAGATTTTTTAGACATTTTCCCCCCTTAACGCTCCCCTCCGTGAAATTTTAACACTGCAGATATACTGTGTATCTGTTTATGTGCTGTGGCCTTTTTCAGGGCCATAAACCATTGTAATACTTAAGATTATTTCACACCTCCCCCCCAAGAACCAGTTTTTACCCCCACTGAGAATGCTTGCCCTAGGACTAAGGCCGAACACCCAAGGAAGGGACAAATTTGGAAGAGCCCTTTCTCCCCTCAAGGCTGAGATTCTGATCTCACTGAAGAGGGTGTAGCTGTCATCCATTGGGTGGTAGAGAAATTCACTGAGGTGCTGCAAGTCAGGATGGGGAAGAAATCACCTTGCGGAGTACCTGTGAGACGTGCTGGGTGATTGAGTGTGGTTGGGATTCTGGTACCCACTGGCTGCCATGCACTGCAGGAGAAGGAAACCACATCAGAACAAAGAAGAGAAGCACTTTCCTCCTGCAGTGGCCCTCCAGTGCTCTTTACTGACAAGGCGTCATGCCAGCTGCAAAGGAGAGTATTTACAGGGTCCAACTCCAGCATCACAAAGCAGGGTAGTAAAGGGTGGATTTGAGCTGAGAAGAAATAAACTGGTAACTGGAACATGCACCAAAAGCAATTCTTTTAAATTTAAGGTTCTAATTAAGTTCTGGCTGATCAAAGCTTTACAATGCCAACTCACCACACTGTGGTATATACACATCAAAAACATCTAGGAATTTGCAAAAATGCAGGGCATATCATCAGTAAAGCAATTTATTAATGTTATGTGTTGCCATTTACATGTGATGTTTATGTCTTTGGCCCGCTGTCAGTGAGATTTATACTTTGAGTTATTTTCTTGAGAATGAATGTGAATGTCTGATTTGTCTGTATTCTTTCTCTAAACAATTCAACCATAGACTGTTGACCAGCTGACACCAATCTTGTCTTTTTGATAGTAACATTTCTCAGGGTAATTCAATGGACATTTTGATTTACCAGTAAATCTATTGTGAGGCTGGTAAATATATCAGTTCATCAGGACCTGATTATTCTTGGGTGAACAGATGAAATTGAGTTTCTCAGCCACAAATCAAAGGTCTAAACCTTTGATGTAGAGCAGAGCAGATGTACAAATCATTGTAACACGGAAGCCTAGGCTGTCCAGTGAGACTTCCCCACTCACCATATACTGAGCTACCTAAAGGTCATCTGTGCAGCCAAGGGACAGAGCAAAGATAGCTAGTCAGTGTCTTTGGCCTTGTTTGAAATTTGCCCCAGTGCTAATTGCTTATGTAAGCCTATAGCTGCATATCATATAGATGTCTCAATTCATACTTCTAGTTTAGATTTGGGCGTGAAATGGCTTCCTAAAACAGGGCATGTGAATCAAGCTCTCTGGAATTTAGTTTCATTACTTGTAATGTGAGAAAGTTGGTAAAGATTATATAAGTGGTATGTTGAATAAGCACAATTCTCTGACCTAATCGAAAAGCAACCTCATATATTTATTTTTGCCCCCACTGTTCCTTTACATATATATATAAGGTCAGATTGTGAGAGGGAAGAGAGGTCATCTTTCTCTGCCCTAGGCTGAAAATTGAGGCAGGCCCTTAAATTTTCTGGCCACTCTGGCATCATAGACTTTCAACTTCAGCTATAAACAGTCTTGATACAGAAATTAGATAAGTGTAAGATATTAATCAAAACTCCAAAGCTGATGTTAAGAACACACCTTTTCCTCTCCACAAGCCCAAGACATCTTCACTCTGAAAGCTTGCAGTGGGAAGGGGGAGGGATATTGGATGGCTCTTCCTCAAGCCTTCTTATCAAGTGAATGGAAATATCATTACACTTTTCCTGAGATCCACTCTCCACCGTTTTCTACCTTCCTCTCTGCCCAGGAGGCTGACCCTGCATAATGTGTTCTCTTTCTCTTTGGCTTCCAGTTGGCTTTGGCCAATGGGGAGCCCTTGTAGAAGACCAGAGAAGGTCAAGGTATTCATCCCTTGGCTTTTTCCTAGTGAGACTGCCTTTGGTTGGCTTGGGTCAAGGTCTCTGCTCCTCTTACTGTGGTCTGCTCCAAATAACACTCCCTTTCCAGATGCTGATAATCACTCCCTTAGGGTCCCAGGGTGTCAACCAGTCTGTTTCTTTTAGCCCCTAGTTCCCAGACTGTCCCTTGGGTTTACATTACACCCCCAACAACCTCCTTACAAACAGTCTGTTTGAAAAGAAGCTCTTCTCAACTTATCCTAATTTAAGTGTACCATCTGTTTCCTGTTGGGACCCTAACTGGAAAAAATTCATCAAAATTCGTATTGCATAGCAACACTTGAAGTTTAAAAAATCCATTTTCTTAGATTAAGTAACACAGCACAATACTCACTCTTAAAATCATTTGCCCCACAATATCATTATCCAAAGTACTTCAACAACTACTATACTGTACTGGGCCAAGTCTAGGTTCAGAAAAGCCAGGGTTGGGGCTTCTAGTCTCTCCCAATTCATCTCTTTCCTTCTTGTTCAGGGCTCTCTTGCTGGTAATCTCTCCCACCGAAAGGAAAAATGGACCGAATTAGTTTCAATATCTTCATGAATTAGTCTAATATATTTCCAGGAAAATATGCATTTTAAAAGAGAACTCCAGGATAAAAAAATGAAGCTCTAATGACAGAAATTTCAGACTCTGCGACACCAGGAATGGGGAAGTATGTTTGACCTCATCTATTCCGAGCAAGATGAGGCCTAATTTTCCTACATCTTTGTTCTAAAACATGTCACACAGGGCTGAGTTTTAAAGTCCCTGCTTCAGTGTTTGTGCAACTGTTCAGGACTTTCCAGGATATCAGTTATTCAAAAAAATTTTAGCCCAAGTCAAGGAGAGCTTAGCATTTAGTTTTGAAAGTACAAGAAATACCTAAAGATTGTGGGTAATTGTTTTATAGTGTGCCTGAAAAATCACTAATGTTACCTCTTTTTACATCTTGCCTCTGATCAGCCCTGCAGCTTCAGCTACACTCCAATGAAGGAAATCAAGTAAACAACTTTTAGCAATCAGGGAACCTTAAAATTGCAGGTGATCTGTAGCAGGTTAAGCACACAGGAACACACATGCAATCATTCAAATTTTGTACCTGGCAAATGAGGCTAACAATTTAAACCTTGATCTGACTTGATTATTTGAAAAAGCTGCTTTTCTGTGGCATAAATATAGATGCTAGTTCTGTCTTGCAGCCAAGTTTCTCACTAGAAAGCCACATTAATCTTATGATTCCCTTACAAAGAAACTAGTAGAAATGATTTCTTCTAAACTGTAAACTAATAAAAAGGTATCCATGAGTGCTTGTCGAGTTTAAAAATATTGTCTTTCTCCTTTTCCCCTCTGCGTGAACTTAGTTGGCTTTGGTCCACACATATTTACTGCTTACTATGTGCCAGGCACTGTTAAATGCAAAAATACAGCGCTGAAGAAGGCAAACCAAGTCCCTGTCCAAGGTGGTTGCCCTCCAAGTGAGGGGGAGAGAGGTAACAAACATTTAAACAAACAAATAATACAATTTCAGGAACTAAGGGCTATGAAGAAGAAAAAATAGGGTAATATGGTTGACGGTACCTGGGGTGGGATGTGGCTGCATGGTGACATCTGAGTTGAGCTCTGAAGGCTGAGAAGGAGGCAGTAGTGCGACCATCTAGGGAAGAGCTCTGCTAGCAAAGAAACAGTAAGTGCAAAGGACCTGGGGTCGAAATGAGCCTGGTGTATATGAGAGCAGAAAGGTGGGCAGCGTGGCTCTAGTAGAGTAAGAGGGAAGGCTTGGAAGATGAGGCTGAAGAGGGAGGCGGAGTCAGGTCAGAGTGATAGGAAGCTACTGGAGGATTTAAAGCTGGGAAGTGATAGGATCTAATTTATATTTTAAAAAGAAAAGTCTGGGGCCTCCCTGGTGGCGCAAGTGGTTGAGAGTCCGCCTGCCCATGCAGGGGATACGGGTTCGTGCCCCGGTCTGGGAGGATCCCATATGCCGCGGAGCGGCTGGGCCCGTGAGCCATGGCCGCTGAGCCTGCGCGTCTGGAGCCTGCGCGTCCGGAGCCTGTGCTCCGCAACGGGGGAGGCCACAACAGTGAGAGGCCCGCATACCGCAAAAAAAAAAAAAAAAAAAAAAAAAAAAAAAAAAGAAAAGTCTGGCTGCTTTGTGGAGAATAGATTGTAGGAGGTCGGACATAGAAGCGGGAGACCATGGAGGTAGACAGTGGCAGAAGTCCAGTGACAGATGCTGGCAGCCAGGCTGAGGGTTTCAGCGGCAAGGCCACGGCTGGCCCACACAGCGCTTTTGTGACAATTAGAAAAAGTCTCCCATTCCCTTTGGTGGTTCTGAATAGCAGATGGGTGATATATGGAGTGTGAAGAAAAGAGAGGAATCCAGAATGACTCAGGCTTGCACTGCCTAATTGGGTGGATAATGGCAGAATCAGGTTTATGTTCACTTTGAGGACCATGAAGTTTTTGCATCAAGTGGGTTTACCCAAGTCACAACTGAAAACTTAGTAACTTTTACCACACTGACACTGGCTTCCCTGCAGCACTGGAAACCTTATGCTGGTGTCATGGAGATAACATTGTGAGATATTCAACCAGCGTGTTTGCCTTCCCGGTAAACCCAGTCCCCATGGATCCTCCACCCAATGAGTCAATGACATGCTTTGAGTCACGGAGAGGAAAAAACCCAGCCAAGAATGGGTAAGTCATCATTTACTTTGAGTTTCAAAATAGGATTGAAAAAAAATTCATAGCAAGACAATAGTTTGAAATTAACTGCCTCTGATTCGTAAAAGCCAGACTTTGTTGAAGGAAAAAAGTATGTATTTGCATACACGGATGAGGCAGAACTTGGAGGGCTGCCCCTGAGTAGGTCACAGACAGTGCCAGGAAGAACACAGGATGTGATGTCAGAGCCGTTTTCCCATGACTGGAAAGGAAGATAAACGTTTAAGCAGCAGGCAGGAAGTTGTGAGAGTCAGAGGGTGTGAGCACAGGGCTGCCCCAGATGAGGGGTGGAGGGGCCCTACGGCAGGAGGGATGTGTACCCTGCTTTTCCCTTTGGAACTAGGCCAACTACAGAGAAGCAGAAATGCTAGGGTTGGGCAACGAGGGGCCTTGAGAAGTGCTCCCAGTTCCCGGGCCTGTGCATGGTCTGCAGCAGAGCCCGTGGGAGAATGACGAAGGCTGACAGGATGAACGGGCTGGAGGAGGCCTGGTCTTGGGCCAAGAAGGTACAAGGTGTGCGGCCTTTACCACTGAGTGCCGTGATGGGGACCGTGGCTGTCAGTAGCTGGAATCAGTATAGCCCAAATGCCAGAGAAAACAATTTCCTCACCATGGCCTTGAGGTCAGGAAGGCCTGGTGGTTGGCAGACTTCCCCTGCACCTCCCCTGTAGCGTGCCTTTCACCTGGGCAATATTTTTGGAGAGGGAACAGGGAGAGAAGAACCCTGCCATGAGGGAGAAACCCCGAAAGACTGAGTGATTTCCCAAGGGAGACTGGTTTAAACCTAAAGGAGATACCTTTTATTTGCAAGATCAAGTGTTTTCCACCTACATCAGCAACGGGGGCTTTTTAGCAAGAAGTCATTATAGACAATAAAGTTACCATATATATTTTTGTAAATCTGATTTATTTAGTGTGTCCATTTCAAGGCTCCTACATTAGGAAGGTCTGTATCTTTACTGAATGAAGAGAACTCAGCTTATGTACCTCAGCCTATGATGGAGGGGGCGAGGGGCGAGGGAGAGGGCAGGGCTTGATTCTGTCAACACTGGTTGCCTCCAGGGAAAGTAGCTCGAGGACAGAGGAGAAAGACTTATTTTTCACTGTATACCTTTTGTAACTTTTGTATTTCTACCATGTGTAAGCATTAACTATTCAAAAAATAAAGTAAAATGGGAAAAAAATTAAAGTTTCTGAAATGAAAAAAATGCAGATGCACAGAATCTAATATTCGATGCTTGACAATAAACATTCAATACTTTTCATCTCACCAGGAACCTCTGAGCCATTTCTCCTTCTTGGCGCACCCTGGGTTTATTCCTTTCATTTGTGCTGGTGTTGGTTTTGTAAGCTCTCTTGCCACTCCAGCTTGCCCATGACCCATCTGTGCTTTGTACCCCAAACACAGTACATCCTGTGGGTAGACCGTCCATTATCCAGGGGAAAACAGTCCTACTGACCCAGTCAGTCTTACCTGCCATCCTGGATTGAGGTGTGGAAAGGATTAATGAGGGGTAGATCTGGTTGTTTCCACCTCTTTGGCATCAAGTAGCAGTGGGGAATTAGCGGAAAGGACTTGAGTACTGGAGTCAAACTCACTAGGACTTGCCTCTGCCAGCTACTAGCTTTAGGTCCTTGGGTGAGTCTTGAGTTTCTTCTTCTACACGTTAGAGTTAATATAAGCCTCATTGGGTCAACCTAGCACAATGCTAGAACTGTTCTGATTACCCTCCATCCCCAGTCCAAGAGAAGAGAGATTTTGATAAAATCTTACATCCAGCCAAACTCAGCGTACCTCTTCTCCCTGTTTTCCTTGGTTTCTACCCAAGGCCTAAGCCCCTCCATTCATCTATCACATCCTTTACTCTCACTTACATCCTTCCCTATACTTTTGCTCCCGTGACCCAATCTTCCTCTATTTCCTTCTTTTATTAAATGTGTTTTCATTTGCAAGTAACAGGCAGCTCAAGTCTAACTGGTTTGAACATTAAGGGCATTTATTGACTCAAGGGGCTGAAAATTCAGCAGTGGCAGGGGCCTTGGGTTGGCTGCAGTTCAGAATTACTATGGTCTCTGTTTCTTTCCATCTCTCCACTCAACCAACCCTCAGCATTGCTTTATTCTGGGACTGACTCCCCTAGTGTTTATAGGCTGGATGTCAGCAGCAATTGGGCCCACATACTTCCTCATTATGTCCAGAGGGACTGAGAGGGAGTGAGTCTATAAGCATCAAACAAAAATCTTAACCTTCCATTAATTGGAACAGCACGAACCAATCATGGTGACTAGGAGACAGCCATGTGCTACTTCACTAAGGTCTAAATTGTCCACCCTTGAGCCAATCACCGTGGCAAGAGAGAGGAGATTACCATGATTAATTTAGACCAATGGTTCTCAACTGTGAGCAGTAACACCTCCTTAAGGTTACTGAAACATGTTGTTATGACTGGGGATATCACCGGCATGTAGTGGGTGGGAGCTAGGAGCTTCGAATGTCTTGCAGTGTACAGGACAGTCCTGTACAATGAAGAATTGGCCTGCCTCAAATGCCAGTAGTGCCCCGCCAAGACATATTGGCTGAGACCATCAGGGCACATCACCCTGAAGCTGGGGGTTTACTTTCCCCTGAAGTGGGACAATACATAAACCACACTAGGGTGAAGAGATACCTGAACAAAAATGACCAGATCACTCAGCTCCTTCCTCACCTTTATTGGCTCCCTTCTGTCTACTTAAATCCCTCTGGACCATATCATTTACTTCCTAGCCCCATTCTGTTGTACCTACCCAGGTAAACCCTATTGTGGCACTGATTCTTAGTATCTCCCAAGGCCTGGGCTCAAATTTTTAAATTTAAAATATAACTGGTTACATGGCCGTCCATAATAAAGACTAAAATTTCCAGCCTCCTTGCAGCTAGATGTGTCAAAGGACCAAGCTATGGTCAATGGATTTAGGTAGAAGTGGCATATACCCTTCTGCTGGTCCTGCCTTCTTCCTCCTGACCAAAATGCAAACAAAATGGATGGAGCTGGAGTAACCATGTTAGAACATGACATGGAAGCCAAACCCTGACGGCAAAGTAAGGCAGTTGAAGGAATTTTGATTCCTGACACACTGGTGCTCTATTCTAGCCCTATTAGTCTACCTGGATTTTTATGTAAGAGGGCAATCGACTTCTTTCATGTTTGTTTGTTTGTTTGTTTTCTGTCACTTGCAACCAAACATAACTATGTAACAATATTGGACCAATCTAACTGCCTCCCCACATCAATACTGGGGGTTCAAATGCTGATGGTCAGTCAAATCACATGACTAAGCAGATCGTTGCCAATATCTGGTATATTCTCCACCCTCACCTAGGTCCTCAGTGCTGCCCAGCAGTGTCTCCAATTCTCTCCAGTAGCCACTTCAAACCTCCTTCATGCTCCTCAAATTTTCATTCTTTCTTCTCCTATTTCCCTCTCTGCTTATTTCAGAGGGAAGATACAAGAAACCATTAGATAAGAACTTCCCCCCTCAGTTGCCCACCTCCAACATTGCTTATATCCACACCATTGTTTTTTTTCCCCTTTTCTCCAGTTACAATGAAATTAGCTTGTCTCAGGCTAATTCTTCCCATGTGCTACGTTTCCAATCTCCTCTATCCTATGCTCTATCCATTATCCTCCTCCCCTCCTCCAAAGGCTCCTTCCTTTCAGCCTTCAAACATCCTTAAGTAGCTCTAATCTGCAAAGCAAACACACAAAAATCTTTCCTTCAACCTTGCATCTCTGGCCAGTTTTCTCCCTTCTCCTCCTCTCTCCTTCTTGCCTCTCCTCTATTCCCTATTTACTCCCTTCCCTCCCTTCTCTCCTTGGCTTCTCCCTCCATACATAACCAAACTATTTGACTTTTCCAGGTCTCCACTTCTTCATCCTCAAACCTCTGAAGCTTGGCTTCTGCTTCTCTCACTCCTTGAAAATGCAGTTGTCAAGGTCACAGACACCTTCCTTGTAGCTAAATCCAATGACTATTGCTCAACCCTTGACTTACTTTGCTCCTCAGTAACTTGACACTGTAGACCAGCCCTCCTTAATGGGTTCTCTTCTCTTGACTTCCACGTCATTGATCTCTTCTGGTTTTCTGTCGTTTTTCCTGACACCTCTCAGTCTTTCCTATGGGTTTCTCTTCTTCCACCCTAACCCTTAATGTTCCATCTGGTTGGGTCACAGCTTCCTGGGAGGTCTTACTCACAGGACCTCAGGTTGATACTCTCCAAATCCATATCTCCAAGGTGGATCTTATTTTGGGTTTCAGAATCACACATTCAACTGCCAACAGAACAGCATCATGGATAGTTTATAGTGATCTCAAACTACATTCATCCTCCTCCCTCCCTTCCCTATAAACCTGCTCTTCTGTTATACCAAACAGGGAATGAACTACCATCTATCTAGTTGCCCAAGCCAGAGTTATGGCTCCTCTTTCATCTGGTCAGTCATAAAGTCCTGCCAGGTCTACTTTTAAATACATTAAATGTTTAAGATGCATCTGCCTCTCTCCATTCCCACTGCTACTTCCTGTATGCAGTTCCCCATCATCTCTCACTTGGGCTATTCTGCAACTTTTTGTCTCTCTGCATCCAGTCTTGCATACCTGTTCTCCACAGCAGTCAGAGAGAGTGATCTTTCAAAAGTGCAGATCTGATCTCGTCATTCCCCATCTCCCTATGGCTATCAGGATAGAGCTCAAGGACGCCTTGGCTTTTCTTACAAAAGCCCTGTCTGATGTGTCTCCCGACTGTATCTTCTCCTCCCCTTTTTTGTACTTTCCACTTAGCCACATTCCGTTTCAGTTCCTCACATATGCACTGCTCTCTACTGGTGCTAAGCCTCTGCACAAGCTCATCCCTCGCTGGGAATCCTCTTCCCACTGCCTCCACTGCCACCTTCCCCTGTCCTCTTCCTTCAAGTCAGGCTTCTCTGACCTCCCAAGTCTGGTTCAGTGCCCCTCCTATGTGCTCTTAAACGATCTTTATTTCTGTCATAGCACTTACACATATTGTAATTGCTTACTTACTCGTTCCCTTTGACTAGATTTTCAGCATTGTGAGGGTAGGGACCATGTCTGTTTTATTCTTTATAGTTTCAGTGCCTCTCACTTACTAGATGCTCAATATATTTTTGTTGACTAAATGAACCCAAAGTAGGTATTCAATACATGCTTCCCTTCCCAGTGGATAAACACGTCTGACTAGTCAGGTAATTAGAAGGTATTCAATGAAACAACTGCTCTCAGGGTGAGGGAAACGAAAGAATCCCTCTCCAGACATCTTATTTAATGTTGAAAAAAAAAAAAACCCACTGAGTTTAATAGAGCACTGTAAATTGTTATGTTCGTGTGGAGAAAAAGACCAAATTAAAATCAGCTCTTGCTTTACAATTTAAGTTGTCAACAGGCTTTCTTCCTTGAGGTTTCCCCATGACTCCCACAGAACAAGGAGAGAAAGATGTATCACAACTGTCAGCAAAGATTCTCATTACTTTCCTCTCCACTCAAGAATGAAGTTCCTCTCTCCTATCTTGTGATCTCAAGGTTGCTAGAAAATTAAAAATAACTCTTCATCCTTCATGAAAGAGAAGGGTCCAGTTCTGCTCAAATATTCAATGAATATTTAACTGAAGGCTGACTCTATGCAAGACATCCTCTTATTTTTCACACTCTTAAGTTTTATGAAGGATCAAACTTTGTCTCCTGCAAGTATTTTATTCTCTTGCACAGACTTCCCTTCAAGAGGGCAGCCTGTACTCTATTGCCAAAGGCCCTCTAGCTTTTAAGAAGCAGAATGAAATCAGATAAATAGGTTCTGTCCCAGACATACAGGTCCAAATCACATCACTCATTTAAGACACCAAGAAGAATTTTGCTCTGAGCTACTTTTCTAATCATATTGATCATGATGTATTGCACTACTTACTCTTTCTTATCCATTCATTCCAGTATATATTAGCCCCTGGTACCTGTTTGCTGGTCATAGAATAATTTTTCTCCATGAGAAAACAATTGGTCCAGAAAGGAGATCAAATTTTGGATCAAACAGCAAACCAACTCCACCATCTCCAATTTCATTTAAAGAACTGATCTTCTGGAATTTCACAAAAGCATGGCATTACCTTGTTGGCACCCATCTAAGTTTAGTTTGCTTAGATACAATGCCAGAAAACACAAAGCAAATGCTGGCATTTCAGAAATGCTGTGTTGGCTGGAAATGAACCATGAAAACGGAAGCAAACGGAAGCAAATGAAAGGGGGTCTTAAAGTCAGTGTGTTCTTGCCAATCAGGAAGATGAAGTTGTCACTGCGTAAGATTCCATTTTGTTTACTTATACCAAGTTCACCACATAAATAAAGACTTCTATTACCTTTCCACATAAAAGAGAAACTTAAAAAAAAAGAAAGCCACAAAACAGATTTTCTGGAAATGTTCTCACTCAATGAGATGTGAGCTTCCCCTTGTGTGTAAATCTTCTCTAGTGAATGCTGGGTCTTATGGTTACAAGTGTACTTACGAAACAGACCAGTGGTATTTGGGAACCCAGAAGGTTAGTTGGCAGCTCAAAGTGTCAGCCATAATGAGCAATGAACATGACAAAAGTTAAATTAATGTAATATTCTCAGGCTAAAAATTTAAACTACTACATGTTATATCAATTCTTTCACTCACGTCTCTCCCATTTTGTAGAATATTTCACTGGTAAGCAGATGTAATTCATAATGAAGGAATGCATCAAAAGGTTAAGATCGACTTTCTATTTGAATTCCCATTACAACCAAGCATATTTGCAGATCAAAAAGATGTTCAAACTGGTGTCACAGGTCAACATATAATTAAATTCCAACACAGGCTCATAGAGACAAGTTCCTTGGAATTTGTTGTTAGGGAATTTGACATGTTGGGTCACTGCTCTAAACTGTCCCCCAAACTATACCCTTTCAGGGATGTTTTGGCTATGAATAATTTGGAATATCCTTTCTTTTAGCCACTGAATGATTAAAAAGGTCCTTAGACTGAAGATAGCTTTATAATTCATTTAAAATTCTTTGACTTTGTTGTATATCAAAGAAGCTACTGAGCTCCCCAACTGAAGAGACCATAAATTTATTAGTCTGGGACCATCTGCTCTTACAAGTCTAGTTCCACACACAGGACCAGCACCAAAGTCCTTAGGAACTAAGATGAGGTAGAACGAGTATTAATTAACTGATGTCAAAGGGTTGGATTTTCTTTTCCCATAGGATATCAGCTAACAAGATTCATGACCACAGATAGGTATCAGGTAATAAGATTCATGACCACAGATAAAGCCAAGGAGTTAAACATAAAAGTATGTTACAAAATTACAGGAAATACTGGCTTTAGTAAAATTAGATCCTCTCCAAAGGGACTGTATAGCTTGATATTTTCTCACTCCCCTCACTCACTTAGGCTCTAGTTTATTTACAATGAATAACTGCCCATTGTTACCGACTCTGATAAAGGAACATCTGAGGACTGGTATCCGAGGCCAGACTGGATTAAGGCTTGGACTCGTGCCTTGTCTGAAGAATTCCTTGTTTTTGTGAAATTCCACCCAGACATTTTCAATGGCTCTTTTGTATTTAAAAAGGAATTAAAACACTTTGGTAAATAAATATGGCCATATTTGAAGTCAGTAGCAATAATGAAACCATAAAAGCATCTTCAAACAAACTCTTGATTGTTAACTTTCAAACTTTAAAAATCCTGTAACATGTACCAAAGCAGTAAATGTTCTTTTAGTGCTTCTCTGCGAAAGGCCACATCCCAAGAGTAGTATCTTTGACTTTCATTTCATCACCTCCCAAGTATCACGTCATAGTTATATGACATTACCTCTACAACTAAATACCAACTGTGCATAGTACACCTGACTCAGGGCTTCTTGCCACGGTTGAGTGCTCTGAATAAAATCAATCAAAAATACAACTAACATTTGCATTCATTCAGTGTGACTAATATAGAAATTACACTAACAAACTTGTCAGAATTTACACACTCAAATGAACACTGTTTCTTTCAAAAAGTCATCATGAGGAGCTATACTTATTCCAAAATTGGGAGCAGGTGATTGGGGTGTGGGGAGGGGGGAAGGAGAGAGGGAGAGAGAGAAACTGACTGAGAGGGAGGCAGTGGTGGTGAAGGGGGAATCGAAGAAATTGCGTTTCTGGATGTAAAGATTCCTGCCCGTAATTTCCACACCTGGACATTAGGATAATTACTATGCTTTCTCTGTTGGGGGCCAAAAGTTCTCTAACTTCCCGCCCCCAATCCCTGTGCAAACTCAACTTTGGAAGTAACTGCCTTAGGGATCCTAACATGCTACCAAGACCCACAGTGGGGAATTCCTCCCATTACCTCTCTCAGCTGTCACGAGAGCCCATCCCTTCTTTGGGAGCTCCTACCACCTACAGGTCTCGGACAGCCTTTCTTGTGGAAGTTCTTTTCTTGTGTCTGTTCACCTAACCCAATTTAACTCCTCTCTCTCCACCTAAAGATCTGCCCCTCATGATTCAAGATTTAGACAACTTTATGAGCACTTAGGGTTTAGGTTGCTATTATTATTCAATTACATTGTGGACCAAGAAAAATTCTGAGTTGCTTGACAATACAGTAATTTTAACATTTTAATGAGACATTACAATCACCACTTCAAATAACTTATTTTTCCAAAGGTCAACTGAAAAAGCAGCCTACTGAAAGTGAAGGGTATCTGAATGTGTTGCATTCCTGCAGAGGTTCGGTATGCAAAACAACTGTGCTAACTTCACAATAAATAGAAAAGTAAAATAAGTGCCCCGTCACTGAGTGAGCGCTCTTGTTGGCTGAATGATTCACATAGAGGCCAAATGGCTATAAGTGACACGACTGGACAACTCTTGATTTTCTTTCCCTACTCTTATCTTTCATTTCCAAACTAGATAACCTTTTAATGAAAAGAATTCTGAAACAGACCATCCCCTACGTTTGGGAGCCACTGTTTATATGACAATGAGAGTTGATGTTTTAACTCTGCTGACACTTTGAATTTAAAAAGAAAAACAATTAAAGTGCATGTACTTAATCTCTGCTTCAACAAACAAAACGTGGGAATTTAACTGAATCTTGGTGACTCAAGTTCATGATAATCAAGAGTGTTAGGGGACACAGGGGACCGAGGTTCTAGTGCCGGATTTATCAATTGGTAGCTACTACCTAACAAGGCCTTGGTTTCTCACCTGTAACTTAATTGCCAAGATCCCTTCTAGTTTATATTCTATATTTTTATTAATAGTTATACAGGAATATGATATAGTAAAACTTTAGGAAATTCTAAGGTGGGTATATCTTAACTTTCCCTTTCAATCTTGGCTGTCTTCTGTGTCTTCCCCAACCAATAAAAGGCTCAAAAACTTGAATTTCCGGATGACATACTTTTGGGCTATAACTGATATTTCTTCTCTCTTCTCCAGGATAATCCTTTTTGTTCTTTCTGACACCACCCATGGTTTTCTCCTTGTTGCCCTGTCAACCTTCTAGTAAATGTCACTTTTTGCCATACCTCCACCTTTTCCATTTTTGTCTTTTCAACCAATGAAAACACATTTTCTGATTAAACAAACAGCTTCTGTAACCTTCGTTCTTTTGACTGTTTTTGTTAATGCTTCTACTCAGACTGTTTGGATAGCTTAACAGTTCAGAGTTCTAACAGTTTTCTATAATTATATAAGAAATAGTTTTTGAGCATCTACATGTGCCAGGCACCATGACAGCCCTTTATCAACCTGGGAAAGAATTCTTTCAATGTGTTCCATCATTAAAGTGGGGAAGCAGCAGATATGACACCAAAAGCACAGGCAACAAAAACAAAAATACACAAGTGGGACACACTAAGAAGCTTCTACACAGCAAAGGAAACAACAGAATGAAAAAGCAACCTATGGAACAGGAGAAAATATTTGCAAACCACGTATATAAGAAACTCTTGTAACTCAATAGTAAAATAAACTAATAACCTGATTAAAAAATGGACTAAGCACTTGAATAGCCATTTCTTTTAAAGACGACATACAGATGGCCAACAAGTATAGGAAAAAATGCTCAATGCTACTAATCATCAGGGAAATGCAAATCAAAACCACAAAAATATATCACTTCACACCTGTCAGGTTGCTATTATCAAAAAACAAAAGATGACAAAGTATTGGCGAGGAGTTGGAGAAACTGGAACCTTTGCCCGCTATTGGTGGGAATGTAAAATGGTGCAGCCTCTACAGAAAGCAAAACTACCATATGATCCAGCAATCCCATTTCTGGGTATTTAACCAAAAGAATTGAAATCAGAATCTTGAAGAGATATTAGCACTCCCTGTTCACTGCAGCACTATTCACAAGAGTCAAGAAGTGGAAAAACCTGTATGTCTGACAGATAAATGGATAAAGTAAATAAACACACACACATTTACACACACACATATACATATAGTCTGGAATACTATTCAGCCTTAAAAAGAAGGAAATTCTGCAATGCGCAACAACATGGATGAACCTTCAGGACATTATGCTAAATGAAATAAGCGAGTCACAGGAAGACAAATACTGCGTGAATCTACTTATATGAAGGAATGGCACTGCTTCCTGAATGTGAATTTCTCTGCTTGCAGGACCAGAAATGATTACAAGTTTCTGTAGCAGTGGATTTGTTGCTACCTTCCTAGCAGCTGCCTGGATCGTGTAACTGATCATGTTCCCCTCATTGAATAACCTACTAAACACCTTGGCACTAAATAGATTTGTGACTCACCTTTAGCAAGTTTACAGGCCTTCATTAAATCTACTTGTGTACTCATGCCAATGCTGATTCTATCTTACTCTGTTATAATACCAAATTCTTTTACTTTTGTTCTTCCCAAAACTTTTACTATTGATGTTTAACATTCTTAATTATAATTTTTATAAGCCACCTTAAATCATTTTTGAAAAATTGTTTAAAATTGATTCTAAAAAAGACTTCAAATTCCATTAAGGGGTTGGGGGCGGACAGTAAAATGTAGCACCTGTGTACACAGGTATGGAGCAAGACTTCCGAGGTTCAAATTTTGACTCCTCTAGTGACGAGCCACGTGGACCTTGGGCAAGTTACTAGACACTGCTGTGTCTGGTTTCTATTGTAAATGGAGACATACAGATATAGAAAACAAACTTATGGTTACCAGGGGGTAAGGTGGGGGAGGGACAAACTGGGATATTGGGATTGACGTATACACACTACTATATACAAAACAGATAACTAATAAGTACCTACTGTAGAGCACAGGGAACTCTACTCAATACTTTGTAATGACCTATATGGGGAAAGAAGCTAAAAAAAGAGTGGAGATACATATATATATTTATATATATATATATATACACACACACATATATATATATACACACACACATATATATACATATATATATTTAACTGATTCACTTTGCTGTACAGCAGAAACTAACACAGCATTGTAAATCAACTATAGTCCAATAAAAATTAAAAAAAAATAAAATGGAGATAATAGTTCCTCTCTCAAAGGGTTGTTTTGAGTTTTAAATAAAATCAGTAATATACTTAGAATGATCCATTTAGCACAGTGCTTGGCACATAGCAAACGCTCAAATGTTAGCTGTGAGGAATTTTTATGCTGTAGTTTAGCATACATAGCTGGGTTTACAATCTAATGTCAGTGTAAACAAACCAGCATTCCCATCATATCATGTAACAGAATGTTTGGACATGATATTTTACAATGATTACTAGAAAAACTCTTTTGATCTTCTTTACTGCATTTTCTGCTGACAATATTATCAAAGACAGGCATATTTCCTTAAGGGAAGCTGGATATTAAAATCTGGACTTATAAAATAGGTTCAAGAGTTCTTTGTTTTCCGTTAACATTTAAATATTAAAATTAAAACAAACACAACTGTGCTCTGCCACTGCCGGAAAGGATTTGAAGCAACAAAATATTAAGCTTCAATAAAACTGAGAATTTTTTTTTAAAAGAAAGCAAGAGCTAAGGAAAAAGGTGTATATCAGCGAGCTGGGAGAAAAACTGTATCAGAACAAGTTGGCTAAAGGAAGTTACTGTAGTTGAAAACAGAACTTCATTTCCTCAGAGGGCAGCCAAAGCAAAGGGAGAAACATGAGAAGTATCCCGACTCTCTATTTCAATGAAAGGAAGCTGGCCCTTAATCAGGAGGAATACTTTTTTGTTTCTAAGCTAGCATAGGATACATGGGGAACACTGATGATAATAATTAAGAACTTTGACAGTAGTCAAAGAAAAGAAAAAAGCAGACAGTTTTCGGTAAATACCTCGTCTAAGAGGAGTCTCAATCTAATGTCCAAGGCTAAGTTCCACAGTCAGTACACCCTCCTCCACAAACTGTTCTCTACTTCACTAAATGACAATTCGATCCTTCTAGTTAGTTATTCAGGCTAATAACCAAGTCGTCCTTGACTCCCCTTCGTTCTTTCACACCCCATATCTGATCTGCCGCAAATATCGTCAACTCTGCCTTCAAAGCATACCCAGATTCTGGTTACTTTTCAAACCAGCTCCACTGCCCCCATGCTTTGACCTAAGTGGCCATCATTTTCCCCCAGGATTACTGCAACAGTCTCCTAACTGGTCTCCCTACTCCACTTCAGTCTATTTGGATACTATTAAAAGTCTGAGCACGTCATTCCCCTGTTCAAAATCCTCCTATGGCCCCCCACTCATTCGGAATAAAGCCAAAAATCTCAGGAGGCTCTCAGAGATCTAGTTCCACCCCCAGGCCCCACTTCGTCTGTCTCTTTACCTCTTTGACCTAACCTGCTCCTCTCACTTCACACCACATGGCCACACTGGCCTCTTGGCTGTTACAGAAATGTTCCAAGCGTCAGGACCCTTGCATTTGTGTTCCCTCTGCCTAAATGCTCTTCTCCTAAGTAGCCACTCCCTTCAGATCTTTACTCAAATACCACCTTTCCAGCGGGGCTTTCTGTTGCTCTATTTAATACTGCAAACACTCCGCACACCCACACACATCACACGTGACGTTCTGTATCTCCCTTTTCTGCTTTGTCCCTCAGCACTGCTCACTATCTATCATACTATGTCTTTTCATTTTCATGTTCATTTCCATCTTACCCACTAGAATGTAAACCCCATGAGGGCAGGGTTTTGTTTTGTTTTTTTTTTCTGCTACATCACTCAGTGTTAGAACAAGGCTTATTGCACAGTGGATATTCAAATATTCGTTTTAAGAATATGTGGGGGGGCTTCCCTGGTGGAGCAGTGGTTGAGAATCTGCCTGCCAATGCAGGGGACAGGGGTTCGAGCCCTGGTCTGGGAAGATCCCACATGCCGCGGAGCAACTAGCCCCGTGAGCCACAAATACTGAGCCTGCGCGTCTGGAGCCTGTGCTCCGCAACGAGAGGCCGCGATAGTGAGAGGCCCGTGCACCGCGATGAGGAGTGGCCCCCACTTGCCGCAACTAGAGAAAGCCCTCACACAGAAACGAAGAGCCAACACAGCCATAAATAAATAAATAAATAAAAACTTTAAAAAAAAAAAAAAAAAAAAAAGAATATGTGGGTACAATTCTGAGGGCATGGCCTTAGAGTATACTTATATAGGAGTAATTCTGAAAGTGGGAGTGGGAGATAGAGTAATACAGTTCAGTTATGTAGTATTTCGGTGATCTGATTTGCTACATGGTTAATGCTTAGAACACAAAAACCAAAGAATGGATCACAGATCTTTCAGCCAGTGGTCTCTAAAGTGGGGTAGCATAAAATGATCGCTTGGGATGAGGGGCCAACATGTTGGAATTATATATTTTTTTATAAAGTTAAAGAAATAATGGATGGACTTTCACTGGTGCCCTCACTCAGTCTATGTTTCATAAGGTCAAGCATCACACATGGTTCTTGGGGCACTCTTCTGAAGGAAGAGTGGAGTGGGAGTACTCATGTTAGATGTAATTATATATTTACATGATTATTTATTCCTATCCTGTTTCACACATACTAGAAGATTTTTATATCATGAAAGTAAGCAATCACAGCTTCGAGAAGATAACGTGATGAAAGACTGCTGTTTCTAGATATCTACCCTGTCTTGCTTCATGACCCTAACATTTTAGATGAAGGGAAATTTAATTCACTGTACAAAGTAAGGAACATTTAGATATTAAGATCACTTTGATAAAAGAATTGAGCCATAAAGATTGTCTTTCTTGAGAGTGCATTTAGGAGACCTAAATACAACTTTTTCTCTTTGGCGAGAATACTGACATTCCCTTAATACAACTGAATAAGTAAAAGTATTCCGTTAGGCATTGGCAAAATGACAGAACTAATAATTAAAATGCTTGAACAGAAAAAGTATGACTAAAGATTTAAATTACCTGAGTTTTCAAAACTTAAATTTGATAGAAAGTGAACCAGACTTTTCTTACGTGGTAGGAGGAAATTCAGGCACCTTGGGAAGAACATGAACCTTTTATGATCACTGAGGCACTATTAAATGGTCTAGTATGCAACTTGCTACAAGCCATCTCTCCAGCAGGGCTTAACTTAGAAAAAGGCCTCAATTATTCAACCACTAAATAAGTTCCTCTACTGATAAGTAAGAGATGCTTTCCCAAGAGAACCAGAGATTTAAAGTGTTACAGTAAATGCAAACTCCTCATCTATTTCAAGTGAATGTTTTTGGAGTGTGGACTAGATTTGTCCACAAGTTTTCACTTCTGGTTTCCCATTCTCAGTTACGCAAAAATGAACTCACAAAGGCAAATTCAAATATCTATTTTGAAAAGTATTTACTCAGTTTGAATAAATTAATTGCAAATAAAAATTAGCTACAATATATAGCCTGAATAGAAATGACTAGAACAAATACAACACAGGACTTGATTTCCTTGCATTAGTCACAAAGCTTGTGACAATCTAGAAAACTTCAAAATCAATTATATTTCTTTGAAAAAGGAGTAACAGCAGTTACTGATACATCACAACTAGTCAACTTATAATACAAAGTTTCCTGACATGCATTTCCTGAGTGAACCCAAATGATTTTTTAAAACAAGGAAATTTTGACAAGTTGAAGTAAAGTAAAATAGTTCATGGCCTCTAAGCAACAGGTTTTGTTTTTTAAAAACCAAAAGAAAATCCAGAACAGCACTGTAATAGGATAAATTAAAGCTGTGCTACCACATACAAAATTTTGCTAGAGTCAATTAAGTATAATACAACTTTTCGAACTAAAGGAAAACAAAAGAATAAAAAAATGATTCTGTCTAATCTAAAAGTGTACTGATTTCTACAAGTGTCACAAAGAGCTTGATGTAGTGCAACTGTCTATACTTTCCTTGTGGTGTGTTAAAAAAAAAGGGTGGGGGGTGGGGGGAGGGGAGAAGAAATGTTTTCTTGCTTCTGAAAGCAAAGAACTTACTGGAATTAGAGAATAAACTGACCATGCAAGTATGTCCCTCCATTTGGCTGTCACTGGTGCTCATTTGCCAACCAAGTATTTCCTTGAGTCACACTGTGGCAACTGTCCTTTTAGGATTCAAGCCCACAGTTAAGGCTGGTCTGTTAGATTAAAAAAAAAAGAGCACTGCTGTCATTCAACTCTTTATATCTCTCTAAATTTCTTACCTGAATAAGTCCAAATACAGGATAGTTAATTAAGCATTTCTTTTTCTAAAAGCAAATCAAGTCACTCTCCTTTCTTGTTATTTATGCTTTTTCTCATGGGAATGATATTTTTTCTAAAAACAGTGAACAGATGAACCACAGTTTATATCTAAAAAATAAACTTGCCAAATGTTGCTGATACTAAAAACAGATTAGTTATCATGGGAGAATAATAGATAATCTAGATTAAATTGCATATTCAAAGGAGCATGTGAAATGTTTCTTAGCATTAAGTTTTTGTTATAGTACTACACTTGGGAGAAACATTAAGGAAAAAAAATCTTTCCCGATTATCTTCAATGTGGTTAAAAACAAACACCTCTTACATAATGGTAATTAATATGAATTTTTTTTTACAAAGTATTCTAATTTACCAAATTTCTTATTTAGATGGGGGTGGGGAGAGAGGCTCTCTTGTCCTTCTTCCTAACTTTGCAAATCCTTGAGCTATGCTTGCTAAACTACCATTCACACCAAGAGTGTGAGACCATCGTTACCATGCTACTCTACCAAGAACATTCTAAGATATTTTCTATAATAAAGATAAATAGAAAAAAAGTTAATATACATGTTGCTGTATTTTACAATGTTTGCAACAAACTGTAAACTAACATAGTTTGAACCAACAGTACCCTCAGTTATACAAAACAATTTTTCAACACTGAGGATGGGTGATTCAAAACACTAAAATGAAGGCATCAAATTAGACTATGTCTTTTTCTCCTCAAAATATATTTTCAAAACTCAGAATTCAGAAGTCTGGTACTTTTGGAAATTCCTTTGCTTGAGTTTCCCAGATTTTTTGCTCAGAAATTGCTACTATTTGTTATAAATGTTTAAAAAAATTCTTCATCTTAATGCAAATGACCAGAGCAGAAAAACTGTGATGTGGACAACGGGTTGGAAAACCCAAATCACTTAGCTTATAAATGTATAATGTAGTCCTGGAGGACAATGGTCTGTTAGTCTAGAGGTCCTTGGAAAATAAGTCTGATGTAGCCTTGTTCACCAGCCAACTGATGTGCACAAAAGGGACAGGCTGCATGAAAAGTATGAGTACCATGAGGAAGCGGGATCTGGGACCAGTAGGCAGTTGTCTTTTCTGAACACACATGCCCACACGGGCTGAACGCATGGGTTGGAGGGCCGGCGTCCACATAAAATCCAGCTTCACATCCAAGCCACAGAGGGACATAGGGACCAACAGACCTACACATAGGACATTCACGATCTTTTCCATCACGTTCTTCTTTGTTTCCCCAGTTATGATAGCCATGCACGTGGCCGCAGTTCAGATACACCCATGGTTGCTTTTCATCAACAACATCTTTCCTCTTCATACTAGGAAATGCTAGTGTGTTGAACCCTACAGGGCACTGAGGTCGTGCTGCATTGATTTCCTGTCTTAAAGCTTCTAAATGCTTCACGGTAGGAGTGTGGGAAAGGCCTTCTGCAGTACGCCACAGCAATGTTGCACCACAGAGGTCAATTAATGAGCCATCTTGTAACTGATTGGTTTCAATTTCCACCTAGAGGAAACAAGAATCAAAAAAACACATTCACCACTGAGTTTTGGATTTTTACCTAAGAGTTTTGGTCTTACGTGCTCCTTACTCAAGAATCAAGATTTCCTCTGGTTGTTTATTTAAGAAACTCGAATGGCAGTCATGAAAAATATGGGTTTGAAAATCAAGGAAAGAAAATTGAGCAGTAACTTATCTCTTTTCAGCTTTATAGTAAAGACAATTTATGATTAAAACATCTGGCTAATCACTAAGTTTAATATTTCCAATTTGGTAAATATGTTGGTCGAAGATATACAGATACAAGTAGAAAATACACAGAGTGCTGTTTAAATTGGGAAAGCTTAGGTTTTAAAATATATTAACATAATATAAAAGAAGAATAAATTTTTAGAGTGTTCTAATTGAAACATTAAGATATTATCCTCCTGGTATAGTATTTGGTAGTCAGCACTTGATAGCCATACTTGGTACTCTGTGTCAGCAAAAGATTTAATAGTTTTTGGGAATATGTAATGCACTCAGTCCAACTCACCCTATGAGTTTATTGTTGTTAAATAAGAAGCTACATCTCAGTACTTACCATTTTCCCTCTCTGCTGAGCTGATCTGGTTTCACGCAGGCTGAATACATTTCCACACACTGATATTTCTCTCCATATTCCAGGCTTGGAGTCTTCTGTGAACCCATTGCGTGGATGCATAACAAGAACGCCATTGGTGGTCAAGCCATCCATCTGTCCATCTGATGTCTTCCATTTGGCAGCCTTCTCCTAGTAGGAAAAATAGTGATCTTCTGTTTATTTATAATTGGGAAATAGAAGTGGTTATAAAATGCAACATTTAGGAAAAAAGCTTTTTACCCCAAGAAAGATGTTTTTTGATGAGTCAAATCCTGCAGCATAAATCCGTGCTGTAAAGGGGGGATTCCGTTCACATATAATTCTACAGGCAAATCTTGATATGGTGCTTTGCACTGACTGTGTATCAGAATTACTTTGACTTCCAGGAACTGTGTCAGTTACTACAAAGTCAATGGGACTTTCAGTTGACCGACCAATCTAAGGGAAAAACAAATATCTATAAACCTATTCAAAGGAACACAATGGAAAATCCACTCAAGAAAGGCACAAACAGTAAGGTGAAATCATTAAGCCTCTGAAATTTCTAATGCTCAAACTTATCATACTTAACTCTGGGGCATCTACACCCTTGAAAACCAATCTGTCACATTTCCTCTGATGTAGTAATCACTTAGAGCATAAAATTAAGTAGGAACTTACAACCCAGAATATATGAAACCTCAGGGAATGAAGAGTTTAGGATGGCTGAGATTTCTGGGTGGCTGAAGATTTTAATTTTAACCCCTTTGGACAGAAATATGTCTACCATGTATTACTCTAGTTTCCTTAACAGAATATAATGAACATAAAAGTAAATCTTTTATGATGACTCCAGGACATTACACTATGAATACCTTTATGAACTGCACTGATGTCTTCAGGTGCTATAAAGGTGTAGAGGAATGCTGATCCTTATGTTAAAGGCTTACAAAGCCGTGCTTTGAGGTCTGATGTATACTTCACAGGATTCTTGTGTCTTTTCTGTCAGGTTGTCAGCTATCATTTCTTGCTGTTGGGCATATTTGTCTCTAGCAGCATACCCCTCCTCTAACTAGTTACTCTAATTCTGCCATGGGTTGAGAAATCAAATAACCAAACTTCAAAGAATAGTATTTCAAAAGGTTCTTAGTGATGGCCTAAGGGATTCTCCAGGGAGCAGGGAAAAGTGCATGGACTTTGTGGCATTTATCTTATATGCCTAGATGTCCTTTTTGTTTTCTTCCTTGTTCTTGGCCATGTTTCAGAGAGACAAGGTTCTTAGAACAAAGCTCTGCTGGGTGAGGTGTCAGTGAATTAAACATCTTCAAAGGTCTAGCAAGTATAAATTAATTTCATTTTGGAAGATGAATGTTGAGAAGAAAAAAGGAAATCAGTGGAAGAGATGACAAAAGTGACAAATGTCACAGTTTTAAAGTAAACATTTAGAAATCAGTTCACTAATGTATTTGTTATAAAGTAGTATCATAAAAATTAAAGAATACCGTTACTAAGAAAAAATATTGACCCTTTACAAAGATGACGACTCTTAAGTCATTCTTTGCATAGTTGAGCTTTAAGAATTCCTTATATCAGCACACTTTTAGATAAAATTCTTCAGTGTTTTTATCCTGCCACCAAGTACAAAGTCTTTATTTAGTTTGGATAGTGTTAGGGGGAAATTTGTTGGTTAAAAAATGTAACATTGGATGTCCCTTTATTTTTAAGAATATGATATCCAAAGAAAATGGTCTCAGACCTTTGGAACTAAAAATATTTCTACTGTTCTAAAAAATTCAGCATTCCATTAAAAGGATGTGGGGGATAGTGACTTTAAAGAAATATTTTGTTACTGACTACAGCAAAGACACCTCCAGGCCTTTTCATACTCATTTAATTCTTTAAAATAAAGAAAAACTGAGAAGTCATTGGGACTACAATTATAAGAACATTATTAGGTACTTTATGTCTCATTTGTTTCAAAAAAGCCCAAGGCCTTACAAAACCCAGTATTAAGGGAGAAGATATCATGAATTTTACTTATGTCTTTGGGTTTAGCTTTTCTATCATCTATCAATTTATAAAACCATCAGCACTGGATTGGTACAAAGAATGAGAGAAATAAAAACTGTTATTGCCAATAGCTTTGACCAAATATGTGCTGAGAAGCAAGTTTGACTCCACATATATGATGTGAACAGTTAGAAACTGCCTGTAGTTTCAGTTGCCTAGAGAGGAAGGTGACAAGTAATAGCAAAAAAAAAAAAAAAAAAAAAAAAATCATAAATGTGTACAAAATATCTCTTGGTTCCTTTTTTTAGATAATAATAGCTAATAATTATTATAGCTACTAATATTACCAGTTAAGTGTTTACCAGGTACCCGGCACAGTTCTGAGGACTTTATAGGTATTAACACATTTAAGCCTCCTAATAGTCATCTGAGGGAAGTTCTATTATCTGCACTTTATAGGAGGAAACTGTGGCAGAGAGTAACTAATTAATGTTTACCAGGAATTCTGATTTCAGAGCCCATCTTTTAACCATGCTACATGGACTTCTTCTACATATGGGGTTTAGAAATCAATATGTTTTAATGAAATGCATTAAAATATGACAATCCTTAATCAGACCACAGCACAAGTCACTTACAACAGGTTTTTAACTTAAAAAAAATGTAGATGTTAGAATACCTGAAACATATCAGTGTTGCTGTCATGAGTATATTCAACCACCACTGTCTGGGCCCGAGACAAGGTGTATGATATGCTATGCTGGTCCTTGTTGCTTATTGCCTAAGGAAGGAAAGATCAATAGCAAAAATTAGCAGGTAGGTCAATCAAAATAGATAATCTTTTCATAAAAAAAGAAAGGTCATCTATTTATTACGTGTGTAACACATTTTCCCCCTGAAATTTAGGGTAGAGATTAATAACTCTTGCGTAACCTCGGCCGTGACAGTGGTTTCTTAGGTTAAGTGGGATGCAGAAGAATTCAGGCAGACCTCATTTTATTATGCTTCACAGATACTGCATTTTTTTAAAACAAACTGAAGGTTTGTGGCAACTCTGCATTGTCAGATGATGGTTAGCATTTTTTAGCAATAAAGTATTTTTAAATTAAGGTATATACATTATTTTTTTAGACATAATGCTATTATTGCACACTTAGTAGAATACAGCATAGTGTAAACATAATTTTTGTATGCACTGGGAAACCAAAAAAATTTATTGTGATTTGCTTTATTGTGATGGTCTAGAACTGAACCCCAAATATATGAGGTATGCCTGTACACTGAAGCAATTATAGAGTAAGAACATAAGTTCACTGTATAAAAACATTATACAATCTGAGTCTCCATTATAAGTATTTTTAATTATAAGGTAATCGAAACCAAATCCCAGGTAGAAACTGAAAGCGGTACTCAGTAGTGCTCTGATAAGGAGAAAATACAAAATCTTGCAAGATAAGACAAATCTTATTTTTAAAGTAACTCAAAGAGGTTTAAAGTTAACAAATAAGCAGAGATAATTGGTTTTCCTAGCCATTCTGTGACTTTATAGATGACAAATATTTGCCATATGCTGGGCTAGATACAGAAAAATTCATAGGATGATTAAACATACCAAAGGAAATGGATACAATGCTTATGACCGTACTTCTGACTTATGCCAAACTAAAAACATTGCTAAAAAGAACTTTTCAGTTTTGTTTTCAGGCGTTTTCTATGCATATGAGTTGACGATAATAGCAGAGGGGGAAAAACCTGCACAAAGGAAGTGGAAACAGGTTGCATAAAAGAAAAAACAGAAAGACACAGAAGAATGACTATAGGCAGTAAAGAGGCTAAATGAAAAAACTTTCTTAATTAGAACTTTGGCATTATAAAATTTTACTTGGTTTTAATTTGTAGCTAATCTGTAATAGATAAAGCCTTAAACCCATAGTTTTAAGATAATTAAGATCGTGAATATTTCAAATATACAAAGAGAAAAAACAAACACCTGGGTACTAACTACCCAGCTTTATCATTCTTACTAATGCCATTTTTGCTTCTGATTTTTTAAAAGAAATTAAACTGCAGATATAATGAAGGCTGCTTACATGTCCTTCCCTACTCCCCTCTCTCTGTAGAGGTACTGAACCTCAAGAGTGCAGTGTAGGTCACTCCCGTGCATGTGCTTAACATGTTTTACTACACATTTATGTGTTCATAAACATTACAAAATGGTTTTAAAGGTTTAAAAACCTATAATTATTTTAACTCAGCATTAAGCAGCTGATTTTTCAATGAAAGAATTGCTCAGTACTTTGGAAGTTAATTCTTAACAGCTAAAGAGATTTTAAAACAAAGGTTTTGTGTACTTTGAGATTGTAAGCCGTGGTTTTTTTTCTGTTGCTGTTTTTTTTTTTTTTTTTGCGGTACGCGGGCCTCTCACTGTTGTGGCCTCTCCTGTTGCAGAGCACAGGCTCCGGACGCACAGGCTCAGCGGCCATGGCTCACGGGCCCAGCCGCTCTGCAGCATGTGGGATCCTCCCGGACCGGGGCACGAACCCGTGTCCCCTGCATCGGCAGGCGGACTCTCAACCACTGTGCCACCAGGGAAGCCCTGTTTGTTTTTTAAACTATCAGACCTACTCCTAGATTGAAAATAAGAACTACGTCAAGTTCTCACTGGACTGGAAGGCAGGGTTTAACCAGTCATCCCAGATGACTGCCAGACTAAACAGTTAGTTTGCTTCATGACCTCATTACCACATCCCTCCAAAATTGAAAGAGGAAAATGTCAATTTTTGACCCCTAAGATTCTTGTTGCCTAGTAAAGATGAAAAGGAGCCAACAATGAAACATTAGGAGCATGACAGTAAAAATATGAAGAAAAGTACAGAATAGGAAATTATAGAAGGATCAGAAAGATTTGATACTGGGTCTCAACCAGAGGTAATATTAGCTGTGTAAGGGGAATTTGGAAATACGTAGGTGCATTTTTTGGCTGTCACAATGATTTGAGGGCTTAAATGGCATTTAGTGGCTGGGGACCAAGAATATTAAATATCCTGCAACATGTAGGACAGTCCTGCATAAAGAAGAATTGGCACACCCAAAATGTCAAGAGCATTTCTGTAGGGAAATACTGGAAAGAAGCTCCTCAGATTGGATCAATAAGCCTTTCACTCCACCACCTGCTTATTATTTATCAGCACATCCCTTCTCTGCAAAGGAGCAGAAAGAAACACCTAAAAGAAACTGTCCCTTTTCTACATTCACTGGTTCTCGAACAGTAAAAGAGGAGACTACTCAAGGCATGAGAACTCTTGTTTAGACACCACACTGGATATAAAACAAAGCCAAAAATCCAACTGACTTCAGGGACCAGAGCTGTGACCTACAGCAAGGCACTGTATGCCAATTTCTCTCTCGTTTATTAAACCTACAAAAATACACCTCAGATGGTGTAATAATAATGTACATTCTGGGGCTGCTTAGCTAAAAATATAGATACTTCCAGAAGTCAAAGAACTCTTTGTAATTTTTATTCACTCACCACAGTATCAAATTCAGTCTGTTATAAAATTGGAAGTAGAGGAATTCACAGGAAATTTAAAGATCTGAAAATTCCCCCTTATTGTCTAGGAAAAGCCCAAGGGTCCTGAAATGGTGGCCCAGCTTCTTGAGATCTTGGTTGGGAAATAAAAAGGGGGTGAGAAGCATTAAATAGGCCAGGAGATTGAGACGTTATATTATAGACACAATTGGGTATTTGCTTTCATAGCTTTGATTCAATTTAATAATTATTCAGGTCTACTGTGTTCAAGGCAGTATGCTAAAAGCCATGAGGATCATAAAACAAAATATAAAAACAAGAGCATCCATAGGATCTTTAGTTAAAAAAATCACCCCATCCAAACATGCTTCTAGTACCTGAATACAAATATTATGAACCACACTCCCTGCCCAGCCCAGGCAGGGTCTCTCTGGTAACAGCAGGACGCCCTACTTCTCAGGGGAGTTTCACAATTCCAAATACTACATAAAGCCTGGCCCCACCCCACCCACACCTTTTTAATAAGAAAAAGGAATTATTTCCTTCTAATTTCCACCCACTGCTACAGAATGTGAAGGGAACGCTAGAGAATATAAACAGCAAGTACAAGTCTTTCAATTTCTCCAAGTTAATTCATTTAGTTTTTATTTTGGGGTTTTTTGTTGTTGTTGTTGTTGTTTTTTACCTTTGCAGCCTGAGGAGTACAAGCAATATGCACAGTGCTGGGCTTCACCCCATTTGCCTTAGGTCTTTTAAACAAAGCAAACCTACTTTTCCTCCTTCCTCTATCGCCGTTTGGGAGAGACCCATTATACCTGATGGAGGAGAAAAAAGTTTAGGGAATTTCATGTAAGAACCACACCAATTCTAAAACAAATGTTTTACACTGTCTTAGAGGATCAATCCCCAATTAATTATGTATTAGCAGATTATAAGTGTCTGGAATTAACTTCTAGCAATTGCTGATCCTCAGACCAGCTGCCTGAGTGTGAAACAAAATGAGATTCTTTCTGGTGACATTCGAAGTCACAGAGAAGTACCTTTTGGATTACACACAGCTTTGAATTATCTATATTTTCCTTCCCTCTTTTATTCAAGATAATCAAGAGCTGATTAATGGCATATCTGACTTCTTATGACTCATTCTATTTTTTAAAAAAGGTGAATGTTTGCATGTGCTAATACAACCTTTAAAAGTACAATATAATCTCCTTTAACTATGAACCAAACACTTTATAAATAACTGAACTTCTGAAATAAGGAATTTTTAGATTTGTTTAAGTCTCAGCTACTTGCATGTACACACTCACATTCACATTATGTCAGCAAAACCTGCCTGACTGAGTGTAACTAAGTGGCAGTTAAACATACTTTTGTTGTTCAGACCTTATGACCATTTCTCCATGATAGCATATATATGCCCTAAAGCTAAGCAAGGACTGAACTAATAGGAAAAAAGTTCAAAACATTTGGGTGTTTACTATGTACTAAGCACTAGTGGGTTCTATTCCACACATCACCTCCCTTAATCCATTCTCATAAAAACTGCGAGACTGGCACCACTAGCCACTGTTACAGGTTAGGAATTAAGTTATCCCTCAGAGGAATTAAGTTCCTCAGATGCTCAGAGGAATTAAGTTATTTCCTGAAGGTCACACAAGTGACACTGGCAAAGCTAGAATTGGAATCCAGGTGTTTGTCATTCTTTTTTCATTCTTTACTGCACCGTTGAGGCATGAACCGTAGCTTAATAATAATCTCTCCTCATGTACTAACCCCTCACCGCCCGACAAAAATCTTTGGTTTGATGGTTTCTTATTTACAGTTGGTTAATCTGGGGGAAAATGAGGCAAGGAATGGGGACAGTTTTGAGGGTGGAGGAGAATGTACTTGTAAAATGGCCTACATTAGTGTCTGACAAGGAAGGGAAGGGAGTTTACTCAAAGACTGTCAGATACAGAATTACACTGAAGCTTTATAAAATGTCACACACTCTGACTCTACTGGAGAAAACCCCTGCTGGAAGTTCAGAGTGGTGCCGGCAGCTAATGCATGAAGTCTGCTATTCTAGGCTGTGCTGGCCCCAGCCCACCCACTGTGGGCTCTTCACTGCCCCTCACTACTGTCCACCCAGAGCTTGCCTTATTCCTCTCCTGGACATATGCTCTCTATTCCCACACTGTGTTCCTGCAGCTCAGAGCTCTTTTTTAAAGAGCAACAGCATGAAACTGACAACCTTATGCAGCTTGATGTCTCCTTCTAGAGGGTTGAGAAGAAGCATTATTTGCATTTTAAGATACCAAGTGCCAGGTACAGAGACAACTACTACTGATAAGATTAACTGAGAAACTGCTGGGCTAAAAGAGCCAGTTTAAACCATAAACTAAATTTTAAATTCTAAGTCTTCAAATGACTCAAATTTCCTGAAGAATTTAACTTTGAATAGTTTTTGGTGGTTAAAAGCTGTTTGTCATTAATACATCAAAATCTATGTGATCTGAAATTGTAATATTGTAGTCACTATATTGTTTATAATCTTTTAAATTGTTTTTGGGAAAAAAAACTGGTTTTTTGTTTTTTGTTTTTTTTTAATCTCAAAGGACCTTAGATGATCTTGTCTAACTGTCATTTTACAGAAGAGGAAACTAAGGCCCAGAATGGTTAACTGACTTGCCTAAGGCCATACAGCTAGCAGTGCTGGAATAAGCACTGGAATCCAGGATTCCTGGCTTCCAGTCAAGCTCAGTAATGCCATATTATCTCCCCAGTTTTTCTTACTTTCTTATCTGAAACAATGGACACATTCTCACTTAAAGAAGAATTTGCACCAACCTGATTCTAAAACATGTTGTAATGTCTAGAGCTGCTTTTTAGGCAGGAGAGAAACAGTAGGGGGAAAGTAAATTTCACAATTTCTAGTTTCTGAGATCTCCAGTAAACAGAGTAACACTGTCTCCATTTTGACAGCTGTGACAAGTTTAGATTGAATAAACTGAAATAATGGAATCATCTATTCCTCAATCACAGATTGTATCGGTGTGAGTTGAATGGATGAGATTACTTTTGAAGTAAACAAGTAGCAAGGTCCTGGCTGCAGAATCATCATATCGTCATGTCTATACAACTCTTTTCTTCAAGTACAGGACCATAAGCACAAAGCAGCCACTGCCTTAGAGGGGAAAGGAATAAATAAATACTAACCTACATGAAATCACCTAAGCAGAGGGGATTTTTGGTAAAGTCAGCTGAGGCAAGTTTTCTCAAAGAAGGGACAGGAAAGACAAATGGACTGGCCATGTGACTTTAGACAAATAGCTCTTTTACTTCATCTTTAAGGTTTGTCCTTTCTAGGGGTGAGGGTGAGGCAGAATTTATGTAGCATTTGAGTACTTATAAAAGATGATATTAAAATGAGAATTAAAGGAGTTTCTTGATTTGGTAATATTATTCTGTAGCTTTAAATACTCTTTGGAAATAGGGAGGATATAAATTCTAAAAAAGGTACTTTTAACCTAGATGTTCAAGTTACCATATATCATTCAATTATACGCTCATCAGATGGGGAAACCTTACCCTAAGACAATGAGTTCACCGTATTTTACTGGTGCTTTGGATGGATGATTTTCTTGATCAGGAGAAAACATGAGCTTGGCTGTTTTTCTCAAATCTCTGTTCACTGGTCAGGAGCCTTGGGACACCTTTTGCATTATTTCCTAGAGGGGAAAAGTTTTCATTAATAATTTGAACAATGAATTTCAGTTTAAATAAAGATGTTCTTTTCTAGCAGTCTTTGTGAGCACAAAATTATGCACATAATACATAAAGTATGTGACATTTTGTTAATAATGGTTATATATTTGATATAACTGTTTAAATACATTAAAAATGTAAATTTAGCAACTTCTGGTTCCAGGAAGATGAAGTAGACATTATTTTCCCTACTATTTCTGTTAATTATAACTAAAAACCCTGGACATTATATATAATACATAAGAAGACTCCGAAAAGTAGAGAGAAGGCAGAATAGTTAGGGGCCTCCGGGTCCAAGGAACGACTCAGTGGCGAGTTCTTTGGGTTTTCTTTTTGCCTAATATAATCCCAGACTTGGAGCTGAAGAATCTAGCAACCTGGAAATGCCAAACTGGCAGACAGAAAAACAAACGAACAAACACCTGACAAATGCCTGGCCTTTCTAATCAAAGGAACAAGAAAACGGCAGCCTTAGCAAGACAGAAAACTTTTGACAATAACTGCTCTACTGCAGCCAACACCACAGAAAACACTGTGACTCTACCACCACCTTCACCGGCAAGGCCTGAGTGGGGAGCCCAGACTTCTACCTCATGAGGCCATAATGAGGTGGCCTGACCTCCCCTGGCCCTGCCCCTGCCACAGGTAGTGTCAGAGCAGGCCAAGTAGAAAGCCAGCACTTCCAGCCTGTTGGCTAGTAACATGCCCCCCCCCCGCCCCACCCCGCATGCCCTAGTGCTGTCAGTGGAGACCACAGGGAGCCTGGACTTCCATCCTGGACTCAGCAGGATCTCCTTCCCTCAGGTGTCAATGGAGGCTGAGGAGGGAACCTGGACTTCCATGTCCACCTGGCAGTAACAAAGAGGCTCCCCCTCTTCCCCTGACAGAGCAATGTGAGGAAAAGCCAGTGAAAACAGGTCTGGATAATATCCAGTGTCAGAACTTAATACAGAAATGTCCAGGTTTGGGCTTCCCTGGTGGTGCAGTGGTTGAGAGTCTGCCTGCCAATGCAGGGGACACGGGTTCGTGCCCCGGTCCAGAAAGATCCCACATGCCGCGGAGCGGCTGGGCCCGAGAACCATGGCCGCTGAGCCTGCGTGGCCGGAGCCTGTGCTCCGCAACGGGAAAGGCCACAACAGTGAGAGGCCCGCGTACCAAAAAAAAAAAAAAAAAAAAAAAGTCCAGGTTTCAAAAAAACCCCACTTATATCAAGAACTAGACAGAATTAAAACAATGCAAAAAGATAATCAACAGATGCCAAAACTTAGATGACACAGATGTGAGAATTATCTAACAAAGACTTTAAATCAGTCATGATAAAAATGCTTCAGTAATCAATTACAAACAAGTTTGGGACAGACAAACAAACAAACAAAAAAAGAGAAAGTCTCTGCAAAGAAACAGAAGATATATAAAGCTCACTGGATGGGCTCAACCCAGAATGGAAGGAATGTAGTAAAGGATCAGTGAACTGGAAGACAGAAAGTACCCAGTGTGAACAACAGAGAGAAAAATAGACTGGAAAACAAACAAACAAAAAAAAAAACAGAGCCTCATGGACCTGTGGGGCTACAGCTAAAGATCTAATATTTTTATCACCAGAGTCCAGAATGAAAGAAGAAAGAGTGGAGCTGAAAAAGTACTCAAAGAAATAATGACTGGGCTTCCCTGGTGGCGCAGTGGTTGAGAGTCCGCCTGCCGATGCAGGGGACACGGATTTGTGCCCTGGTCTGGGAAGATCCCACATGCCGCGGAGCAGCTGGCCCCGTGAGCCATGGCCGCTGAGCCTGCGCATCTGGAGCCTGTGCTCTGCAACGGGAGAGGCCACAGCAGTGAGAAGCCCACGTACCGCAAAAAAAAAAAAAAAAAAAAAAAAGAAATAAAAAGAAGTAATGACTGAAACTCACCAAATCTGAAAAGAGAAACAAAACCACAGATTCAGGAAGCTGAACAAACCCCACACAGGATAGAACTAAAGAAATCTATGCCAAGACACATCATAATTAAACTTTTGAAAACTAAAGGCAAAGAAATTTTCTTAAAAGCAGTCAGAGAAAAACTATACCTTACCTATGGGGGAAAAACAATTAGAATGACAATTAATTTTTCACCAGAAACTATAGAAGCCAGAAAAAAGTGGCCCTTTTCAAGTGCTGAAGGGAAATAACTGTCAACCAGATTCCTACACCCAACAAAAATGGAGGGGAAATCAAGACATTCTCAGATGAGGGGAAATTAAGAGAATCTGTCACCAGCAGATCTACTCTAATAGAATGGCTAGAGGGAATTCTCTAGACAGAAGCTAAATAAGAAAAAAAACTTGGAACATCAGAAAAGAAGAAAGAACATGGTAGTAAAAATATGGGTAAATAAGCTTTCCTTTTCTTGAATTTTCTGCATTAGGTCTGAAGGTCAAAGCAAAAATTTTAACACTGTCCTATGTAGTTCCAAATGTATGTAAAGGAAATATTTAAGGCAATTATTTAAGGTAATACATATATTGTACTCCTGGGCATTTCTCGCAAAGAAATCAAGACTTATGTTCACACAAAACTTGTACATAACTGTTTACAGCAGCTTTGTTTGCAACAGCCAAAAACTGGAATCAACCCAGATGTTCTTTACTGAGTGGATGATTAAACTGTGGTACACCCATACTATGGAATAGTACTCAGCAAGAAAAAGGAACAAACTATTGGTACATGAAACACCATGGACAACTCTCTAGAGAATTATGCTGAGTATAAAAATCTAAGCTCAAAAGGTTATGTATGATTCCATTTATAGAACATTCTTGAAATGACAAAATTATGGAAACAGAAAACAGGTAAGTGGTTGCCACAGGTTAAGGATGGGGTGGGAGTAGGAGGGAAGTGGGCGTGGCTACAAAAAGGCAACAGGAAAGAACCACAGTGGTGATGGAAATGTTCTGTATCCTTATCAATGTCAATATTCTGGCTGTGATATTGTACTATATAGTTTTGCAACTATTACCACTGGGGGGAACTGTGTAAAGGGTACAAAGGATCTCTCTCTCTCTCTGTATTATTTCTTACAACTGCATGTGAATCTACAATTACCTCAAAATAAAAAGTTTAATTAAAAATATAAATGTGAGGGCTTCCCTGGTGGCACAGTGGTTGAGAGTCCGCCTGCCGATGCAGGGGACACGGGTTCGTGCCCCGGTCCGGGAAGATCCCACATGCCGCGGAGCAGCTGGGCCCATGAGCCACGGCCGCTGAGACTGCGCGTCCAGAGCCTGTGCTCCGCAATGGGAGAGGCCACAACAGTGAGAGGCCCGCGTACCGCAAAAAAAAAAAAAAAAAAAAAAAAAAAAAATATATATATATATATATATATATATATATATATATATATAAATTTGACACATGTATGAAAAACAAAAGACTAGCACTTCTGATAAGCCAGAAAAATCACTACAATAAATAATCCCCACAATACTATGATGTCTATTTTATCAGAAGTTTAATGGGACCAGGTACTTCCTATATCTATTCTCTTGCTGGTCTTCCTGATAGCCCTGTTATGAAGGTTTCACAAGAAAACTTTTCTAGCTAACCCATGAAAGTCTCTTGGTTTTATCCTTCCACTAATTGGTTTCATAGGCAACTCATAAATGAAAAATGCCTTCTTGCCTTTTTCTACATTACAGTAAAATATGCTTGTACAGCAACACTTCTGGAGAGAGGCAACACAGAATATTTGTAGCCCAATGAATAAGAACAAGTAAAAAAACAAGGCTTAGCTTTTCTGATGCCCTTTTATTCCCTTGTAACTGACATACACATTTAGACCAGCAATCCAGACAAACACACTAACTTTTTTGTTGGTAAATTTTAAAATTGCTTACTAAATTAAAGAAATGAAACATTCATAAAGAACTATTTTAAGAAAAACATTTCCTTCAAATATGCTATAAAATCTTCTCATCTCCCCAGATGAAATCTGCTTTTGATGACCAGATTTTAATATATTAAATTGTTCAAAGTTTATAGAAATCGATATATAGGTATAACACCATAATTATGAGACATTAGGTTTGTGCAGAAATGTTCACAAGTAAAATAAACTATACTGATCAAATACCCCATTTAGAAAAAGAAACTGATGTGAAGCTAACTAAATCCTTCAATGTAAAAATGTAAAAGTTTTAAGAAAAATTAATTAAAGAACAATTTAGTTCCATATAACAAGACCATCTAATCTACACTGTATCATATTTTAATATATGAACATGTATCCATATCTTTTCTCCCCTAAAGAAGCATTCCATTTTAAAAAGCTAAGCAGAAGCTTAACTAGAGGTTTTAAATGTGGTCTTCTTAGACAATTAAGGTACTGCCGTCAAACATGAAAACACTGTGTTGACACACTTCTGACCAAGAACAGCAAGAATTAATTAAATTGAAAATTTAACTTAAGTTTTAATAACACTGCTTTGTCTTGATTCAGATTCTTTTTTAGAGTTACTTTCTATTTTTAGGAAGTGGGGGGTTTTCATTTATAATAGCAAATGAAATTTCCTTAAAAAGAACTTATTTAAAGAAGTCAATTTCAATAGTATTAATAGGATTCGTAAGTACACATATATGGCAAAAATCTGAAAATGATACATGAATGTCCATATTTGGCTGATATTAGTTTAAAGCATGGCTAGCAAATATTAGCCTATGTTCCAGTTCTAGCTCTCTCTTTGAACAAAGCAATCTGTTCCCTCAACTCTAAAGATGAAGGGACTAAAGTAAAATGAAGATAATTTTGGAGGTGGAAATATATGAGACCATCTGGTCCTAACATAAGAATTTACAAGTAATGTGCACATGGCACTATAGATTTAGTCCTATTGCCTCTATAGCAAAAGGAACAGATTTTAGCTTTGACAAGGAATTAGTAGAGTAGGGCTGGTGTATATGCACCATTCTATACTTTCTAGAACCGCTGGCCAAATGAGCCAAGAAAAATAACATATTCCCAATTATTCTTACTCTGGGTTAGGGCCCTTAGAAGGTCTGATTTGGTATATTTTATCAGTGATATCAAAATTTCAATCACAGGAACACAAACTTGGCTTCTATTTCTGTATCTAATAATCTAAAATCTGTAATAAAATACTTTAGTAGTACTGGTTATGTATAATCCTAAAGCCCAGCAGTTAGATAGTGCTCTTGGATTCACTCTCTTTATATAATCTCTGTGTTCTGAAATCTGAATAATATACAGAATTATTCAAAATCAGTTCCTTAAGTCATGCTCCTGAAAACATGAAATGGGTATGTACATAAAGTATTTATATTCTAATGCTTCAATCACAGGCCCCACCTGTTGGTATTCAATTAAGTTAGTTGGTCTGACCCCATATATTCAGTCCTACCCCAAGGTGATCTAGCACAAAGAATATGAAATAGCACCATTAATTCTACATGAGACTTGAAAAACATGATAAAGAAAAACTTGCTAAGATATTAATAAGGCTGTTTTCTATAATATCTATTACTTTGAAGCTTTGCTTGATCCTTGAAAACTAAGCATGCTGTTCTTCAGCAGGGACCTTCCCAAGTTAAATTTTTAAAATAAATATATTCTGGAATAGTGTTGTTTTTTGTGTGGGCAAGGAAAACATGAATAATTAGCCATAAAAATATATTTCTTAGAAATAGTCTCATTAATTTGACTGATACAACATTCTAATCATTTGTTCTTTAAAGGCCAGTGAAATACAATTGTTTTCTTATCAAGTCTTTGCAAGGAAGACTCTGCACAATATGTAATTGTCAGTTTTACCTTAAGAAGGAAATCTGGGAAACCAATCTTTGTCCAAAATGCTCCCTCAACATAACACTTTTCTTTTTTTTTTTACATTGCACACAGCCTTTTTGCTTGCTTACTACATACTAAACCCAAGTACAAGATTCCTGTCCTGAAAAACAGAAAGAAGCAAAACAAACACTAAGCAAGGGACAAAACAGATCTTAGGAAGATGTTTACATAATCTTTTGAACACTCCTATTTTGGCGGGCAAGTGAGCAGGCATAAGGGGTGCTGGGAAAAAAAGGAAAATGTTTTAAAACATGAAAATGTTATAAAGCTTCTTTATGGTGAAAAATATAATGTGGATTGCATATATTATCTCTGATGAAACAGATTTCCATCTACACTAGAGTTCTCCTGTGGTTGATTTCAAAAGGATGACTCAAACAGAAGGAACTGTTTTCTTATATTTGTGGTAGAGCCATTTTATGAGACCAATTTAGCTGATGATTGGAGGGAGGTAAACTTAGAGCAGCTGCTTGATAAGAATGAAAAATTAATCACCTTCTTCCTTCTTTTGCAACCAGCAGGATTAATAAGCAGGATTTTTCCATGAAAGGAGAGGAGGGATAGGAGAAATAATGGTGTCAGCTGTAGGAGTATGAGGTTACTACTTTACTTTCTGTCGGTGTCTTCTGGCTTCTGAGTATAGCACTGAAGGAAGTGAAGGCCATGTTCCCCTTCTCAGGATACAGGGCATCCCCTGGACAAACTCCCAGCCTCCCCTTTTAAGGTGGCCAAATGACATGTTGATGTTCCATCAGCTACAGGGATAACGTATTTTCATCCTGATGGGAAAGCAATGAACATCTTTCCCACAGACAGTATTTGTTCCTCTAAACTAGGGTTTCTCAGCCTTGGCACTACTGACAAAATTTTGACATGGGGGCAGGGGGCTGGCCTGTGCATTTTAAGAAGTTCAACAGCACCCCTGGTTGTAATGATCAAAAATGTCTCACCTTCCCACACTCCATCCCCTAACTTCCTCTCCATTCTTCTTCACCCTCAGAGCCACTGAGAACAAACGGGATAACAATTTTTTTTTCAGAGGGGAATTTCCCATACTTTTGGTATAATGCTTGGTACATATCAAGGTATTTAATAAACATGTGCTTACTACCATAATCATACTGATGTCTTAAAAGGTTATTACTAAGCCTTGTGATAGTGAAGGCAATGGCTTTGAAGCTGCAGTTTCAGTATTTTATTAGACTTGAAAAGAGTGGCTGGGAGTGAGAATGGGAGAACTATCATCTTACCTTGATGGTGATTAATTATTAATATTTCTGTGCATTTAAAATATTTTAGTATTGCAGCAACCTCTCTCAAGTGGTTGAAGGGACTGGAGTTGGGGTGGCCAAAGAAGTAGCTATAAGGCCAGTGCTGGGTAGCCTGACATTTAGAGAAAGGCTAATCTGTGGACGCCAGATAAGGAAATATCTTCTTGACCTAGGGGACCCATACCTAGAGAAACTAGAAGTAGGCTTTGGAAAGCACAGGGGAATGCTTTTAAATCAAAAGGCGTATCAATTTGAATCAAACTTAGATTAAGGTCTATTTTGTACTTGCACAGAATGTTAATTAGCAAAGTGCTTTCTCATAAGATTATTTTATTTGACCTTCACAATAGCCATGTGAATTAGGTAGGAAAGTCTTATTAACTCCATTTTCCAGACAGGGAACAGAAGGGCCAATGACTGGTTCAAGGCCACACAGGTAATATTTGGCAGAGCTAGCTGAAACCCATATATTAATTAAGCATACATTATTTAACTCATTTAATTTCTATCACAACTATATCAAGTATAATCATTTATCCTCATTTGATAAATGGGAAGACTGACACTCCTAGAAGTTAAGTAGTCCAGGTTTTTTGATACCACTAATCACATCCCAAACAAGGTTGGGTGGGGCTGACTCCTAAATAAGAGTAAGAGACCCTATTATGGGGCCATTTAGGGGAGAGACTAAAAAGTATAATAAACTCTAGACAAGTTATACTCCAGCATACACTAGTCACAACTATGCAATTATGACTAGGGCTTTTTGAGATTTGAAACTTTGTCACTTCCTCAGTGCTCACTGTATCTGTCAACCCTGTTTCCTGGTAGTGACCAACAATAAAAACATCAGTAAATAGTGGACTTTGCATGCTTATTTTAAAAATGAGGAGGGGAGAAAGGAACCCAAGGGGAAAGGCAGGGTATTACACTAAGACAAATTCCTGGCACCACCAGGAAGAAAAAAACATGTATTAGAAGAGAGTCCAGATAGCCTAGGGACAGAAGCCTTCATGCACTCCCAGAAAAGTGACAGCCAAGAGAAAACTGCAGGGCAGTATTCCTGACTGGGGAAGGGGGTTTAAATACAACCTTGCCACCCCATTCCAAAATGATCACTTAATTCCCCACGTCTAGAAAATGTGTTTTAAAAGACACAACTAAGGACTCAAACATTTTTACTGTCTCTGCCCATACTTGGCCTGTATTTAACTCTTTTAGACTACCAAAGTTCCTAAAATGATAATATACTTCTCAGACAGCAAGACTAGAAATTCCCCTAGATTTAACCACTAAAGTCTCAAAGAAAATACTGCAGAATGCAGCAAATTCAGTGGGATTAGATAGCTACTTGGAACATAAAACATCTGATAAAAGTATACTCATTGGAAATTCTGTAGTTTTCTAAAGTCAGCATCCAACACTGGCAGGCTACCCTTTTTTCATAGTGTCCAGCACTTCCTGGGTTTTGTCTCCGTGCCAAGCACTGTTCTAAATACTTTACATGTATCAACTGATTTAATCCCAGAACAACCTTATGAGGTAGGAACTATTATATTCCTTGTTTAATAGATAAGAAAACCAAGGTTACAACTCAAACTCTAGCTAGTACTCTGGAACTGCTGAAACAACTGAGTTTCAGATGAAAAGTTAAAAAAAGAAAAAAGGGCAGCGGTTAAGACTCCACGCTCCAAATGCAGGGGGCCTGGGTTTGATCCCTGGTCAGGGAACTAGATCCTACAGGCATGCCGCAACTAAGAGTTCCCATGCC
The DNA here is from genome assembly GCF_025265405.1 of Mesoplodon densirostris. NCBI lineage: Eukaryota > Metazoa > Chordata > Mammalia > Artiodactyla > Ziphiidae > Mesoplodon > Mesoplodon densirostris. The sequence goes on from NC_082674.1 coordinate 54,313,841, forward strand.
ACAACTAAGGAGCCGGTGAGCTGCAACTAAGGAGCCCGCTTGTTGCAACTAAGACCCAGTGCAACCAAATAAATAAAATTAAATGAAAAGTTCATGGGAGGTGGGGAAGAAAGAATTACATTGGGAAACTAAACAACAAACAAGAAAATCCCCCAACTCTTTTCCTACTATAATGTATTAAAGAGTGAGAGTTTACATAAATGCTATAGTCCTAATATGGGATAAACTTCTATAATATTGACTATTTAAATTTTCTTAGTAATTCAATTTTAAAGCTAAGCTTAAAAGTCCCTTGGATAAAATTTAAATTTGAAAAAAATGAATAAAATGGATTTTTCTCAACCACTTTAAATCTATACCAACCTATAAAATTAAAAATGGAACATGGAGTCCATGTTCCACAAAAAGTATTGTGCAATGATTATTTTTGGTTAGATTACTCTAGAATAATCTGGGTTTTCTCTAGTCCTTATTTTTATTAAAACACTGACCAGGGACTTCCCTGGTGGCACAGTGGATAAGAATCTGCACTCCCAATTCAGGGGGCAGGGTTCAATCCCTGGTCAGGGAACTAGATCCCACATGCATGCTGCAACTAAAAGTTCGCATGCCACAACTAAGGAGCCCATGTGCTACAACTAAGGAGCCAGCAAGCCGCAACTAAGACTCAGTGCAACCAAATAAATAAATAAATATTCTTTAAAAAAAAAAAAAAAAAAACACTGACCAAATTACACACATTTTAAAAAGGCAACAACAATAGCCTCAAAGTACCTCCCCCAAGATACTTATTAATTATAAAGGAGAAAACAGTAACTTCACAGTGGGAGAAACCTTGGAGACACCATCTTAACTAACTGATCAAGGTTAACATTATCTGTAATAAAACACTTTGATAGCATGTATTCCCTGATTATGACTCACTAAAGCCACATCACTTCGGTGGTTATGTTGCCAAAAAATGTATAACCTGGATCTAATCAGGAGAACACATGAGACGAACCCAAATTGACAGACATTCTACAAAATAACTATCAGTACTCAAAGTGCCAAAGTCATGAAAAACAAGGGAAGACTAAGAAACTCCCAGATTGGAGATTAAGGAGATGCAACAACTACGTGGGATATGGGATCAGGAATTGGATCCTGGAACAGAAAAAGGACATTAGTAGAAAACTGGCATTTGAATATGTCCTATAGTTTAGTGAACAATATTGTACCAATGTTAATTTCCTGGTTTTGATAAATATACTCTGGTTATATAGATTGTCAACATTAGAGGAAGCTGAGTAAAGGGTATACGTAAACTCACTGCATTATTTTTCCAATTTCTCTGTAAGGCTAAAATTATTTCAAAATAAAAATTAAAAACAAAAAGACAATAAAAATAGAAAACAAAATAGCCCTCCAAATTTAATAAAAATTTAAAAACAAAAAATTTAATTAAAAAAATGAATTCATGGGCTTCCCTGGTGGCGCAGTGGTTGAGAGTCCGCCTGCCGATGCAGGGGACACGGGTTCGTGCCCCGGTCCGGGAGGATCCTACATGCCACGGAGCGGCTGGGCCCGTGAGCCATGGCTGCTGAGCCTGCGCGTCCGGAGCCTGTGCTCCGCAACGGGAGAGGCCACAACAGGGAAAGACCCGTGTACCGCAAAATAAACAAACAAAAAAATGTAAATAAGTTATGTACTTATCACATAACTAACTGCCCTGTTGGAAAACTCACCTCAACAAACTGCTGTTGGAAATTAAAGTTAAAAAAAAAAATGAATTCATGATTCAAAGTTTGCTTCCTTTCAGCCCTCTCACAACCTAAAGGTTCAAGATTTCCATTTATGCTGGCCCTGTCAAGTCACAGTGTGTGGTCTCATGTTCTTTCTCTGATGTGAAACTGCCCCATCCACAGCCTCTTTGGTGAAGAAAGTTGTTACTACACAAGTGTGGCCACTCATTGGACTGAGTGATACCTGAACAAAAGTGATGCATACTGATCTGAATTTGGCAGAATCATGCTTCACAGGTTTTTCTTTTTTAAAAAGTTATGACATAAGGGCAATTTACTATTGAATGCTCTAGGTGGCAACATTAGAAAACACTTTGTATATGGAATTATATCATAGCTTCTGAATTAATGCTCTACACTGAAACCTCTAACAGTATTTGAATTTGAGTTCTAGCCACGTACACACATTAATCCTGGTCTTAAAAAGTTTATGAAAGGGGACAGAAAGGGGAGCTGGAAGAAAGAAGAGTTGGGAAGCATCAGCCCTGGGTAATTTTGACAGATTTCATTTAAAATAAAATTTTGAAAATTTTATTTTAAAGAAATAAAAAGTCAAATGCTTTCCTGAATTATTCACTAATTATTTCATTATGATACTCTTTTCTTCAAACTAAAAGAGAGACTTGTGAAGGACTAAGCTATGACTGCCTAGGGCCAACCCTGAGAACTCTGGCCCTTGACAGTCATGAGGGCTCTATTAATGGTCCTTCACGAATTCTCAAACCTACAAACCAGTCCTGTAACACATAATCTTCCATCTAAAAAATGGAGGCAATATTTTCCACACCTCATAGGATTTGTCACCAGAACTGAATGCAAACAACAGAGCTGCACGGAGATTTGTATGTTGGGTCATCTGCCTGATTCACTCACAAA